>NC_135301.1:2757054-3075309 GCF_051311805.1 Agelaius phoeniceus | reverse complement strand
GGTTCTCCCTACTTTGGGGAGCTCGGTGAAATCTATCTGGATGTGGGAGAAAGGCCTTTTCGCTAGCGGTCGGCCTCCCTCCGGTAATTTTCTCAAATTTTTTCTATTTACTTGTAAGCAAATTAGGCATCCTCTGGTTACTTGTTTGGCAATGTCCCAGATTCCCACACTCACATATTTTGCAGCAAAATAATCTACCAGTCCCTGTGATCCCCAATGTGTTTTTTGATGTATCTTAGTCAGTAATCTATGTGCCAATGTTCTGGGTATTATTTCTCTGCCATCTGCTAATTTCCATGCTCCTTGTGCATCCCTTTTAGCTCCTAGTTTTTGTATTTTATTCTCTTCCTCTTTATTAAACTTGATGTCGGGGTCAGGTTCTGGCATTTGGGAGTGTTTTATGTTTTCCTGCAAAGTGAGGAGTCTCAGGGCAGCCCGTTTAGCCTCCTGGTCAGCTGCATTATTTCCCCTACTTCTCAAATCCAGTCCTTTTTGGTGACCTTTCAGGTGAACTATAGCTATTTTTCGGGGTTTTCGTAGGGCACTGAGCACATCTAATATTAATTTACGGTGAACTAAATCTTTCCCTTGTGAATTTATTAGTCCTCTTTCCTCCCATATTTTGCCAAATGTATGGACTACCCCATAGCTGTATTTCGAGTCCGTAAAAATAGTCCCATCTTTTCCTGTTAACCATTCCAGGGCTCGTAGTACAGCATATAGTTCACATGCTTGGGCGGACCAGGATCCACTAAGGGGTCCCGATTCTATCACTTCCAGGTTGGGTCCCCTTATGATAGCATATCCTGATTTTCTCCTTCCCTCAACTACTCTGGAGGATCCATCCACAAACAGTCTTTCTCCTTTTTCCAATTCTTCTTCTTCCAAATCTGGTCTGATTTTTGTTTGTTCTTCTATAGTCACTATACAATCATGTGTTAGTGCTTCTTCTGGTCCTCCATATAAGAAGGAAGCTGGATTTTGGATATTAGTAGTTTCTAGAGTTAAATTTGGAGCCTCAATTAATATTCCTTCATATTTTAGAAGCCTTGCATCTGAGATCCATTTTTCAGCCTTTTGCTGTAAGACTCCCCGTATGTTATGGGGGGACAGCACTTTCAGGCTGCTATTAAATGTAATTTTCAATCCATTGACGACAATAACCAGTTAGTCCAAGTATTTGCCTGATTTGTCTCTTATTTCTTGGAATTGGTAATGCTAAAATCGCCTGTATTCGTTCGGGGTCTATTCTCTTCTCTCCTTTCTTTAGATAATGGCCTAGGTATTTTACTTCTTCTTCGACAAATTGTAGTTTTGCCTTGGAGACTTTCAATCCCTTTAATCCTAAAAAGTTCAATAACTTAATACTTTCTTTCCGTACATTCTCTTCCTGCTGCCCCGCCAGGAGTAGATCATCTACGTATTGGATTAATGTAACCCCTGGCCCCACTTGGTAATCCTGTAAAATTTGCTCTAAAGCCTGCCCGAAGAGATTAGGGGACTCAGTGAATCCTTGAGGGAGTACCGTCCATCTTAATTGTTGTCTCCTTCCTGTATCGGGGTCTTCCCATTCAAATGCAAAATAATCCCGGCTTTCTTTAGCCAAAGGGCATGCCCAAAAGGCATCTTTGAGATCTATAACACTGTACCATAAATTCTCAGGCCCCAGTTTAGTCAAGAGTGTATAAGGATTTGCCACCACCGGGAACCGGGCTACAGTTCGCTTGTTTATTTCCCTTAAATCATGCACCAATCGATAGGTGCCATTTGGCTTTTTAACTGGTAGGATGGGAGTATTGAAGGGAGACATACAGGGTTCTAACAATCCATTATTCAACAACCTTTCTATTTCTGGTTTTAATCCTCGTCTCCCTTCTGGGGATAATGGGTATTGCTTAATTCGGACGGGGACATCCGGATTTTTGATAGTTACCGAAAATGGAGTGATTTTTAGCTGTCCCACGCTCTCAGGCGTGTACCAGACTTCGGGGTTAATTTGCTTTTCATCTTCTACCCTTAAAGGGCATAATTTAATTTTTAATTCCTTATTATCTACACCTATACTAATCCCTAATTCTATAATCATGTCTCGCCCGAGCAGATTATAATCTGACTCGGGTACCAATAATAGATTTCCCATCCTTATTTTGGATCCTGATTCTATAGTCACATTTTTTATGATTCGTACTTCAAAAGGTTCCCCTTTCGCCCCTATGACAGTGGCAGTTTCTTTAGAGATGGTACATCCTTTTGGTAGGTTCTGTACTGTGGATCTTTCTGCCCCCGTATCTACCAAAAATTCCATTTCTTGGTTGTGGGGACCCACTTTAAGTTTTATCAAGGGCTCTTTATGATTTTTCCGGGTCCCCACCAAATAGAGCCCCTGACCCCCCTAGTCCATTTGGAACTGCTTCTCGTCTCTGATTCTGACTCTACATTCTCGCTTAAAATGCCCTTTTTTTCCGCAATAAAAACATACCTTCACCCCTTCTGACTCCCCTATACTTTTCTCTTTTTGTTCATTCGAACCTCCCTTTCGCCCTTCTCTTTGGTACCTCCCCCCACCTGTTGCTGCGACCATCAACTTTACTTGTCTGCGGTCCCTTTCGTCGTCCCTACGGACATATACTTTCTGTGCCTCCCTAAGCAGTTCATCCAGCCCCCTGTCCTGCCAGTCCTCTAACTTCTGGATTTTCTTCTTTATGTCGTCCCACGATTTTAAAACGAAATGAACTTTCAGCATTGACTGTAAAGTTTGGCTATCGGGGTCCATTCCGGAGTACAATCGTAAGTTCCTCCGTAATCTCTCGAGCCATTCCGTAGGTGACTCGTCCTTCTTTTGCCTATCATTGAATGCCCGATCTATATTTTGCCCCCTCGGGACTGAGTCCCTAATCCCTTGAATAATTATGGTCCTTAAATCCTGCATATGTGTTCTATGTGCCGCATTTTGGTGGTCCCAATGGGGGTTCTGTAGGGGCCATTTAGTGTCCGCAGCCGGGCCTTGGACATGCTGCGTGTCCCAAATACGCATTCCTTCCCTTCTTATCATATTCCGTTCTTCAGTAGAGAACAGAATGCCCAAAATGGACTGCATTTCTTCCCAGGTATAGATGTTTGGTCCTAAGAACTGGTCGACCCTCTCGGCTACCCCAAAAGGGTCCTCTAATAAATGTCCCATGTCCTTCTTAAAGTCTCGTACATCTGCCGAACTCAAGGGGACAGTAATAAATCCTATACCCGCCTGTGGTCCACCCATGGGCATCTCCCGTAGAGGGAATAGCCCCGTCTCCATCCTACTGCGGCTCCTTGTAATCGGGCCTTGGTAACCGGTTTGGTTAACCTCCCCTTGGTTACCCTCTTCATCATTGTTTGGTGCAGGTGGTTGTGGAGGTGGTGGGGCATTGGGTGCTAGCGGTGGGACATATGGGGGCGGTGCTATAATTAAGTCGCCCAAATGATTGTCCCTCTTCCCCTTTTTGTCCGGATCCCCTTTCCCTTCTCTTAATTGGAAAACATACACTTCGGGTCTTGCTACCCATATTTTGGCATAATCACTCTCCTCTTGCGAGAAGGGCTCTTTAGAATTTACCCATAGGTTCAAGTCCTGTTGAACCCAGTCTTCAGATGATCCAAACACGGGCCAAAAAACTTTTTTTGAAATCTCTTTCCCACCCCATACTTCCATGCAATAATGTATCATTCTGGCCCTATCCTTAGTCTCGGTCCCCGGGTAATGCTTCCAATTACTAAGCATAAATCCTAGGGGACTGTCCCTTGGAATGGGGGGGAGTTTGACTTGGGTTGGGGTTTTGCTTTTCCCCTGCCCCATTCGTCCGGAGTGCCTTCTTTCACTCTCAAATTCCTTTCACTTCCCCTTTTTCGTGGCCCGAGCCCTCGCGGGTCTGCGGGAACCGCACTACTCAAGGGTCCACACTCACTTGGAGAGTCCGGCTGCCGGCCCTCCTCTCATTCACACTTGTCCACTGCCACACTCCGGGATCCCAACCCCGCCCGAACGGATTCCCTTTTATACTTACGCGTCCTGCGTCTTCGTCCGGACTCCGTGCACAGATTATTAAGGGGTTCACCGGTATAATTTGTCCCGTTTGCTTACTAGTATATATTTTAGGGTCGTCGGTGAGAGTGGCGGAGGTCTTCCCAGAGGGGCCACCCGGAAAGCACTGGATGAGGCGCCCCCCACTCTGGGTAGATCTTACCCGCTCCAAACTCTCATCCGAGTCACGGCACCAAATTGTTATAAAATTGACTCAAAACGAGCAATTTCCAATCAAAGAATTTATTAATTATTGAAGCAGTTATACTAAGTAAGCAAAGGCTCAGCGCTGGGCGACAGGGGAGTCTCAGCTCCACCTACTGCCGCACCAACTAGTTTCTGATTCAGTCCTTTTATCCTCTCCATCCTTCAGGAGTCCATGTTATCTTGGAGTTCTCTGCGCCTGTGCTGGTTGTTGCTAGAGGGTCATCCTTCTGTCTCCTGGTGGTCGGTGATAAAAGGCTGCGGAGTCTTCCTCAGCTGTGTCTTCTTCACCCTATGTCTTTATTTGGTGACTTCTCCGTGGAAAATTACCAAAATCTTATGATTAACGCAATATGTGCCCTATCAAGCTTAAGCAAGCAAATGTCCTGCCTTGCAAACTGTGTCCTATCAAGCTTAAGCAAGCAAATATCCTACCTTGCAGCCTGTTTATCTGCCCCTGCCCCTTCCCCAGCTTTTCCCTGGTCATTATCTCTGTGAGTTATCTGCTTGTACCATTTGTCAGCGGGAAAGGTTTCCCTGCTGGGTGTTAATCTGCCCCTGCCCTTTCCCCAGCCTTTCCCTGGTCGTTATTTCTGTTAGTTATCTGTTTGTACCATTTGCTGGGTGGGACTATGTGTGGGCTCCTTCCCTGGTATCCTTGTAACTCCTATCTCATGAAGTAGTACAGAAATAGTCAGCAGACAATTCTTGTAACACACTGGTCTCTTTTTCGTGATGAACAAAATGTAGTCCTTCATCTCATGGCCCATAAAAATCCCTCTTTCGTTCCCCCTCCTCTTTTATCGGCGGGGGTATCGCTAAAGCGACACTCTTGCCCCCGGCCGCCTCTGACGGCGGTGGCAGTGGGAGTGGGGCTGGAACCGCAGGTGTCCCCGCCCTCGGAGCAGGAGCCACCAAATCTGTTTCCACCTCCTCCCTACCCCCCCCCCCCACACACACAGTGGGCTGAGAGCGGGCTCTTTCGTTTCATCCTTTTTCCCCTTCTTTCCTAAAAGCATCACATGATGTTCTTTCTTAGGTCCTAGCAGTTTTTCCTGACGTGATAAAAGCATAAAAAGCCTAGCATACTCTAATTCTCTGAAATACCGGTCTTGGCATATGCAAGACATCAAATTTGATATTAATTCCTTATCTAAACTGCCAAATTCAGGACACATCTCGTTGTCTAATTCATAAGTTGGCCAAATTACTTCTGAGAGTCTGCTATAGACAGATAATGAGATGATTGGGTTCGTGTTATAAATGATCAAATCGAGAGCCAAACTTATAAGAAAATTTAGCAAATATTTATTAATTTTTCCGCGAGACCGAATTTTGGCCGTCAAAAACTACCACAGCCAAAGAGTCAGCTTTGAGCCTGGGTTCGGCGCTGGGTGAACCTGGATCTGACCTCCAAAATGTCAGTCTCCCCCTCGGTTCACAAATGATCCTTCGGGCAGCGAGTTCTCATACAGTTTATTCTGCCCGAGGCAGAGATGACCGAATGTTCTTTGTGTCTCTTCACATGCATAACTGAGGCTTTACATGTGCAGAGGTAGACAAAGATCCAGTCCAGGTGTTGAGATGTTGTCAGGGAAGTCAGCATTCACATGCATTGGGGTGGCTGTAGATCATCTTTGAGGCGATAATCACTCTTGAGTGGTCCCAGGGACCCGGAAGCCGGCGATTATGGCCCTGGAAGCTTCTATTCTTACGTTAAAGAACCTGATGTTATCTTAATGTAGTCCGAGAACTAGATGTATATGAATAAGGCACTGCTCCCGGCCAGGGTGGTCAAAAGACATAGTTTGGATCTTACAATATTTTATACATTAATAGCATGAATTATCTCTACCATATACTACAGTGCTAACCTCAAAACACTGCTTTTAACTCACTCACGTTTCTGCTTCTGTGCTGGATTCTTGGTCTCCGATGCCGCCCGGACTGCGGCCGCTGCCCCCCCCCCCCCCCCCCCCGAAGTGCCATCTGGGGGGGGTGTCATATCTGGGTCTTACTGGGTCCAGAGGATTCTCTTGTCCCTTAGCTGTCACCAGAAACTGATGCCTTTTCTGGGGCTACCTAAAAATGGAGGCCAGACAAAATTAAGGGAATAAAAAGCCGATATATTTATTGAAGGGCCTTCAGGTACATTTTGGGCACCCCCCAGGGGCTACACCCAAAATGGACAATGGGTCACAAGTTTTTGCACTTTTATAAGTTTGGTATATTTGCATATTGGGGGGTTAATCTTTAAATTACAGCTTCAGGTAATGAAGTAATTTGCCCCCAGTTTGTTCCCCTCCAACTCCCTTCTGTTTACATTTATCAGGGCCTGAGACAGGAAGGTGTTCTTGATTCCCAGGCCTAGAGAGGAATTGTTTTGTCTGACCAAAATGTGAAGACAGTAGCTAGCACTGTATATGGAGTTTAGAGCTATACATGTAAGAATTACAGGATTACAAATATATGAAAAATATACAAGCTAAAATCCTAAGGCATCACTTCATCCTGATAAAACTTATCTGCTTGGCCTGGAATACAGTCAGAAGATAAAAACAATGCATACTATCCATGGTGAGCTATCTGTGGAGGCACCAGTGGTATTTTTTGGTGTTGGATATACTAAAAAGCCACTCTGGCCTACCATCTTCAGACAGGCATCTCCCCTTTGAAGTAAGGTTAGACAGATAAGCTGCTAAACTGCCCTGAAGGCATATGACTTGCTGTCAACTTCTTTATGCTATAAAAGTCCAGTATACTCGCCATACAGTTATATTCTTCTGTATACTCCTGGATGTATATACAGCTTCTCCAGTGGATTGGGATGCATCTTCATGGTTACTTCCCAGGGACTGAGAGAAAGAGGAAGAAGCATTCCACAAAACAGAGTGTGGTGAGATACATCAAACCTCTATTTAATGTTTCTTTTGCTAACTTTAATATATAATTCCTTTAATGTTATTGCTTTAATATAGTGCACTTCACCATTTTATGTTATAGTCAACTAGTGCTTTTAGATTTTATACTGTGTAGTAAATAATTCTGATTAAGATCTTCTGTCTGTTCATTTGTCTTAATTAATCTTTCATAAATATATATGATTTGCCATCATTAAAACTTGTGGGGTGTGGCAACTGCACAGACTCAGATCAGTGGAGATACTTGGACTTTTACTGCAAAAATCAAACTCTTTTTATACACTTCTTCAAGACACCATCTTTCCTTATATGATATTTCTTCACTAAGCAACCTATGACACATTGCCATGTCAGCAACATAGATTAATGTCCTTATATGGGGTGATCACACTATGTTCATTCATCCAACAGGCTCTGGTAGGCTCCTCTCTGTAGGGCATCTTGAATCATGATTTTAAAAATTTAAGATTTTAGCTGAGGGTTAGAACGAATTCATATGGAAGTTAGATACACCAACGATAAGATTATTAGATGCTTAAGCTAAAGATAATTGTTATGTTATGAGCTCATTTATACAAGGAAGTGGAGCAAGTGAACCATTATAGGAACATATAAAAACCAGTAGAACACTGCCCAGCACCTGCACTCTATGCCAATCCATCACAAAGCAGGAGGCCTTGGATCGTGCCAAAGGGTCACAGAGACCTGATGAAGACGTTCCTGACTTCATCCCTGTGACCACTGACCCAATTTGAGACCACTGACCCAATTCAAGAGAAGAACTGCGCGTGCATGAAAGACTAATAATCTCATTTTAATACAAGGCAGGGATGGGAGGTGCTGGGATTGTGCATATGTATTATTTTGGGAAATAAATAGAAGGCAAAAATCCTTGTGCAGTGCAGTTACGCATTTCGGGAATGACCCCTCTGTGCCACCTGCTGGCATAATAAACATACCACTTTTGAACTTTGACTAGTTAGAGAGTCTTTGTCCGTGATTTTCAGTTTTAATGATTCAATCTGCCATGTGGTATTTCTACCTTTTAAGGTCAGGTGGAGACAAGCTTCTCTGTGATGCCATGGCATGCTGCGGGAGTGTCCCATGGCCTGTAGCTCAATTCCATCTAATCTCCCTCTACATCTCCCCATTTTTTGTTTTCAAACTGTACTACCATAACTTTTTTCAGTGCTTGATCAGCTATACAAACAAAAATCATGAAACAAAGCAATTGCAATGTTAGAACATGTTTGACCCATGGCCCAAACCCTACAAACCCCATTCATTTTGTTCCCTCAGTTTCCCAACAAGCTGATGATGAAGCTGGAGCAACCAAGGCTGGTCAGACCACCCTTGCAGGTACCCATTATGGACTGGAATCTGTGGAAACACAAGCATATCCCTATCCCCAGGTTATCAATGGAAAGGGTCCTTCCCATTTTCCACTTTCAACATTCTTAATAAGTACTTGTGCTTTTTCTAAGTGAGCCTGTAATCCACTAAAATGTCATTGGACAGGGGCTAGGTGTCACAGTTGAGACAGACAGGACTTGACACTCCAAGGTTCATGTGGCAACAGCAAATTTTATTGTTAATAATTTTATTTTATATGATTTTCAAAAAACCTTGTGTTTAGTCCCAATTGGCTAGAAATTTGTTACCACCCAGCTCACTGGCCAATAGCTCCCTGCCTACATGCTTGTCAGGGATTGGCTGACATCCGTTCTCCCTTTTTGTTTTTTGAATACAAAGGTGGTCTTTGTCATCTTCTGCAGGGCCCCTTGCAGAAAGGATAGCAAATATGGCACAATGTGAAAAACAATTATACACAAATGATAATCTCAGTTCGAATGAGGCTCTTTACCTAACTTGACAAGCCTAACCTTTCCAGCCATTGATCTATCCCAGAAAATCTTTTCACACAACACATGCCATCAAATATTTCACAACCATGTCCAGTAGCTAACAAAAGAATATCAATAACAGCGTGATTTCACAGGGTGGCATGCACACACTATTTTTATCTATAGCCGAATCTCTAAAATGTTTGATTCTTGGGGTTCAAATGAGGTAATGGGTGAATTGTCTTACAATTGTAAATAACATTTTGTATCCTATAAACTGTCAGTTTGTTAGGTCATGTTACTGATAATTTGTCAGGAAATCTTGCCTTTCTTCCTCTATGTATTTTTAACAACTTTGTCAGACATTGTTCTGTCAAGTTTTGAGATTGGAATAATTTTCATTTCAGTGTACAATACCTATGGTTCCAAAGCAACTTGAACGTCTCCCCCAGTGGCAAATATATCCCCATCATGGTCCCCATACAAGTAAAATTTCTTAATGCTTCGATAGAATATCAGATGAGTCTTAATAGTTTTCACCAGCTGTCCAGTTTTGTACTTTTTCCATCACACTCTATTGCAGCATACATTGTCCAAGGGCTCTGCATTTTTGTGATAGTATATCAGTACGTACAGTTATTCCTTCAAAGAATGTGAATTTCATCTGTTCATCATATTTTTCATGACAGTCTTTGAGCCACAGAGCAAATTCTCTGTCAATTTTCATTCTCTGCTCCTGTCCATTGAAGATTCTCATGAACGGAGTATTCTTATCCTTTAGCTTCAGCTCCAGATACATGAAAGTGAATTTGTTTGTGCTGACCTGGAACTTATCATTGGTAAACAATGCACCAGAAATTCTGTTGTAGCATTCAACTGGTGCCAATCCTCTCCTCTTTGGAGGAGGGCACCAGTCAAAATCCTCCACATTTGTGTATGGTATCAATCTTCAATCAATTCAGCAAGGGAAAATGGCAAAGGATTTCGGCCCTCGTTGGCACAGTACTTGTACATGTCACTTTTGACAAGTGTATCATAGTGGGGCAGAAAATTGATTTGTTCCTTGATTGTCAAAAGCAACATTTGATCAACTGACTGTAGCAGATATAAAGTAACTCAATCTTGAACAAGTTCGCTGAAGTTATCTTCTGTAATTTCCTTCCTATTTGTTGTGGTGGTAACAAAGGTTTCATCAGAAGCTATGCCAAATGCCTGGCAAGACGGCACTGCGGAAAGTGTGGTAGTTGTCCTTGCCATAGCTGAGCACTTTTCTTATTATGAACAGTAAAACAAAACATCTAATAAAGCAACAAGCACTACTGAACAAAAATCAACAAGGTAATACTTACAACTGCCAAAATGCTTTACCATCACCCAGGGTCTGCCATAGCTGGGGAACGCAATTTCACAGCAAGGACTTGAAATGCCTTTCCCAAGAAAGGCTTCCAAGTTTACCTCAAAAGGGGGTCTAGCTTTTATAAGACCAAATCTACAAGTCAAAGTGACTTGATTTAATTTTTAGCACAGAAACACCTGGGTCTGATGGCATACTTTCCCTGCCAGCCAGGGCCAGGGCTTGGCCAGAGCCAAGACCATGACTGGAAGGGTTTCCCTAACATATTTTAAAAACAAGTTTCTCGGTAAAAACAATTAGGAAAGTTTGTAAAACAACCAGCTTTGTCATTTATCCTTAGCTAAATAATTACTCATACCATGAACAACCTGCAAACAACTAAGCGATGAACATGTGCAACCCCAAATAATATCTTACTCTATAATAAAATAACTGTATCTTGTAATTCAAATGAGCAGATCTCAACAAAAGTTAACTCCATGCAAATTTCACATCACTCATCTCTACAACAAAGGAATTACATTTTATAATTCAGACAAGCATATTTGACAGAACTTAAAATTAATTTCACCGAAACTTAATGTCACTTGAATATAACAAAAGGCACACCTAAGAAAACGTAAAGTTAACATTTAACAGGACTTAACAGAACCCAAACTGAGCAATGGATCTGATCACCGGCTCTCTCCAACATAGCTGCACCCAACTGGCTGTGCCACTGCCTCTTCCTGCTGCTGCTGGGAATGAGAATGGTGGTGGCAGCCGCCAGGACCCCCAGTACCAGGGACTGCGGCTGCAGCACTGGCCGGGCCACCGGGACCAGGAAGGAGGCAGCGGTGGGGTGCTAGCTTGGCAGCAGAGGCTGGCAGCAGATGGGAGCCCTGGCTGCAGCTGGAGCAGCGCAGGTTAGGAGCAGTGCTCGGGGGGCTTGCAGGGCTCCGCCGGCACGCGATATGGCGTCCACGCCTCACTGGGCAAACCCTGCCATGTGCGGGGAGCAGGGACATGGTGTTGCCCCTGCTGGTGCCACCAGGCTTCCTGGGTTGCTTGCTTACTGCCCACATGCAGGGAGCTGCGGGCATCCCACGGGCCGTTGTCCTGTGGCTGGGCCATGTGGTCACCAGCATGGTACAGCCATGTGCTTGCCGCCATGTGCTTGGTACCATGCACTTGCTGCTGCCGCCACAGCACCACGCCCCTGTGGCTCTGCACGCTCACCCCCTGCCACCTCTGTTGCTGCCGCTACACCCTTGCGGAGGGCAAACAGAGAGGGAATACGCTGTCAGGAAGGGCTTTCCTGGCTCCATCCATGACGTGGCATGTCACGGAGTGGCACGAACTCCTCCAAAATGCGTTCTGGCTCTCCTCCAGGATAACAGGGGGCACAGAACAAAGTGCACACAGAGCGGCTGGCCGTGGCACAGACAGATTAATGCGCAGCACAGGCATGCCTAGTGCCAGGGGGCCTCCAGCAGGCCGGCAGGGCAGCACTGCAGGGATAGAGAGCTTGGATGACAATCATTCCCGTTCTGTTTTCTCACCCATCCTTGCCACTTGCAAACTTGGTGTGGCACCTATTCCCCTAGCCACTCCCCCCCCGCTCTGTCATCACTGGGCGCTTCAGTAGGTGGTGTCCACGGTGCCTCAGCTGTGGCTTTCTCACTCCACTTGGCTCTTATTGGCTTTAAAGTGTCCAACACCAGCTGCCAGGTCATCATGATATTTTTAGGGGTTTCATCACCTTGGGAGGCCGACTCAAATATCAATTCACCAGCCTGCTCCCATGTTTGAATATTAAAAGCAGCTTCTGTGGTAGCATCTTTTCCTTGGCTCTTGCACTATGACACTAAGGTTTGCAGAGCCTATTCAGCATATTTTATCCCCCGTTTACTTAAAAAGAGGGTCCATACCCTCACTAGAGCTTTTTCTTCTGTTGGGACTCAAGTCCCCATGTCCCCAGCATATGCTTTCTATTTACAGTGGTCCGGACTCTTGCAGCTCTGCACCCTGCCAGCAGCTCTCCAGGCTGCTCTCTCAGCTGGGCTCCATCTCCCCACTCTCCATGTGGCAGGCTGCTGCCGATCACATCAGGGTCACCAATTGTCGCAGTTGAGATGGACTCAATTTGACACTCCAAGGTTCATGTGGCAACAGCAAATTTTATTGTTAACAGCTTTTTTTTATATGGTTTTCAAAAAATTTCGCATTCAGTCCCAATTGGCTAGAAGTTTGTTACCACCCAGCTCACTGGCCAATAGCTCCCTGCCTACATGCTTGTCAGGGATTGGATGGTGTCTGTTGTTTGCATTTGAATGTCTCGGCCTCTCGGTGCCTTCTTCATAGAGATGTTTGCTTCTTTTCCTTTAACGGTATAGGCTGGTCAAGTTATGGTCAGGGTTACTTATGACTGTGAGGCCTCCAGGCCAGCTGTTAGCTGTAACAGTTAGGTCATTCTGAATGCAATTCAAAAAATTCAGAACATATAAGGCTTATTGCAGTCTTTGGTGGGGGGTATATCCCATCTCTACACTCCCCTCTTTTTGTTTTAACAACATAGACCTGAGAGTGCTATGGGCTTGTTCAACAATCGCTTGACCTGTAGGGGAATGTGGAATACCCATGACATGGTGCACCCCCCCCAAAAATGAAAAAAATTGGCCATCTGTTTGGATGTATAGGCTGGCCCATTATCAGTCTTTATGGAGACAGGTACTCCAAGGGCTGCAAAAGCGGACAAAAAATGATGCCGAACATCTTACCAAATTCAGGAAAATGTGTAACATTGATTTGCCAGATTTCTAGAGCTTGAAGTCCCCAGGGACTGACTCTGAGGACAGGCAAGGGCACAACCTGTTGACAGTCAGCACAGGCTTGCACAATTGGCCATGCTTGCTTGTGTGTAACCTGGAATTGTTTTCGAAGAGCTGCTGCACTCTGATGAAAAAACCCATGTGACAGACATGCCTGAGAAAAACCAACATCAGTTCCAGCTAACTGGTCTATACGGACATTACCTTCGGAGATGGGGCCAGGAAGACTAGTATAGGAACGTACATGTAGGATATAATACCTTTTCGTACACGACTGCACTGCAAAACGCAAGCATAATAATAAAGAAAAGAGCAATGTGTTAGTTACTTCTTTGATATAAGCTTCTTCTATTATGGTTACTATACCTGCAACATAAGCGGAGTTAGTAACAATGTTAAGCTCATTCTGGAATTTTTCAAAAGACCTAACCACAGCTGCTAGTTCTTATTGTGAAGAACCACAAACTACTTCTATATCTTGTAGTCACTGCCCATTATTTTGCCACACTATTACAGACCATGCAGTCTTTCCAGAGCCATCTGTAAACACCATGCAGGCATTGGCAATTGGAACTGGGGAACTGCAGAGGATCAGTAACGGGACATCACACCATGATCAATATGATCAAGTGGAGCTGCTTTATTGCAAAAAGCAAGCTATATTTATTTTGTGTTCTACTGTTCATGCCTCAAGCTAATACATGATTGGTTAAATCCTTCTACGCACGTATTTTAATATTTCAGTTAATTTTAGTTAGTCTTTCTTCTTCATGCCTCTCGCTGCAGTTTTCTTGTCTGCCTTTGCATCCTCAACTGTCTGCTTCTGAGGGTGTTCTTCTTTCGTGTCCTTCAAGGGCAGAGTGACCTTAGTTTCTATGAAGGATGGATTGTGCATATGTTGCATTTGTCCATTGTCCTGCAAAAATCTCTCAACAGGGAACAATAAGATTTTTCAATAAAATTCAACTTGGATAGGCTGCTGAACAAAGTATGAGAAGGCAAATGAATGTTTAATTGATCAGAAAACCCTTGCAGGGCAACATGAAAAGCCAGTGAGTGTTGCTGCAGCCAATCTAAATAATCTTGGGTCATGGGTAAGTAGATTGTGACGGTGTTCACAGGGGTCCGAGGAAGAGGGAAGAGATGAGGATCTGACTCCATGTTTCAGAAGGCTTGATTTATTATTTTATGATATATATTATATTAAAACTATACTAAAAGAATAGAAGAAAGGATTTCATCAGAAGGCTGGCTAAGAATAGAAAAAGAATGGAATGATAAAAAAAGCTTGTGTCTCAGACAGAGTCTGAGCCAGCTGACTGTGATTGGCCATTAATGAGAAACAACCACATGAGACCAATCACAGATGCACCTGTTGCATTCCACAGCAGCAGATAATCATTGTTTACATTTTGTTCCTGAGGCCTCTTGGCTTCTCAGGAAAAAAAATCCTAAGGAAAGGATTTTTCAGAAAATATCATGGCTACAGTAGATCACAGAGAGATCAGCACCATCAAGTTGCAACAGGTGCTGTCGACCTCTCTGTATTAACAGCAAAATCAGTTCTATGTGGGAAACAATGTTTTTTCCAAATTGATGTGGCAAAAAAATCCAGTCTAAAATAACAAGAGGGTTCTTTTGAGCATCATCCCATAGTGCTAACAAGGCATACGGCTGATAAGGGGCATTGATAAGATAAAAATTGACAGGGATACCATCAACTTCTCTATGAGCCTGTTGAGCGCTTAACATCTGTGTGATCTGTTCTAAGGCTCTTGTTGTTCTGGGTGTGAGGGTGCAAGGGGAAGTAAGTTCAGGGTCTCCTTTCAATAACTGGAAAAGGGGGTCAAGTTGTTCAGTGGTAATACCTAATACAGGGTGTACTCAATTAATCGTTCCCAAGAACTTTTGCAAATCATTGTGGGTGGATACTCAAGATATCAATTGCAGCTGCAAAGATCAAACAGTTTTATTTAAAATTTTCCACCCTAAATATTTCCAAGGGGCTTCTTCTTGTACCTTTTAATTTGCTACTTTCAAACCTTTTCATTTTACTGCCTCAATAACCAATTGTTTTACCCTTACTGCTTCAGCAGGAGTGCTAACAGCAATCAAAATATCATCCATGTAATGATAAAGTAAAACATTAGAGGTTTTCAAGTGTACTGGAGCTGGCGCTTGAGCAACAAAAAGTTGGCAAATGGTGGGACTATTTTTCATCCTCTGAGGTAAAACTTTTCAATTATATCTTTGGTGTGGCTCGGTAGCATTAATGGAAGGCACAGAAAATGCAAACCAGGGGGGCATCATGTTCACAAAGTGGTATGGTAAAAAAAACAGTCTTTGAGATCAGTGACGGTCCAGGATTGTGGCAACATCTCAGGAGACTGAGGGCTCCCATAGGCACAATAACATCATTGATTTTCCTAAGATCGTGCAGCAATCGCCATGCTCTACTCTTTTCCTGAATAACAAAAACAGGAGAGTTCCATGGACTGGTTGAAGGAACAACATGTCCAGCTTGCAACTGCTCTTGCACAAGCTGGTGCAAATGTTGCAGCTTCTCCCAAGGAAGGAGCCACTGGTTGACTTGCACAGGACGATCTGTTGTCCAAGTGAGGGCCAGGACATGCTGCTCAGCAGCAGGCCCTATGATAAATTTGTTCCCAACATAAGACCCCATTGACTAAGGCAGTTTTGTCCCCACAAAGTAACAAGGAGTGAGAGTATGAGTAAGAGCCTGAATGAGAGATGTGGGACTCCAGGCGGTTCTTCAAAATAGAGTTTATTGCATCCAAGACTGTCACCATGATATTTTCTGAAAAATCCCTTCGCCAGGATTTTTCTCCTGAGAAGCTGAGAAGCCTCAGAAAATAAATGTAAACAATAATTATCTGATTGCTTGGAATGTGGTCTGGAGGTTGCTTACCAACAGGTGCATCTTTGATTGGTTCCATGTGAATTGTTTTTACTTAATGACCAATCCCAGTCCAGCTGTGTTGGACTCTCTGGTCAGTCACGGGTTTTTAGTATCATTCCTGTTTTAGCCTTCTGATGTCTCCTTTCTCTTTCTTTAGTATAGTTAGTATAGTTTTAGTATATAATTTCTTATAATATAATATAATATCATATCATATCATAATAAATCAGCCTTCTGAGAACTTGGAGTCAATTCTCATCTCTCACCTCGTCCTGGGGACCCTCACAACACCGCAACACAAGACATTACAGCAGTCCAGGGTCGTGGGTGACAGAGCCTGTGCCTACAGCTGTCAGCTCCAGCTGCAGGCAAGTCTGAAGATGCTTTAGTTTTGGCTACAATGCATTATATACTTTTCTTTGCTGAGCATCTTAATACAGTAGAACCAATCTATACCTAAACTATTATCTATAGCCTATCATAACTACTATAATTACCATATTCATGTTACTATTCTCCAATCACTAAAAGTTAATACATTACAGTTTAAGCTAGAAGTTGTTTTTCAGTTTTCTTGCAGTGGAAAATTCTGAGACCTTTTTTCTACTTGCAACATTGGCAGGCTTGTTTGCCTGTGCTATCTTTCTGCTTGGTAAAAACATCTTCTTGTTTGAGGTGGGTTTATCCTTTGCTCTAAGTCATAAAAACCCCTTCTAACTAACATACCCTTTGCCTCCTTGGTTATCCAGTAAGACTGGCTCAGCAATTCTTTTCTTCTAAATCAAAACTTGCTTCCATCTCTATTCCTTCTTCAGATTCTACATTCAAAAATCTTTCTGATGAGCATACATCTCTGTGAGACTTTCTTGTCAAACTTTCATCCTTCCCAACAAGTATGCAAGGTTTCATGGCGGCAGTATGACCTTCAGGGTCCTTGATTTTGACAAAATTGACACTGCTTTGGAAGAGAAATGCCTGCAACTCCAGGTAGACCTTTAGCAGCTTGAGTCAGGGGCCAATGACTGGGCCATGCTGAGAAGGCTATAACAGTACAATCAGCACCACTACGAAGTATACCTGCAATTTTTAGCTTCCTGTTTTGATGCCAAAGGGCACATTTGAGAGTGGGTCTATGACAGGAAAGTGATTGTGCCATAGGATCTGTGGCTGTACAGTGGAATCAAAGCCACTATTACCTCTAACTCATGGAAGATTGCCAGGGGGATCAGCATGAAAATAAACAAGTAGAGAAATTAGTGTCCTGTTGGAATGCATGAAATAGAAGCCTCTCTGAGTCCCTCAGAGAGAGAAAGGAATGCAGGGATTGAATTGGAACCTTTAGAGAAACGGAAATATATTAAGCCACGCAGACATGAAGTAGGAGTGTAAGTTTTAGTTTTAAATAAGTAGAAATATATCTTAAGTGCTTTAAGAGACTGTGTTAGCTAGTAAAAAGCCCTAAAACCTAGTTTAACATTCTGTAGTGTTACCTTTCACAAAATTAACTTAGCTCCAGACATAACAAAAACATAGCAGAACATTGCTTGCATTTCTAGATAAAACAGATAGAACTATTTTCGTGAACAGATAGAACTATATGGGTAAATTTTGTGTAAGAACTAACACTACTTTTGCACATTAGAATTAAACTCGGATAGGTGTAGGGAGAATGTTTTAGAATCTTGTTTTTAGCTGATTGGATGATTTATGAATAAAATCCCCCTGTATTAGGGTGCAAGAGGAAGATGGTAGTAGCTTCTGCTAGCTGCTACTGCTTCTATTGCTTCTGCTACTTCTGCTCAGAACATCAGGACTCTATGCCAGAAAGCTTTTAGCACGGACTTTAATACTCTGAACTCTTCACCTTCAAGGCTGATGTATTCATGCAATAAACAACTTTGCAACAACTAACAACTGCTCCTGTCTCTTTGAAGACCCAAGACCCACAAAAAACTCAACAGTGTCCCTTCACAAATCTGACACGGGGGTACATGGGTCCAAACCATTATCTGAATCTCCCCTGTAAAATCCGCATCTATGAGTCCAGGGAGAGCAAAAAAGCCCTGCATTGTGGCCGATGATGGACCAATCAAAAGTGCACTGTACCCATGGCCCCGTGGTCCCTGGACACCTGAAGGCAAACAGTGCACACTGCTATGCTGGAGAGTTATTGTGATGGCGAAAGCCAGGTCCATGCCGGTGCTGCCTGCTATCCAGGCTCGCAAGGCATTTGTGGGGATGAATACAGTGGGGTTTGATTTGCTATCCACGAGCCGTTCCCCCCCAGCAGTTTCCCGGAGGGCCCATTGATGTAGATGGGAGTGGGTCCCCTTCTTTAGTAAATTTAGATCGGCATTGTTTTGCATAATGCCATCCTTTCCAGCAATGTGGGCATGTGCCTGGTTCCCAGGAACTACTTTTGTTCCGGGGGCATTCACATCTCATGTGACCCAGCTTCCTGCATGAAAAACAAACACTCGATCCCAAGCAAATGTTCATTGTAGCAAGATCCTCAGAAAGCAAGGTCATGTTATGACTGGCAGTGCCAATTCCCTGACAAGCCTTAAGCATTTCTACGACAGTGGGGGCTTGCAGGGGCCGTAAAACTTTTTGACAGTCAGAGTTTGCGTTTTCTACTGCTAACTCTTTCAGTAATTTTTCTCGTGTGGTGGCTTTTAGCTTATCTAGAAACTTGATAAAAGGTTCATCAGATCCCTGTCTTATATTAACAAATGAAGTTGTAGAGACACCGTTGTCTGGCACTTTACGAAAAGCCCATAAAGTGAGCTTCTTTGACTGTTGAAGAGCTTCCTCAGGCAATCAAGCTTGTCTAGAGGTAGGTGCATATTGGCCCTCTACAATAAAAGCTTCAGCACTGATAGGTTGCAAGACATGCCCGTGGAGTTGCTGTAAATTGTCCATGGCTTAAACAGTGCAAAACTCTCTCCATTCTGACAGCTAGATAGTGAATTGCACACCCACCAGCACAAGTTGTGTGATTTGTTTAAGTCTTGTACTTCCAAATTATATGAGTTCACCACAGTTTCCAAAGGGCTAATAGTAAAAGGGGCACTAATGCCATTGTCTAAGGCAGAGCAACGCAGCTCTTTTATGATACCGTAAGGCAAGCCTTCTGCAGTGGATTTTGTTTGTTAATTTAAGATTTATTTAATTTTAAGATTTCTTGGTTAATGTATTAAAGAGTATGGTAGGTTTTGGTGTTGGTTAATTATTAATGTATTTGGTTTTTGTTGTGAGATAGGATTAGGAGAAAGGTAAAGTAGGTTTAAAATTTTAAAAGGGTATAAAGAAAATTTTATTGATAGTGATTAAAAGGAAAATAAAGTAGTAGGAATTAAAATAAATTTTTTAGAACTTTTTTTTTTCACTGATAATGTAAAGAAACAGAATGTAAAATTTTTAGTTAGTTTACTACTTCGAAAACAGTCTTTCTTCAGTTTACTTAGGGAGACAAGTTTTTCTTGTTAATGTTATGGAGACTTTTCTACAAGAGGAAAAAATAGTTCTTTCATGGTTCTCAATTTTTATGATTAGCAGCTGCCTGGGGAAATTTGCAATCATTAAGTCCTTCTTATTTTTTACAAGCTTTCTTATAGTTTGTCTATGGGTTATGTTGACTTATGGGGTATTGTTTTAAAGATGAGCTTTTTAAAGGTAAAAGTTCTTATTATCTATTTCTAAAATCATCTTCATCCCTGGGAACAGAGATCGTCTTCTGGGAGCACAAGATTACTCTTCTCTCTTTATTTGTTTAAACTTCTCATGGGATCACAGTTATTTTAACATCTGCTTACTTTAACATGGAGGCTTTTGCTCGACATCAATTTGAACGTTTTATCTCCCCATAGTTTCATGCATTATAGGGAAAAAGAGTCTTTTTCTCTATAGCTCACAAGAGGATTTCAGCCCCAAGATCAAGGTATGTCTCCATCCCTCCCATCTGGGACTTGACTTTTTCTTTACTGACTTTGATGTTTTTATGTTGTTCTTTTATATGTTTGCATCTTGGTTTTTTTCCCTTACTCAAGGGAGGATTGGAGCACTGAAAAGATTAATATGTTGCCTGGGCTTTGCAAATGGTCACTAGCTTTTTAGTAGCTAGAAGTTTTATATTACTTCTCTAAATGTCTCTCATGTCAAACCATAACACCTTCCCATCTAGGTGGTTGGTTGGCCTAGTAAATGCCTGGAAAAGCATGCAATAAGTCCACATCCCCCTCTGCGGCAGCTTCTTTTCTCACTGCTGCCCATCAGTTATGCAAATTGGTGGGAAAAGGATCTGGCTCCCTTACAGGATCAAATGGATCAGGTTCTCCTCCCACAGCCCCAACAAACTTATGATTAGAGCATGGAAGGAGCCAGCATGGCTGTTGCGGTAGCACAAGTCCTTTTTTTCATGTCCCCGTTTGCTGCATGTGCCGTGAGTGCCTTGAATACTTTCCGCCATGGGCACAAAAGCTCTGCCAGCACTCTGTCGCCCCGCATAGCTTAGTCCCACTAAAGCATGCCTTAAAGCATCCTATTTCTGAGGGTCAAAAACATTGGTGCTATTTAGAATCGTATCACAGTCTTTAGCCCATAACAAGAGTCTGTTAAATTCTGTAGATTCAAATTCAGCCTCTCCTACCAAAATAGCAGTAGCTGCTATAGCTTGAATACATACTGGCCAGCCACGGCTCACTGGATCCAACAATTTTGATAAATAAGCTACTGGTCTCTTCACTCCTTCCCACTTCTGGACTAAAACTCCATGAGCTACTCTACCATCCACATTCACACACAGATGAAATGGTTTTTCTAATAAGGGTAAGCTCAAAGCTGGTACTGAGACTAGTTTCAACTTCAATTCTCCTAATTTATTGTCATTTTTCCAAGTCCACTTTATATCGTCTCCCTCTGTCAATTTTTCATATAAAAAATTTACTGCCTGCGTATACCCTTCAATCCACAGTCTATAATACCCCAATAATCTGAGCAGCCTTCTAACTTCCTTCTTTGTAGAGGGAGGGGGAAGAGATAAAATCCCTGAAATTCCCTCAGGATTTAGCTTTCGGCTATCTTTGCTTGTTAAGTGGTCAAGATATTTTACTTCTGATTCCACAAATTGTCGTTTCCCTTTTGATACTCTTAATGCTTTTCCCCCAGAAAACTTCAAAAGTTTTATATAACTTCAGCTTCCTCTGATAATAAAAGATCATCCACATATTGGGTAATTTGTATTCCAGGAGGACTAGGCAAAGTTTGTAATATATCTTCTAAAGATTGTCCAAATAGGTTTGGAGACTCAGTAAATCCCTGTGGTAATTTTGTCCATCTTAGTTGCTCCTTTCTCCCAGTATTTGGATCCTCCCATTCAAAGGCAAAAATATTTTGGCTTTCCTCTTCTAATGGGCAAGCCCAAAAATCATCTTCAAGATCCACTGCACTAAACCACTGATGCTGGGGTGGGACTTGACTTAAGAGCATAGGGATTGGGTACCACTGCCTAACAGGTCTGAATTCTCTTGTTAACTTCCCTTAAGTCTTGTACTAATCTATAATTCCTATCAGGGTTCTTTACTGGGAGAATAGGGATATTATGAGGAGACATACAAGGTTCCAATGTCCCATCCTTTATAAATTCTTCTATTACCGGCTTTAAGCCTTCTCTTCCTTCTAAGGATATAGGGTACTGATGCACTCGTATGGGACATTTTTCTCTCTCAATCATGACCCTTATGGGGTCAATATTCAGTCCCTCCCTATTTCCCTCCCCAGCCTAAATGTCTTTGTTAATTTTTTCCTCATCTTGTCCAAGTTTTAACACTTTAGCTGTCATCTCCCCTTCTGGTATGACCCTTGTTCCTAGTTGCACCTGTAAGTCCCTCCCCAATAAGTTGCTACTTGCTCCAGGAACTAAGAAGACATCTCCCATCCCTACTCTGGTTTTCCCTTCAATTACTACATTTTTAATGGCAGGAACTTTAAACCTTTCTCCTTTTGCTCCTGTTACCTTCACAGTGTCATTACTGACATCCCATCCCTTAGGGATATTTACCACACAAGTTCTCTCTGCCCCAGGATCAACTAGAAATTCTAATACCTCCTCTTGGGGGCCTTCTTTCAAAGTTGTCAAAGGCTCTAGATGGTATTTATCCCCCAGAAAATAAAGCCCATGACCTCCCTATTCTTCTGGGTGTATCTCTTGGAATATTTTCAGATCCTTTTTTAAGTGAGGGCATTCCCTCTTATAGTGTCCCTCTTCCCCACAATAGAAACAGGCATTTTTAGTTTGCTCCTGGGATTTTGATTGTGCTGGGGTTCTGTTTGTTCCCTTTTCCCTGTCTCTAAAACCTGAATATTTGGGAGTGGCACCTGGGGGCTTCAGATTCCTCTGGAAGTTACTCTGTTGCATAGTGGCTATCATAATTTTTGCTTCCGCTTTGGCTTTTTCTTCATCTCTGTGTACATAAACCCTTTGAGCTTCTTTTAATAGATCATTTAGTGATTTATCGTGCCAGTCCTCCATATTTTCCAGCTTTTTTCTAATACCTGGCTAGGCAGGAGTGACAAAATTAACCATGGATAGGGCTTGCCCTGCTATGGTCAGGGTCTATTCCAGAGTATTGTTTCATATTCTTTCTGAGCCTCTCTAACCATTCAGTTGGAGTTTCTTTCTTTCCTTGCTGCCCCTCAAAAGCTTTTCTGACTTTTTGCCCTCGGGGTGCCTCCTCTTTTATTCCTCTGATTATCAGATTACAATAATCATTCATATGTCCTCGCCCCGTCTCTTCATTTTGGTTCCAGTTAGGAGGTGCCATTGGCATTTTCTGGTGGACCTTGTTGATTCTCCCTTTTCCAAATTCTTATTCCATCAGCTCTAATCATCTACATCTCCTCTTGGGAGAATATTGTTTTCATTACTGACTGAATTTCTTACCAAGTAAAATTGTTGGGACCTAAGAATTGATCTAATTTTTCAGCTGTACCTATGGGATCTTCCAATAATCCTTTAATCTCTTTCTTTAAATTTCTGACTTCTGAAGAAGTCAAGGGGGCATTTACAAATCCTGTCCCCCCTTGGACTCCACCCATAGGTACTTCTCGTAATGGGAATAGACTAACTTCTTGATCCCAACCTTTTTGTTCTTCATTCTTTATAACCCTTTTCCCTTGTTTTGGAGTAGTGATAGGGGAAGAATTATCAAGCTGCTTTTGAGTTTTAACTGAGCTCCTAGTATTTTGGTATGGTGCCCCTCCACTAGGAAGGGGTTTCATTTGGACAGTGGGAGCCAGAATCTCCAAGGGAACAGAGGTGGGGGTGGGAGTCAGCAGTGAAGCCAGAACTGACAATAGGGCAGAGGCAGGGGTGGGAACGAAGGCAAGGCGCCTGGTACGGACGGGGGAGGCGGGGCCCCCAGCACAGGAGGAGGGGGAGCTCTGGGCATGGACAGGGGAGGCAGAGCTCCGGGCATGGATGGGAGAGGGGGAGCTCCGGGGACAGGCAGGGAAGCTGGACCTCCACGCACAGGCGGGAGAGGCAATATTTCCAGGGGGTCCCAGCCCTTTTCTTTCTTTTCCTCTCCTTGCTCTGTCGCGGCAGTTTTTGATATCATAAAAACTTTTACCCCCAGGAGTTCTGTGTCTCCTGTCCAACAAGAGGCATATTCTTTTTCTTCTGGATCACATGGTTCTTTTGAATTTACAAATATGTTTAAGGCTTGGCAAATCCAAACTTCAAAAGACCCCTATCCTGGTCAATAGACGTGGTTGGGTCTTATTTCCTTTTTTGTCCATTCTATCATACAATACTGAATAATCTTTACTTTTTCATTTTCCTTTGTACGAGGATCAATATCCCAGTTAGCAAGCTTAATCCCGAAAATACTATCTTGGGGTATGTCTGCTGGCACCTTTTTACTCCCTTTTTCCTTGAACCTGATTTATTGGTTCCTTGTCTCATTTTCCCAGGATTTTACCTGTTTGTCCCTGACCTCTGTTTCCCTGCTCCAACCCACTCTTCTGACAACTTGAACACCTCCCACCCTTCACAGCACAGAAAATCCTTCCTCTCAATAATATAATACAATCCACCTCACTCCAGAAAGTAAACTTTAAATCAACAATCTATGTTACATATACTTTCATTCATTCATACTCACTCATTTTTATTTCTTTAATATGTCTCTCTCACTTATTCTCACTCACAATAGGACAACACAAAATAAGGTATCTTTACTTTCAAGTCACTTGTTGATATCCACCCACGGGTATTGTAAAATCTCAAATATTGTTGGCCATCCCCAGATTCTCTTGGGTATTGTATCTGACACTTCCCATAGCCTCTTGTGTGTCCCAATCACTCAATCTGGCAATTTTTTAGGAGGCCCCCACTTTTGTCCCATTTCCTAGTGGATTATGCTAGGAAACCCTTGGCTCCTTCTCTCTGGGGGGTCCAACCCCTTGCTGAGACCCAGTCCTGGTTACCCCGGGGGAATTTCTCACTCCTTTTATCTCTCGCTTTTTCTCCTCGCTGGCTGTTTTTCTCACAAAATAATGGAACCGAAGCCCTCAGAAACTCTACAATCACTTCACAGGTCCAGAATAGCCAGCAGGGCACGCCATCCCTGCTCGGGATCTCCCAGGGTCTTCGGAGGCGAGGTATTACATCCCGGACAAAGTGCCCAGTTGTGAAAAACAAGGTTCACTCTCCTTGAAAAATGTAAGTTTAATAAAAGACAGTAGGAGACAAAGACAAAGCAAAGATTTACAGCCGGGTGCTTGGTATTCAGCCAAGAGCATACCTGCTATTTCGGAGATGCCCTTTACATACCTTTCCTATTGCACCAGCCTATTTCATATTCATAAACAATTATGCATATTTAAACTTTTCTCCAAAATGGTTTACATGTTCCAAGAACTGTTTAGCATGGCTCCTCCTTCAGTCTGCCTTTTTAGAGGATGTGCATTTCTTGGCTGTGGTTTTAGTCCATTCTTATCACCTCCAGTTTGGGCTTTGGTACATATTTTCTACAGACGGTGGGTGCTGATAATTGGCATGTAAGTAGCAGGGGTCTCCATCATATGTTCATTGAATGTTATCCCAACCAAGCAGGCATTTTTAGACAAGCATACTATGTCGGCCATTTCACTTCTATGTCTAAGTTTAGTTAACAACAGGAATTAAAAAAACCCCTATATCTTATAACAAAGTTATTTTAACATCATACATATAGCATCCATCTTAATATTTGTGAAATGCCAATATTATAATATGTATTTATAACATATACGTAATAAGGATTGTTGATTTAAAGTTTAACTTTATTTTCTGGAGGGAGGTGGATTGCATTATAGTGTTGGAGAGGACAGATTATCTGTGCTGTGAAGGGTGGGTGGTATTTAAGCTGTTGGAGGAGTGGGTTAGAGAAGGGGAACAGAGGCCAGGGATGAACAGGTGAAATCCTTGGGAAAATGGGACAAAGAACCTGTAAGTCAGGTAAAAGTGCCATGCAAAAACTGCATACTGCTATCAGTTTTGGTTGTTGCACTGCTCCCTATTGAACTGACCTCAAAAAAAATACTCAGCTGATCACAGTATAGTCTGAGTGACTGTGACAGGCCTTAATTTGCTCATATTGAATACTTATGCTTTGAGTTTTCACTTTGTGTATTGCACCAAGCCTTTTGCTTTCCCTTAGTACATGTGTGCATGCATAAACTGATGTGAATAAAAACTCTTCATTATTGTGAAAAATGCATATTATATGATTGGCTTTTCACAAATATTAAAATGAATACTATATGTGTTATGTTGGAAAGTTATGCTGTATTAAACTCTTTTAAGTAATGCTGTATTAATCTATTTTAAGTAGTGTGGTAAATATAGTTTTTAGGCTATAGCATAATATTAAAATAGAAACTATGTGATGTAAAATACTTTTTGTAACTAACTCAAGGAATGAAAAAGATGATGAAGAAATTCTTTGCATTACCTTATCTGGATAGCGATAACAGCAACAGGCCACCAAGATCGCAAGAGAAGAATTACTGCCTCCTTATTGGGAAAGCTCAGACTTCGAGGAACCAAAAAATTGATTTACAAGATGAGGGGGGGAAACTAAAATTAAGCAGAAACACCCTAGTGTGAAAGGAATGTTTGAATCATGTATGAGATATATGAATATGCAAAAGGCTATTGCTTTTAAGGGGTAATCCTTTGTTAGCAAGGTGTGCTTTGTGGCAGAGTGCAAGGCACTCGGATGTCCGTAATTCTTTGCTTTTTATTGTCTCTTATTGTTGTAATTTTTATAACTTTTTTCATTGGTATTAAACTTCTAAAATTTTAAGAAAAGTGAATGGTGTTTTTCACATTATGCTTTAAAGGCTAAGCATAGATTGGATTTTTGTTTAGTAGATGAGATGCTGCAATCACTTAAATCGTATTGATCAATTCAGGAGTTCTTTTAGCTGCAGCATGACAGGAAATACCATAAGGGCATTTTGCTTTTGTATATCTCATGTCTTTCTGAAAATTCAAAGGGCAATGGAAAGGCAAAAAAAAAAAATTTGTCAGAGGAGAGTCATTGACAAGAGTTCTAACTAATCTAAAATGTTTTAGATTGAATATCTTCTGTGAAAAACGCCAATCGCTTGTTTTTAAAATTTTAAAAGTTTAATAGTAATAAAAGGGTTATAAAAATAGTAATATAATTAGAGTAATAAAAATTTGGACATTGGAGATTAGGACAATATGAGACAATAAGAACAAAGAGATACGGACAGTCCGGGTATCTCTTTCTGGGCAAAATAAGCCCAAAAAAGGACACATGTTAAAAGAGGATTAATCCTTATAAGCAATAGCCTATTGCTTATTCATGCATCTCATACATGATGCATAACTCCCATTCAAACAAAGGAGTCTGTCTGGTCAGTGTCAACTTCTTCCTCTTAATCCTGACACCATCTTCATGGCTGAGCAAGGTGGGAAGAAGTTAGTTTCTTCTGCTAAGGGAGCAATAAATTCTCTTTCTCTGAAAGATTTAGGTGTCCTGTGGCTGCTATCTGGTGCGAGTACCTCATTCCTCTCTTTAAAAAAATATCCCACATACATAGTTTCTATTTTAATATTATGTTATAACTTAAACTATACTTAGCACACTACTTAAGAAAATTAATACAGCATAACTTTCTAACATAACACATATAATATTAATTTTAATATTTGCGAAAAGCCAATCATAAAATACACATTTTTCACACTATTAAGAAAACTCCTCACGCTAGTAGACAGCCCGATACAGACAGATCCAATTGGTCCTTCAATCCAAACACCATCACCAGTGGCCAATCAAGAAAACACCCTTTGATAAACAAATCTCCATAACACATTCCACATGTGCACAACAACAGGTGCAGCAAGTGAAGACAAGAATTGTTTCTCATTCTTTTCTCTGATCTTCTCACAGCCTTCTCCAGGAAAATGCCTGGGAAAGTTGTGCCTGCTGCTCTCTGTGGAGAGAGCTGTGGCTACACTATATCTTAATAACAAAGTTACTTTACATCACACATATAAAATCCATTTTAATATTTGTGAAAAGCCAATATTATAATATTCATCTATAACGTATAGATGAGTAGTGTAATAGTTGACTCTCACAATTAAAAGATAGATATTATGTGTGTCCTAGGGTTTTGTTTTGGTTTCTTATCATCCGCTCCCCCACAGCTGGCAGGACACAGAGATGGGGCAGTACATAGTGCTGCTTTTGCTTTTTTACTTTTGCTTTTCACTTTGCTCTTGCTCTTGCTTCTGCTTTGCTTCTGCTTGCTCTTGCTTCTGCTCATTGGCTGGTTTAGCTGAACAGGTGCATGAATTGAAGGAATACAGGGCTGAGAGAGGAAGTTCCATCAAAAGGAAAGCAGCTCCAGTTGCCCATAGCCGAACTGCCAGGTATGATGATGATGACATGTCCGATCCCCTTGAAGGAACATCCAAGACATATGCCCAGGGAAAGAAGGATAACCAGGCTTAGAGGGGCCCTGCCTCTAGCCAGGTAGAGGCTAGGGAAAATCATGTTTTCTGGTCTGTGTGGATTCATTGGCCTGGCACATCGGAACCACAAGAGTATAAAGCTTTGGTTGATACTGGTGTGCAATGTACGTTAATCCCATCGAGACATGTGGGGACAGAGTCTGTTTCTATTGCTGGTGTGACAGGGGGATCCCAGGATTTCACTTTGGTGGAAGCTGATGTGAGCCTGACTGGAAATGAGTGGAAGAAACATCCTATCGTGACTGGCCCAGAGGCCCCATGTATTTTGGGCATAGACTACCTTCAAAGTGGGTATTTCAAAGACCCAAAGGGACTCAGGTGGGCATTTGGGATAGCAGCTGTAGTGACAGAGGGCATCCAGCAGTTGAACACCTTGCCTGGGCTGTCTGAGAATCCATCTGCAGTAGGACGCCTGACGGGAGAAGAGCAACAGGTCCCAATTGCCACTTCCATAGTGCATCGATGACAGTATAGAACCACTTGAGATGCTGTGATTCCCATCCATAAGATGATCCGAGAGCTGGAGAGCCAAGGGGTGGTCAGCAAAACCCACTCACCCTTCAACAGCCCCATTTGGCCTGTGCGTAAATCTGGAGGAGAATGGGGATTGACTGTGGACTACCGTGCATTGAATGAAGTGACTCCACCACTGAGCACTGCCATGCCGGACATATTAGAGCTCCAGTACAAGCTTGAGTCCAAGGCAGCAAGGTGGTATGCCACTATAGACATTGCCAATGCATTTTTCTCCATTCCTCTGGCAGCAGAATGCAGGCCTCAGTTTGCTTTCACATGGAGGGGAGTGCAGTATACCTGGAACCGACTTCCCCAGGGATGGAAGCACAGTCCTACCATCTGCCATGGACTGATCCAGACTGCACTAGAAAGGGGTGAGGCTCCAGAACACCTACAGTATATTGATGACATCATTGTGTGGGGGAACACAGCTGCGCAAGTGTTTGGGAAAGGAAAGAAAATCATCCAAATCCTCCTGGGAGCTGGTTTCGCCATTAAAAAGAGCAAAGTAAAGGGACCAGCTCATGAGATTCAGTTCCTAGGAGTGAAGTGGCAAGATGGACGGCGTCAGATTCCTACAGACGTCATCAACAAGATCACAGCAATGTCTCCACCAACCAATAAGAAGGAGACACAAGCTTTCCTAGGTGCCATAGGCTTTTGGAGAATGCACATTCCTGAGTACAGTCAGATTGTGAGCCCTCTTTACCTGGTCACCCGCAAGAAGAACACTTTCCTGTGGGGCCCTGAGCAGCAACAATCCTTTGCCCAGATTAAGCAGGAGATCACTCATGCAGTAGCCCTTGGCCCAGTCAAGATGGGACCAGATGTGAAGAACATGCTCTACTCTGCAGCTGGGAATCATGGTTTGTCCTGGAGCCTTTGGTAGAAGGTGCCTGGGGAGACTCGGGGTCGACCACTGGGATTTTGGAGTCAAAGCTACAGAGGCTCTGAAGCCAACTACACTCCAACAGAGAAAGAAATCTTGGCTGCCTATGAAGGAGTCCAAGCCGCCTCAGAGGTGATTGGTACAGAAGCGCAACTCCTCCTGGCACCCCGACTACCGGTGCTAAGGTGGATGTTCAAAGGCAAGGTTCCTTCCACTCACCATGCCACCAGTGCTACAAGGAGCAAGTGGATTGCTCTTATCACTCAGTGCACCCGTATAGGTAAACTGAATCGCCCTGGGATTTTGGAGGTAATTACAAATTGGCCCGAAGGTGAGAATTTTGGTGTCACAGATGAAGAACAAGAACCAGTGACACGGGCTGAAGAAGCTCCTCCATATAACCAACTGCCACCAGAGGAAACACGCTACGCTCTTTTCACTGACGGTTCCTGTCGCATCGTAGGGATGAACCGGAAGTGGAAAGCAGCCGTATGGAGCCCCACATGAGAGGTCGCACAAGCTACCGAAGGAGAAGGTGGATCAAGCCAACTTGCGGAACTTAAAGCTGTTCAGCTGGCCCTGGACATTGCAGAAAGAGAGAAGTGGCCAAAGCTCTACCTCTACACTGATTCATGGATGGTAGCCAATGCTCTGTGGGGATGGCTGGAGAGGTGGAAAGAGGCTAACTGGCAGCATAGAGGAAAACCAATTTGGGCTGCTGATGAGTGGAAAGACATCACTACCAGGGTAGGGAGGCTACCTGTGAAAGTCTGCCATGTAGATGCCCATGTCCCCAAGAGTAGAGCTAATGAGGAGCACCAAAACAATTAGCAGGTAGACCAGGCTGCAAAGACAGGGGTGTCCAAGATAGACCTAGATTGGGAACACAAGGGAGAGTTATTCCTAGCTTGATGGGCCCATGATGCCTCAGGCCATCAGGGCAGGGATGCCACCTATAAGTGGGCACGAGACCAAGGGGTGGATTTAACCATGGACAGTATCTCCCAGGTTATCCATGATTGTGAGATGTGCACTGAAATCAAGAAGGCCAAGCAGGTGAAGCCCCTGTGGTATGGGGGGCAGTGGTCCAAGTGCAAGTATGGGGAGGCCTGGCAGATTGACTCCATCACGCTGCCTCAAACCTGACAAGGCAAGCTCTACCTGCTCACAATGGTAGAAGCCACCACTGGATGGTTGGAAACCTACCCTGTGTCTCATGCTACTGCCCGGAACACCATCCTGGGCCTTGAAAAGCAGGTCCTTTGGAGGCATGGTACCCCTGAGAGGATTGAGTCAGACAATGGGACTCATTTCAAGAACAGCCTTATCAACACCTGGGCTAGGGAACATGGCATTGAGTGGGTGTACCATATCCCCTACCATGCACCAGCTGCAGGAAAAGTAGAGAGGTACAATGGACTACTAAAAACCCAGTTGAAAGCCTTGGGTGGGGGATCTTTCAAAAACTGGGAGCAGCATTTAGCAAAGTCCACCTGGTTAGTTAACACCCGAGGTTCCACCAACCGAACAGGTCCTGCCCAGTCTGAGTCCCTGAATATAATGGATGGAGATAAAGTCCCAGTGGTACATGCCAGAGGTTTGTTAGGGAAGACCGTGTGGATCAATTCTGCCTCTAGTACAAACCCATTCGTGGGGTTGTCTTTGCTCAGGGGTCAGGTTGCACATGGTGGATAAGGCAAAGAGATGGAACAACACAATGTGTACCTCAGGGAGATCTGATTGTGGGGTGAGAATGATATCCAAATATCACTGTTTTTTGGATGTTACTGCCATTGTCTGTACATTAAACCATACAGACATGAGATAGAAGGAAATGTGTGTGTCGAAGGTCTGAGCAAGTGAAAGATGGAGCTTTGAGTGAGTAAAGTGAAAGGGGGGAGTCCTGCAGCTCTGTAGTATGGGGCCTGGATTCAGTGGTCCAGTGTGGGGATGTGATGAGGGCATGATGGGTATTGCTTGTAATTTTGGGGGGAACAGATGGAAGTTTTATGTGAATAAATGCATGATGTGTGGTAGTATGTTGACGATATGGGGATAAGGGGTGGAATGTCCTAGGGTGATGTTATGATGCTTGTATCCCCATTTGTGTGTGCTATTTCTGCTGGATATTATGTTCTGTGCCTTCAAGACTGGCTCTGAAGAGTGAAAGTTTTGTTTTGGTTTCTTATCAGCTGCTCCCCCATGGCTGGCGGGACACAGATGGGGCAGTACATAGTGCTGCTTTTGCTTTTCTGCTTTTGCTTTTCGCTTTGCCCTCTCGCTCTTGCTTCTGCTTTGCTTCTGCTTGCTCTTGCTTCTGCTCATTAGCTAGTTTAACTAAACAGTCAAAATTTCTTCCTGGACTGTTTCTCCTTTCCTTTTTTTGGACCTACTCGAACCTACTCCGGACTGGGACCTGGGAACACCGAGAGTTTGCACCCTGTGGCCTGCAGCAGCTGCCCGGAGGGATTGATAACAGAGCGACCACCCCCAAGAGAGACTTTCTGAATTTGTCATCTTTTTCAGAGCGGTGAAAGAGTGGTGTCATTGGCTATTGTTCATTTTGTGTGCTGGGGGGGTGCTGTGCCTGTTAAATAAACAGGTTCTTTCCACTTCTCTCCGAGGAATTCTTCCCGAACCAGTTGGGGGGAGGGGCCATGTGGGTTTGCTTTCTGGAGGGGCCCCCTTTGGAGATTCTCTCACAAATTTGCCCTAAACCAGGACATGTGTATGTTAAGATGTATAGTGATGTTATTGTAATCTGTCCCCCATAGTCCTCTTTCCCCTCCCCCTTGTAATAGCCTCAGTAGTCAGGGCATTTAGAGAGGGCTGGCTTATTTCCAAGAGGCACAGCGTAACAACACCTGACCTCCAATCAAAATGTAAGAAAATAATCTTCACCAATGGACAGGAGAGAAGGAATTGACTGACAAAATTTTGGGAAGGGCTAAAGGGTTAAAAGGCAGAGCATCTATTTTGTAGGTGACCATGTGGCTGATAGTCATGGGGGGGGGTGCTCCAAGCACTACAATTTCTACAATTTCTCCTTATTCAGTCTTTTGCTGTATATTTTTTGTTTAAGGTTTAATAAACCTTTAAATTTTTTAAAAGTGAGCAGTCGTTTCTCACACTGATGTTATGAAAATTAAAAATTATAGTGATCTTCTACAGTTTGCACAAGTGCTGTGTCTGTCAGTCATGAATTTTTGCTTATCCTTTCCCATGCATCCAGGGCAGGATGTTTATTGCTGGCTAAGAATGTTTTTCAGCTGCGATAATTCACCACAAGGCAAGCTATCCCACCTTGACTGAGCCATGGGGGATAAACAAATAAGCTTTTGCTTTTAGGGGTGAAAGTTCTTGTCACAGTTGGGTTGATGTGGGAGATAAGAAAAATCTTATAGAATAAGTGCCTTATAGGTCTCTGATCACTTCTATTCATTCATGAGTGCCAGGGTACCAATTGTTGGTTTCTCTAGGTTTGGATTGAAGGCGCTTGAGATGGTAGTTCATGTTCAGACTCAAGTATTTATTATTTCTTATCAGTAAAACAGTCTCACTACTGTGAGTTTGGCAGCTTTTCATTCGAAGGCACAAAATGGCTAACAATCTCTCATTACAAGGTCTTTTAAGACTAAACTATCCAATTAAGAACTGACACCTAGATTTTTTTCCCTTTTAACCCATTAACTGATCCCAAAGAGCCCACAATGCAGACTTTTCTGCTCAATTACAAAATGCCACCCAAACCCATGAAGAAGAAGGAAGAAGAAGCATGAAGAAGAAACCCAGGATGACACCCTGTGCCCTCCATCTTGCTTCTATCCACAACATACTAAAAATCCCAAAACCTAAATTTCTCAGCAAGTGATACTCCTACACTACTCTCTATAATCTACTTCACACTTTTGTGTATTCTAGTCTATCTTGAAGTCTAGGAAACTTTCTCCATGAATGAGGGTCAAAGTCAGTGCTCCCCTGGGGTTCAGGGCACCCCAGAGCAGACAGAGAAATATTCCCGGTGCCCTGGGTTTCCACAATGAGAAGCACTTTTTGACATGTGAAGCTGGCATGACGAAAAAATAAGTTGTGTAACCTCCTCATAACCAGAGTGCTGATTGGTTAAGGGAAAACATGGACAGCAACACAGGTGTTGGCATGCAACCAATGTATGTTTGTTTTGGTTAAGAAAAATGCTAGCAAGTATAATTTTAGCTAGTGTATTTTTAGCATAGTATAAAAGCCTAAGCATACTTCTACAGTATTTAAGATCTTCTGTGTTGGCAATAAACTCAATTTTCTTTGGATCAAGAACCAAGAGGGTGTCTTCATTTCTCATTGCTACAGGTTGACCTTGGCTGGATGCCAGGTGCTCACCAAGCTGCTCTATCTGTCCCCTTCCCAGCTGGACAAGGGAGAGAAAATAGGATGGAAAATTACTTGTAGGTTGAAATAAGGGAGTTTACTAAAGCAAAGTTGAAAGTTCATGCATGCACAAGCAAAGAGAAAAAACAATAATTTCATTCTCTACTTCTCATTAGTCCTAATAGTAAAAGGGGCGAGCAATGTCTTGCCAGTTCCCAAGAAGCAGGGCTTCAGCACATGTAGTGACAGCACAGAAGGCAAACATTGTAAATAACAAATGCCCTCCATTCTTCTTCTTCTTAGCTTTTATATATGAGCTGACATCATATGGTATGGAATATCCCTTTGGTTAATTTGGATCAGCTGTCCTGGCTGCGTCCCCTCCCTGGATCTTGTTTACCTCCAGCCTATTGACTTGGGCCGGAATATTGGAGAGACAGCACTGATGCCATGGCAGTGCTGCTCAGCAGTAGCCAAAACACTGGTGTGTTATCAACACCTTTCTAGCTACCAATGCAAAGCACAGCACTGTGAAGGCTGCTATGGGAAAATGAACTCCAGCTCAGCCACATCCAATACAGAGTCCTATGTCAAAATGAGCACTGACCTTAGTCAACTGCTATATACAAACTGCTTAATATCACTACCTTTAGACATGCTGCAAATTTAATTTCCAGTCCCAGTCTTTTCCATAATGGTAATAGTCTCATCTATCTGTCTATTTCTTCTCTGTCTTATTGATTTGAAGAGAAAAGTGCAGATTCATTGTGGCAGGGAAGAAATAAAAAATTGTGAATATTCTCAGTTCAGTCGAAGCCTGGGAAACTTAGAAAAAAGAATTAAAACAATTATTATCTCTCTTTCTGTATCTGTTGTTTATAGATATGATTCTCCAGAGTGTGCTATTCATAGTTCATCAATAGTGTGAGAGGTTTTTACTTTGAGACCAATCAAGTCTCACCTTAGTGAGTCGCATTATAAAAAGACGCGCTACTTTCATTAAACACCTTCTGCTTCGCCTTCTGAAGACTGGAGTCTTTTCTTCCCATCTCTGACTCAACAGCATCAAAAAGTAGTGATTTTTAATTTGCTTTTCTAAGAGAACAGATCTAATGTAATTAGCTCTTTTGTGTGTCCTTCCCCTAATAGCTTCTGAAGTTGTTGGCTAGTTATATTGGCAAAGTAATAAAGATCTCATACATAATAATTCTATTCCCTAAAAATTTGTGAAAATGGGCAGCTAGATAGAGAAGAAAGGCCAGACTAGTGTATCTGTGTTAGGAACAAACAGATGTTATGCTATTAACACCCAGGGGGAAGGCTTCATTTGGGGCTTGCACTCTGCTGAATTCAGAATAATTCAATCACAAGGCCACAGGAGATCAGACCACCTGGTTTTTGCTTTCCTGAGTTACTCAGTAGCTATACTTTAAGTAGTTAAAGACAGAACAGAAATTCAAGAGTTTACTGCAACTCAAAGCAGCACAACACAGCACACCATCAGAATACTTTAAATTAAGCATATGTTTATGATCACTATAATTTTGGCAGTTAACTGCTACTTTGTAAATATGCACTTTTTTACATCTCATTTAGAATTCCTTAAAATAACTATATTATGTTAATTTATATCTATGTGTGTGCCAGTGTTTATTTTGAGCCAGACACCATTTATTTTTTATACATCAGTTATATAGGAAAGAACTTTACTTTGGATGGAATTAAGCTTTTCAGTAACTACATGACCTCAATGATATCAGCTACAAAAGTAGCATAAAAATATAATACAGTCATGTTTCATTAAGAGTATAGAAATTTGGCAGAAAATAAAGCCCCTTGTATTCCAGCTAGTCCACAGAGATCAGAGGGGTTGGGTGCAGCTGGGCTTAATTTCTGATTTCAATGTCCTAGATACAGAGACAAGGGTGTGGAGTTTTCACTGCTATTTGTTCAAATACCATTTACATCACAGTCATGGGTGTGGTTTCAGCAGGGAAGATGCCATGGCTGGAACCAGAAGGGAGTCCATTTTGTGATAGATGAGTAATGTGGTAGTTGACTCTCTCAATTAAAAGGCAGATGTTATGTATATGTTAAGAGAAGTTTTATAGTTATGTTTTACCTCCCCCCTCCCTTGCATTGTTATCATGGGGTGACCTGGGTAGTCGGGACATTTGGGATGGTCAGCTTGTTACTATGGCAGCACCTGACCTCCAATCAAGATGTAAGGAAGTGAACTCCACCACTGGACAGCTATTGTAAAGTAGGCGAGCCCCCGTCGAAGGGAAGAATGATGCATCTGACTCCATTGATATTAGAAGGCTAATTAATTGCTTTATTATACTATATTATTCTATACTTCATTACACTATATTACACTACATCTAAACTGAAACTGCACAAGCACTCAACTGAATAAAATCTTGTGACTGTCTCCTGACCGACATTCTGGACACACGCTTGGCCCTGATAGTCCAAGGAAAAGAAATGCCATCACTTTGGGTAAACAATCTCCATATTGCATTCTACTTTGGCACAACACAGGAGAAGCAAATGAGATAAGAATTGTTTTGATCATTCTTTTCTCTGCTTCTCTCACTGCTTCTCTCACGTTCAGAGAATGTGAATCCCACAGACAGCGAAGAAGGAGTCGATGGAAAGAACTTTGGGAGGGGCTAAAGGGTTAAAAGGCAAAACCTCCATTGTGTGGATGAGCACATGGTGGGAAAAATCCTTTGGTCCTGCCTGGCACTGTAATATTTTGTCTATTCAGTCTTCTGTTGTATTTTTGATAAGGTTTTAATAAACCTTTTAAAATTTTTAGAAGTGAGTATAATTTCTCAAAATTTTGTCTGGCTCACTCGAGTGAAGGGATAGGCAGATCCCAGGATCCCAGTACTGCATGCCTGGTGGGTCTCTTCCCATTTCCCACCCCTCTAGGACGCTTCTGCCAGACAAGGGGGCTAAGGGGAAGTAACAGAGCCACTCCCGAGCTGTAGTGTGACAGCTCAGAACCACAGCCTGGACCAGCAGGGGCTGGGGCAGCAGTTTTTGTTGCCCGGTGGGACCGTTCCTTGCCTCCACCCCCCCCCAATACTGACTCCAACCAAGCCAAACAGGAGTCCAGCAGGTGGCAGGAAGAGGCAGCTCACACGCACACACCAATGCTGTCACAGAGAGGGAGCAGGCAAACTGACACTGCAAGGCCGGAGCTGCCCCAGGCAGCGCTAGCATCCCCCATCTCGCACCAGAATAGCTCCATAAGTCCCTAAGTCCCTGCCATCCTGGTTTGATTTTTTTTTTTTTTTTTTTGCTCCAGAGGGGAAGGGTTGAGCCAGGAGAGCCTCTCCACAATCTTGTCTTTCTGGAGCCACGTGTTTCCCCATCCCTCTGCATCACCCACCATGTGCAACCAGGACCCTGAGCAAAAACAATCCCACAGATGGGTTTGTCTTTACTTGAGGCAGAATTAATCCAAACAGATTTTCCTAACATACCTTTCATATGTACCACTGGAATCTTATCTCTTTCTCATTTATGCAGGGGTTCAGACTGGGCAGGGCCAGCTTGATTTGTGGAACCTCTGGTGTTAACTAACCAGGTGGCCTTTGCTAAATGCAGCTCCCAGTTTTTGAAAGTCCCCCTGCCCAGTGCCTCCAAGGTGATTTTTAGCATTCTTTTGCACAGCTCAAGTTTCCCAGCAGCTAGTGCATGTTAAAGAATGTGGTACACCCACTCAATGCCATGTTCCCTAGCCCAGGTGTTTATGAGGCTGTTTCTCGTGGTGTCGGAACCCAGGAAATTCCTCTGGCTGCCCTGGAGGACTTGAGCCCCTGCCCAGGGGGCTCAGAGACCTTGGCACAGAGCCCAAGACCCCTGTGCCTTTGATTTAGCCCTTGGAAAAAAACAATTACCAACCTTTATATGAAGAATAACTAGCCACAAAAGTTTAGGTAGAATGATAGTGAATTTATCATGGGGTGAAAAATAGATTTTTGAGGTTTTTTGAATGGGGGTTCAGGAGGCAAGATGGAGGAATCTGAGCGTGTCCAGCCTTTCTCCTTCTTCTTCTTGGCCTCCATCTTCTGCTGTGATGTTGGCACTTTTAGATTGGTTTAGAATAGAAGCTCACTGTCTAACATAGATGATAGGTATTGGAAAGTAATTGTAAATATTGTACACATAGTTTTTAGTATAAAAAGATAACACCGCCCCGGGGATAGGCAGAGTGCCTGGACTGTCTTGCTGAGCAGACCTCGGCAGGACAGGAGAAAGAATTTTATACATAAGATACAATAAACAACCTTGAGACCGAGAAATGAAGAGTTCTGACTCCTTCTTCAACCGCCCGGCTGGGAAAAGAACTTTCTAACATATCTCGAGGTCAGTCTGACCAGCTAGAGACCCCGAGGTCATGGAAGATAAGAAAAGCCTTCAAGAATAAGGGCCTTTTTCACCTTTGTTAAATCCTGTTCACTTCTGTTCACTCTTACTCACCAGAAAGCACTCTGGGAAAGGTTCAGCTAACAGCGAGGCAAAAAGCAGGTTATACAACCAAAGAACAAATTGCATAACTGGAGTGGGGCAGTGATTGGTTGGGGAGATGCATGGACACTGCATGATCAAAAAGGTGGTTGGGTAAAAGGACGCATGAACAGTGACACCGCAGTGGCAGACAGCCAATGTGTGCTTGTTTTACCTAAGTTTAGAGCATAAAAAGGCCTGTTTTTTTGCAACAAATTATTTTCTTCGGAACAAGCAAGAAGGAGGTCCATGTCTCATTGCTACAGTTCTTGAAATGAGTCTGGTTATTGGATGAAATTCTCTTGAGGGTACCATGCCTGCAAAGGACCTGCTTTTCAAGGCCCAGGATGTTATGGGCAGTAGCATGAGGCACAGGGTAGGTCACTGTCCTGGGTTGACTATATGATGCTTTTAATCTCCAATCATCTTGTTCTGTTTATGCTGAATAATAAGTTTTGCACCTTTAAGACTTGTTCCAGAGCGTGAAGGGGGGAGAGAAGAAGTGCACAGTTTGTTTTCAGACACTGCATTCACTCCTCCACATTCCTCATCTTGGACTGTTGTTGTCTGCAAATGGACAGACAGCGGGACAGAGCTCTCCTTTGTTGTAGTTAGTTTTAGCTAGCTGAGGCAAAGAAGTTCCCTGGACTGTGGGGTTTTGTTTTGGGGGTTTTATTCCCCTTTTCTTTGGACCTGTTTAAATCTGCTCTGGACTGACCACCCAGAAGAGCACCGTCAGCTTGGACCTGTGGCTCACCGGGCCGGGCCTGGGCCATGACATTTCCAGCACTGGAGGGACTGATAAGAGACTGAGTGAGCCAAGCTGAAACCTGGGGAGGGGATTTTTCTGAGTTTGTCATCTCTTTTGGAGCAGCAAGAGCTTTTATTGTTTAATATTGCTTAGGTTTTATTGTTTAATAAACAGTTTTTTCCACTTTTCTCCAAGGAGGTATTTTCTCCCGGACCGGTTGGGGGAGGGGCCAATTGAATCTGCTTTTCGAGAGGAACCCCTTTGGGGGTTCTCTCCCAAATTTGCCCTGAACCAGGACAGTCTCCAACCATCCTGTGGTGGCTTCTACCATTGTGAGCAGGTAGAGCTTGCCTTGTCAGGTTTGAGGCAGCGTGATGGAGTCAATCTGCCAGGCCTCCCCATACTTGCACTTGGACCACTGCCCCCCATACCACAGGGGCTTCACCTGCTTGGCCTTCTTGATTTCAGTGCACATCTCACAATCATGGATAACCTGGGAGATACTGTCCATGGTTAAATCCACCCCTTGGTCTCATGCCCACTTATAGGTGGCATCCCTGCCCTGATGGCCTGAGGCATCATGGGCCCATCAAGCTAGGAACAACTCTCCCTTGTGTTGCCAATCCAAGTCTATCTTTGACACCTCTATTTTTGCTGCCTGATCTACCTGTTCATTGTTTCAGTGCTTCTCTTAGCCTGACTCTTGGGGACATGGGCATCCACATGATGGACTTCCACAGTCAGCTTCTCTACCTGAGTGGCAATGTCTTGACATTTGTCAGCAGCCCAGATTGGTTTTTTCCTATGCTGCCAGTTGGACTTTTTCCACCTTTCTAGTCAACCCCACAAAGCATTGGTTACCACCCACGAATCAGTGTAAAGGTAGAGTTCGGGCCATTTCTCTCTTTCAGCAATGTCCAGGGCCAATTGGATGGCTTTGAGTTCAGCAAATTGGCTCGATCCACCTCCTTCAGTAGCTTCTGCCACCTGTCGCATGGGACTCCATACAGCTGCTTTCCATTTTTGATTTGTCCCTACAATGCGACAACAATCATCAGTCAAAAGAGCGTAACATGTTTCTTCTGCTGTGTACTAGTTTGAAAACAAACCAGTAAGAGATTCCAAGTCAAAACTACAATTTAACAGGGAAATTTAAATAAAGACAGAAAACACTGGCTTAAACTGACAAAGTCAGGATACTACCTGACACCCTGTTGGTCAGGGTGGTGGTTGCACTCCGATTAAATGGTGGCTGCATTCCTGTTGAAGTGATAGATGTGGTTCTGTTGAAGTAGTGATCCTGTCGAAGGGTTGGGTCTTCCTCTGAAGGTCCAGTGGTGGTTATGTAGTTCTTGTCCTCTCAGAATCCAGTAGGTAAGGCTGCCCATGGTGTTCCAAGCCTCAGATTATATCCAGGTAGGAATGCTTGGTTCCTCCCCCTGGGCAGAGCATCTCACAATGGGATGATGTAATTGTATGAGTCATGCTGGGAGACCTTGATTGCCCATTAGCAGAGATAGCCCCTGGAGGGAGTTATCAGGGATGAGTCTAAGAGAAGGTAAAGAACACTGCCTTGTTGCCATTGAGTTAGGAATCGCTGAAGGAAAGTGACATTGACTCCAATGATCAGAAGGCATAAAGTGAGATTTTTTAGGAACTTCACATATTTTATAGGCAGGATCATTCACCCAGAACCTGATTGGTTCTTAACAACACCCTTCACACCTTTGGTTAATTAGGAACAACACCTTCTGCTAAAATATCTTTCCATAAACATCACGTACAAACATTCCACATGTTCACAAACACCAGATGCAGAGATTAAGATAAGAATTGTTTTAATTCTTTCTCTGAGCATTCTCACAACTTTCCCCAGGACGATGCCTGGGAAAGTTATCTGTTTCGCTTTCTGACTAAACCACCACATCCGCACTGCCTCACTTATCTTAACGATTTACATAGGTGGTAATAGAATACATACTTTTGGTTACATCTTACATTGTAACCTAAGACATGCTGGCAGTTGTACAGTGAAGCTTCCTCTGCATATGTCACCTGTTCCTGCTCCTCCTCATCCATCAGACCAAAGCTCTCACATTCAGGCTAATTCATTATTATTTCCAAAATCCCAGGGTGATTCGGGTTTCCAATAGGGGCGTGCTGTGTGATGAGGGTAGTCCATTTGCTCCATGTGGCATTGGTAGCATGGTGGGTAGAGGGAACCTTTCCTTTAAACATCCACCCCAGTACTAGTAGTCAGGGTACCAGGTGGACTTATGCTTCTGTGCTGATAACTTCTGAGGCAGCTTGGATTCCTTCATAAGAGGCCAAGATTTCCTTCTCTGTTGGGGTGTAGTTAACTTCAGACCCTCTGTAAATTTGGCTCCAGAATCCCACTGGTCGGCCTCGAGTCTCCCCAGGCACCTTCTGCCAAAGGCTCCAGGACAAACCATGGTTCCTGGCTGCAGAGTAAAGCTCATTCTTTACCTCTGGTCCTGTCCTGACTCAGCCAAGGGCTACCGCATGAGCGATCTCCTGCTTGAGCGGGGCAAAGGCTTGTTGCTGTTCAGGCCCCCAGTGGAAATGGTTCTTTTTGCAGGTAACCAGGTAGAGATGGCTCATACTCTGGCTGTACTCAGGGATGTGCATCCTCCAGAAACCTATGGTGCCTAGGAAAGATTGTGTTTCCTTCTTGCTGGTCGATGGAGACATTGCTGTGATCTTATTGACGACCTAGTAGGACTCTGACTCTGTCTGTCTTGCCACTTCACTCCCAGGAACTGGATTTCTAAGGCAGGTCCCTTGACTGTACTCTTTCATCGCGAAGCCAGCTTCCAGGAGAATCTAGGTGATCTTTCTCAAATACTTGCTTTGCCGTGTTCCCCCACACAATGATGTCGTCAATGTATTGCAGATGTTCCAGAGCCTCACCCTTCTCCAGTGCAGCCTGGATCAGCCCATGGCAGATGGTGGAGCTGTGTTTCCACCCCTGGGGCAGTCGGTTCCAGGTGTACTGCACGCCCCTCTAGGTGAAAGCAAACTGAGGCCTGCATTCTGCTGCCAGAGGAATGGATAAAAATGCATTAGCAATGTCTATAGTGTCATACCACTTTGCTGCTTTGGACTCCAGCTCATACTGGAGTTCCAGCATATCTGGCACAGCACCACTCAGCAGTGGAGTCACTTCATTCAAGCTGCGATAGTCCACAGTCAATCTCCATTCCCTGTCAAACTTGTTCATAGGCCACATGGGGCTGTTGAAGGGTGAGTGGGTTTTGTTGACCACCCCTTGGCTCTCCAGCTCACGGATCACATTGTGGATGGAGATCACAGCATCTGGCTTCATCAGATACTGCTGGCAGTGCACTGCCAAGGTGGCAATTGGTCCACCTTCGGGAGTCCGATGGAAGAAGGATTTTCTGACAGTCCAGGCAACATATTAAATTGCCTAATGCCCTCAGCCTCCACAGCAGCTATCCCAAAAGCCCACATGAGTCCTTTTGGGTCTTTTTAATAGCCATTCCGGAGGAAGTCTATGCCCAGAATACACAGGGTCTCTGGGCCAGTCACAATAGGATGTTTCTGCCACTCCTTCCCAGTGGTTTCCAACTGCTGCGATTCCACTGTCACCCCAGCAATAGAAACAGGTTCTGCCTCCACATGTCCCAACACTTCGTATTTTTGTGGCTCTGATGTGCCAGGCCATCGGATCCACACTGTCCAAAAGACCTGATTCTCCTGTGCCTCTTCCTGGATAGAGGCAGGGTCCCTCTAGCCCTGGTTATCATTCCCTCTCTGGGCATATGTTCTAGAGGTTCCTTCAAGGGGATCAGACATATCATCCTCCCTTCTGTTATACCTAGAGGCTCAGTCATGGGAGGCTGAGGCTACCTTCACTTTAGCGGAACTTCCTCAGTTATGTTTTCCTTCTTGAGTTGACTCACCCATGCTGCCAGGAGAGAAGTGGGTTTTCCATCCCACCTTCTCATATCTTCCCTATGGCCACACAGGAAGAACCACAGGCCAGCTAGTGGGGTGTATCCTCCTCTCCCTAGCTAGGGGACGTTGAGCTCTGATGTCGGGGCCTCTGGTTTGCACTGGTGCTGCATGGAAACTGTTGTCCCTTATCTCCTCCCTCATCTCCCCTTTGAAACTCTCAACCACAGCAGAGATGTGAGTCTGCATCAGGACATGGACCATGCTCTCATAATTCCTGAGTTTGCTGGCTATGGAACCCACTCTCTCTTAGTTGTCCTTGAAACGTGTTGTTGCCATGAAGTTGGAGTATTCAGATGGCCCCAGATATGCAAAGCTCCACAACATTTGCCCTGTGCACCTGACCTTGTTAGGGTCATTATTGTGCTGTCCGTCCCTTCCAAAAAGGTATCTCCAGTATTGCCACTTCTCTCATGCATTAGATCCCTTTCTCATTGGTCTTCCAAGGCATTCTATGATGGTGATCCTGCATTCTGTCTCTGAACAAACCTCTCTCTTACACTCATTAAAAGCTGCTTCCAGAGAGGAAGGGGCCCCGACTCCCTCAAGAACACCTGATCAATATCTGTGTCCTGGGTCTAGGATCCCAAATTCCTTGCTTTGCCACTATCTAGTTACATGCCTGTACCCATAAGGTCCCAAATCCGAAGTAACCAGGTTGCTTAAGCCTCACGTCCCTGTTGCACAATGTCTTTCCACAGATTACAGAGACTGTTGTGGGACTCAGTGATCATTTCAGGCTCTGGGTCCCCCGCTGGTTGTGAGGGCCCTGATTCCCCATCATCATTAACTGGGTGCACTGATTTGGTCTTATACTTCCTCCTCTGCACAGGGGCAACTGCTGCTGGCTGTGACTGCCCTTGCAGTTCAGCTGGAACCTGGACAGTTGTAACATCTGTGGGTTCCACTGCTGCACCATCAGACTCTCCCTCTTTGAGGCAGGGACAGGGTTTCCCATCAGCTGGGGAATATTACTGTACAAGCTGGTTTGTATTGATAAATAAGAAACCCAGCTCATTTCCATAAACCAGCCCCCGGGCTGACAGACAGGAACCTCAACCAATTACGTTCCATTCTAAGCTGCAGACATCTCACTGGTCAGGAGCTGGGCTGTGTGGGGATCAGACGAATCAGCAGTTGAGACCAGGGTTTTCAAACTCCCTATATATACTAGGTTTGAACAATAAAACAGGCTGTTTGTCGCATGGAGCTTTGAGGTGTATGTGTTGTCCCTGTCTCCGACCACCAACCCCATGGAACACATGGCATTTAAACGTAATAGGGGAAGTGTATTCCCTCAGCATCTGTAAGAGCCTGATAATAAGAGAATGGCTTCACAAAGGGCTTCGTCATTATGTCTGCTTATCATAATCACTCTTGAACACCTGAAAACTATGTGCAGTATGGACTGTGAGTAGCCTGCCTTGAGGCCCATAAAAAGGAAGGGATTACAGGTGCAAAATGTGGAAGGGAAAGCGAAGGGCAGAATCCCTGAGCTTCCCCCGCCACCACCACCATCACCTGCTGCGAGACACTCTGAGGCGTCCCGGACCCAATGCTGCCCGCCTGAGGGAAAGCCCCTGATCCTGCAACCCTGGATCAAAGTCACAAGTGAGTTGTGGAACCCCTACCTCTGCTCCTGCATCCCGTGGTGAGAGCACTACGAGTGGACCAAGGTTCGGCTGCAGTGACAGGGCACTGCACCTGCATCTTGGAGGACGTGAATGGCATGGAATATGGGAGGATGTGGGACAGTATTTGGAGGACTTCTTCAATGGTTTGGAAGTTCACCCCTTGAACAGGACCCTGTTAAAGTAATAAAATATGTGATGGAAAAATGCTGTGGCAGCTCCATAGAGGTGCAAAGTTATGCAACTTGCTGGGCCCTGGATACTCTTTATTGGGCACTACTGTATACTAGGCAGCAGCCTCATGGGGACGAGGAGGAAAAATGACCAACAGGCACTGTGGCCACCAAAACTGCAGCTGAACCAGAGGAGCAACCTGTGTTGGTAGCAGTCTCCCCTATACAGAAGAAGAAATCTAAGGCCAAATCAGTTCACTTAGTGAGGGATGAAGAGGAAGTAGGACCCTCATAACAGAAGGAAGAGGCAGGGACACTCACCCAATCCCCATCCCTGGGTGAGATGCGAGATATGCGAAAATATTTCAGCAGCCAGTTGGGTGACCCCCTGGTGACCCGGCTGCTCCAATGCTGGGATATCACAGCTGACAATATGAAACTAGATGGTAGTGAAGCCAAGCAACCGGAATCCCTGTCCCAGGATGTGGGCATTGACAAGGGGATTAGGAAGAGGACAGAAACTCTCAGCCTCTGGAGGGGACTCCTGTCAAGCAAAAGGGAAAGGTATTCTCTTAAGGATGTTCTAGTAGTACGCCCAAGCAGATGGAATGCTATGGAGAAAGGTATCCAGTACCTGAAAGAATTTGCTGTGTTAGAGGTAATCTCTAGGCATTCAAATAACGAGACCCAGATGAGGTCTAGCACACACAGTCCGTGTGACAGAATCACATCTACCACTTCAAGAGGACTGCAGCCATTGCGCGCCATTGTCGTACACCAAATCAGCGGCATTGATGTCAATGAAGGAAGGAAGGAAAACAGTGCTTTAGCTGACTCCCAAACTCAGACAATATGAAGATCATCCTTTTTCCTCCCTACTGACCTGTTCTTTGCCTGTGGAAAGACCATCCAAGACTACAGACAGACTCGAAAGATTTGAGCAAGTTTGAGAGGAAATGTCCCATGCCCCTGTCAGAACCCAGGACATTCCTCTGACTGCCCTGGATGACTCGAGACGCTGGCAAGGGGTTCAGAGACCTTGGCACAGAGTCAAAAACACCTGTGCCTTTGATTTTAGCCCATGGAAAAAATTACCAACTTTGTGTGAGGATTTACAAGCCACAAGAGTTTGAGTAGAATAATAGTTAATTTGTCACAGGGTGAAAAAGTAGAATTTTGGGGTTTTAGAATGGGAGTTCAAGAGGCAAGATGGAGGAATCTGGGCATGTCCTGTCCTTCTTCTTCTTCTTGTCCTCCATCTTCTGCTGTGATGGTGACACTTCTGGATTGGTTTAGAGTAGAGACAGACTGTCTAACATAGGTGATAGGTATTCAATACAACAGGAAAATTATTGTAAATAAAGTACACGTAGTTCTTAGTATAAAAAACTAACATTGCCCCAAGGGCGGTCAGTGTGTCACAAACCGACCTGCCAGACAGACCTCAGCAGGTCAGAGAAAGAATGTTATAGAATAAGAAAAAATAAACAACCGTGAAAACCAGAGCCGAGGAATCTCAACTTCTTCTTTGGTCACGGGGCTGGGAAAAAAGACTCTTTAATACCTCAGGAGCCATTTCAACAACACAAAACCCAGGATGACCCCACCAGCATGGACCAGAGTCCCCATTATTGGGAGCAAGTGCTCCCTGCTTGAGAGAGAGGGTACACACCATGAGGTAACCTGTGGTTTTACCTGCATGGTCATGGAGAGGACATGAGGAAGTGGGATGGAAACCCCACCTCTGCCCTGGCAGCACAGGTATATGAGTTGAGAGGAAGAACAATCACTGCATTAAATTCTTCAAGGATAAAGGCTGCTCCAGTTTCCAGCAGGCAAGTCCTCAGACAGAATAGGAGGGCTGATGTTACTTCTGTTCCTCTTGAAAGCACCTCCAGGTCATATTTACAAGAAGTGAGCAATGAGTACTATGACCAGAGCTAGAGGAGCCCTGCCTCTGACTAGGTGGAGGAAAAGCTATTGGACTGTGTGGTTCCAATGGCCTGGCACATCAGACCCACAAGAGTATAAGGCTTTAGTTGACACTGGTGCACAATGTACCCTGATGCCATTGAGCTATGTAGGGGCAGAATCCTCAATTTCTTGGGTGACAGGGGGAGCACAACACCTGACTACCGGAAGCTCAAATGAGCTTGTGTCATGGTTTGATGCTGGTGCAATGCCAGTGCAATGAAAATATATTATCCCCAGTGGCTGCTGTGAGATGTGACCAGAAATAGAGCAAAGCAAGCTCCAGCTTAGGAATAAAGGAAAAAACTTTATTAACTTACAATATGTAAAAAGGAACACACACAGCTTTCAGAATGAAAACCTTTCAAAACATTCCTCCTCCTCTCCCCAATTTCCACCACAGCACGAGATAAAATCTTAGATTCTCAATCCAGTTATCACCCCTCAGATAATCAACTCTCAGTTCATCACCACCCCTCAGATAATCAACTCTCAGTCTCTCTTGTACCATAGGCTTCCCCAGGAAACACAGCTGAAACCTCTTGTGTTTCCACGTCACGCATGGCACCATCCAGAGAAAATTTGTCCTCGTGACCTCTTCCTTCCATGTCCAGTGCTCTCACCATTGCGCGTGGACCAGAACTGCTTCTAGGGTTCCCCTTTTAAGGATGCTTTGCCCAGTTCCAAAAAAGCAACAATCTCTCACTTTCAGGACATCAGCCCCCCCCCAAATTCACCCCCTGGGGATGAGGGGTCTCGAGAACAGAGATCTTCACTGAAGACAGAGGGCACCACCACACCCTCCTCACCTGCCTCTGTTCATGCCACTCCTTCACATAACATCACTGAACTCTCTTGGCTCCAAGCCATTGCCTCCCCCTAAATGCAGTCTCTGTGTTACAGGAAAAATGGTTCTACCCATGGCTATACAAGAAAAGTCCAGCCAAAGGCCACTCCATCATCTCCTCCCACCTAGGATTCTTCTCAACTTCTGACATCTTTCATTTGCTCAAACCTTCACCACACTTGCCTATTTCCTTCTATTTCATGTCTGTCCCTCTTCTAGGAAGGTTAATGTTCTGCAAAGTTTTCATTGTCCAAGAAAAGGGTTAAAATCTCAGGCTCTGCCCGCCCAGAACTCCCACAGGCCGGACACCTTCTCGCTGCACCCCCCTCCCCCCCCCCCCCTTCTCCCTCTCGGTAGTGCTGCCGGCACATGTTATCAGATTTCAAGGTAGCACAGTCACAGGCACAGGCTCTCAGGCTCTCTCTCTCCCGGGGGGGGGGGGGGGGAAAGGTGGAGCTGCTCGATGCCTCTTAGTGTTCCTCCACCCCTCTGTCCTGCAGGGGCTCTGGCCTACCTCACCCCAGGCCACATGGCTTCACATGGCTTCCCCTCTCCCACCCAGCCCGCAGCTGGGCAGGGGAAGGTCTGACCTCTTTCACCAACTGGAACCAAGAGAGAGCTCCCCTGGAAGTTCTCTGCTTTTTAACCCCCTGTGTTCTGAGAGGCGCAGCCACGTCTTCAGTGGCCACACCAGGTGCCAATATTCAAATCTGAGCACTGATTGGTTTGACCACAACTTCCCAAAAAACTCACTTCCTTATCAACCCAGGGCAGCCTGAGAGACTGAATAGCAAAAACACCCTATTGTGACTGGCCCTGAGGCCCTGTGAATTCTTGTCATAGATTACATCAGGAGAGGATATTTCAAGGATCCAAAAGGGCATTGTTGGGCTTTTGGGATAGCTGTTGTGGAGACAGAGGAAATTAAATGTCCTAATACCTTGCCTGGTCTCTCAGAGGACCCTTCTGCTGTGGGACTGTGAGGGTTGAAGAACAACAGGTACCAATTGTTGCAGATAAGTAAAACCTTAAAAAATAAGGGCCTTATTACCCTTGTAAAACCATGGCTCAGGCCTGTTACTTCAGCTAAGTAAAAAAGGACTATGGGAAGTGACTCAGCTGAATTAGAAGTAGAAAAACGAGTTATATAACCATTACGTGTTCTCATCGTGGTTTATGGTGGTTGGTTGAATTAAATTTGTTGTGCTTAAATGGAATGTAACAGATAATGGCCTAATTGCTTAAAAAAGTCTGGTGTTTGCAATAAAGGAGTTCTCTTTTGCACCTGCCTGGGGAGTCTGCATTGCTTTGCTTTGTAACAACCAATTGCCATCAGAACAGTATAGAATTTGCAGGCAACCCTGAATGAGGGGAGAGAATGACGAGGAAGACTCCATTGATATCAGAAGGCTAATTAATTACTTTATTATACTATATTATTCTATACTATATTACACTATGTTACATTACATCTAAACTGAATCTGCCAAGCACTCAACTCTGCACACAACTGCACAGAATCTCGTGACTGTCAGCCGACAGTCCTGACACACACACACTCTTGGCCCTGACAGGCCAAGGAAACAAAACACTTAGGGTAAACAATCTCCATATTGCATTCTACTTTTGCACAAACACAGGCACAGCAAATGATAAGAATTGTTTTTCCTTTCTCTGAGGTTCAGAGAATGTGAAACCCAGAAATACTCTTGGGAAGAATTGTACCTTGCTTTTCTCTGTGAGGAGAAATGTGGAGGCACAACAGTACATCGTTGGCAATACCACACCAACCGGAACTCCTTGACCCTCATTCATGAGATGATTCATGAACTGAGAGCCAGGGAGTGGTCAGCAAGACTTGCTCACCCTTCAATAGCCCCATACAGCCTGTGTGTAAGTCCAAGGGAGAGTGGAGACTGACAGTGGACTATGGTGGCCTGAATAAAATCACACCATCACTGAGTGCTGCTGTGACAGATATGCTGGAACTTTAGTACCAGCTGGAGTCCAAGGCAGCAAAGTGGTGCCACCACTGACATTGCCAATGCATTTTTCTCCATTCCTTTAGCAGCAGAGTGCAGGCCATAGTTTGCTTTCAACTGGGAGGGTGTGCAGCACACCTGGAACCGACTGCCCCAGGTGTGGAAACACAACCCCACTATTTGCCATGGACTTATTCAGACTGCTTTGGAAAAGGGCCATGCTCCAGAACACTTGCAATACATCAATGACATCATATGGGGCAACACAGCAGAGGAAGTTTTTGAGAAAGGGGAGAAGATAATCCAGATCTTCTTGAAGGCCAGTTTTGCCATAAAAGAAAGTAAGGTGAAAGGACCTACCCAGGAAAATCAGTTCTTAGGAGTAAAATGGCAAGATAGACATTGTCTGTCCTGGTTTGGAAAGACAGGAGTCTGCTAAGGAAGGCAGGAGCCTCCCCTGAAATGGAGAATGTAAACCCTCCCCACCCCTCTGAACTGCTATAAATTTTAAATAAAGGGGCTCTCAGGCAAAAATATGGAAGCGGGAAATAACAGTTCTTTAATAGGGAAAAGAAAAAAAAATAAAAGGATAAAATAAACAATGCAGTACACTAGAACAACACTGACAGAGTCAGAACCCAACCTGACACCCTGTGGGTCAGGGTGTTGGTGGCAGTCCAATTGGAAATGTGGCTGCAGTCCTCCCAAAGTATCAGGTGTGGTTCTGTTGGAGCAAGGGTGATCTGTAGAGAAGGGTGTATTCTTCCTCTGAAGATCCAGTGGAAGAAGACACAGCTGCTGTTCCTCTGGGGAATCCCATGGAGAAAGCCGTGCTGGTGTCTCAAAAACTTCTGGATTATATCTGGGTAGCAATGCTTGGCTCTTCCCTCTGGGCGGAGCATCTCACAATGGGATGTTATAGTTCTTATCAGTCATGCAGTGACATTCAATAATCTGTTATCAGCAGATGTCCTCTCCTGAGGGAGGTGTGAATGTGGTCACTAAAAGAGAGAGATAAAGCAAACTGCCCACTTAACAAAGGTAATCTGCCATACAGATAGTAATTGAAAACATATTGCATTGCAATCTTCAACATTGTCAGATTCCAAAGGACATGGTCAATAAAATAGCAGCTATATCCCCACTGACCAGCAAGAAGGAAACACAGGCTTTCCTAGGGGGCTCTGAGTTTTTGGAGAATGCATATTCCAGAGTACAGTCAGATTGTAAACCCTATCATGTGACACAGAAGAATGGTTTTAAGTGGGATCCTGAACAACAACAAGCTTTGAACAAATTAAACAGGAGATTGTTTATGCAGTAGCCCTTGGGTCAGTCAGGACAGGACAAAATGTGAAAAATCTGCTCTACACTGCATCTGGGGAGAATGGGCCTTCCTGGAGTCTCTAGCAAAAAGTACCCAGGGAGACTCGAGGATGACCCCTGGGGTTCTGAAGTTGGGGATACAAAGTATCCTAGGCCTCTAGGCCTGTTACACCCCCAACTGAAAAAGAGATACTAGCAGCTTATGAGGGAGTTTGAGCGGCTTCAGAAGTGATTGGCACTGAAGTACAGCTCTTCTCAGTACCCTGAGTGCCAGTGCTGGGCTGGATGTTCAAAGGGAAAGTCCCTTCCACACATCCTGCCACTGATGTGGTGTGGAATAAGGGGACTGTGCTCATCACATAGCAAGCTCAAATAGGAAATCCCAGTCTCCATGGGATCTTTGAAGTCATCACGAACTGGTTTGAAGGCAAAAATTTCAGACTATCATCATCAGAGGAGGAAAAGGCTACATGGTGAGGAGGCCCCACCATATAGTCAGCTATCAGAAAATGAAAACAGCAACACACACTGTTCACTGATGGCTTCTGCTGTATCATAGGGATACATAGAAAATGGAAAGCTGTCATATGGAGTCCTATGCAGCGAGTTGCAGAAGCTATTGAGGGACAAGGTGGATCAAGTCAGGTTGCAGAGTTGAAATCCATCCAGCTGGCTTTAGATATTGCTGAATGAGAGAAATGGCCAGCACTTTGCCTCTACACTGACTCATGGATGGTAGCAAACACTGTGAGGGTGGCTAGACTGATGGAAAAAGGCCAATTGGCAGCATGGAGGAAAACCCATCTGGGCTGCTGAATTGTGGAAAGACATCACTGCCCAGGCAGAGAAGTTGGCTGTAAAAATATGTCTATTGTGGCAATGAGCCCCCAACATGGGAATAACGAGCATTGTCTCCATGATTGCAAAAGGCTGATCAATTGCTTTATTAAGCTATACTGTATTATATACTACCCTATACTACTACTACTAAGCAAAACCCATCCAAGTCTGAGACTAAAATTGTAACTAGCCACACCTGAGCTCCATCAGGAGTTGAAAAATCAAGGGGGTCAACTCTGAACCTCATGACTCAATGTGAGAGGATCTTCCTTATTTTCATGGTTTAGGAATGGTATTCCCCAGTTTAGTGTTCCCACAAAAACACTCCAAACCACGTGCCACTTGCTTATTCCCCCCTCCCCCTGTGGCAGGCTGGAGAGGAAAATTGGGAGCACAAAGGATAGAGGTAATGAGTTGAAATAAGAACAATTTACTGGAAACAGCAATGGAATAAGAAAGTTAACAGTAACAGCAATAATATTAAGAAATGAGGGAACTTGTGCTACCCAACCACTCTTTCCACCATGCTTACTCAACTGGAAGGGACCCCTTCACCCATGCCTGGAAAATGACATGAGGTGTTATAGAATAGCCTCCGGGTCCTAGCCATGCCCCCTTCCTGGCTACTGCAAAAAAGAACCCTATCCTTGCCAGAACCAGAACATTATACACCCCTTATTCTATGCCATCTGCATCTTGCCAAAATCCTACACCTTCCAACTATATACATATACGTACATTTATATGCATATATGCATCTATATATATGCACAAGCACAGGTATAATTTCCATAGTCAATGGCCATCCCTCCAAGATGTCTGTTGAGTTCATTTAGTCTATGACTATGGGTTCTATCTGTTCTAGATGTCTTCCAGGGCAGAAGGGCTGGTGTGCTGTCAACTCGTTGCAAGCTGCATTAGGAGCTCACAACCAGTGTATCTGGAGCAGTTTATCTTCATTGTCCATAGTAGTTATGGCACACAGTGGCAATGTCATTCAGAACCAATATTATACAACTCAACATTACAGACTGTTCTCACCCAAAAATCAAATCCCCTTGAGGTACATATCACATTTCCTCACTGCCTAGCAGGGAGAACTCAAAGAAGGCTCACTAAGGCTGTCATATTTACAGAATAAAGTAGTTGGCTTATAGTCAAATTGTGTGCAATGGTAAGGATGTGCATGAGACTCCTTTCACCCACAGTTTGCTTTGTTCCTTAATAAATGGGCCTTGGAAAAGCCACTTGCTATTCATGTGCTAATCACATGATGGGTGTTGTAAGCTCATAAGCCTTGATGTTCACTGTGTCACTCTGTTCCTTTGTGGGTTTTCAGAGATCAGACTGGAACTAGAAGAATTTTTGGCCCAGCTACGTCTCAGGTCTTTACCTCCTCTGGAGCCTGAACCAGTCATGGTTATTGTCTTTATTAATGCTAATTGCTCAGGGTTTATGTCGTATTGTGTTTGTCTCCCTCTCTTTCCTTATCCTCCCAACTGAAAAATTAAACATTCTCACACTCCACATATCCTTACCAATTAGTGAGACTGACGAGGTTCGGTCTTATCATTGTGTTCTGCACCTTGTGTGGGGGAAAGAGAAATAGCAAAGGAGAGATTTCTATAAGAAAAGCCCAACAACAAATGGCTTAATAACTGCTTTAAGACAGAAAAAGAAGAGGAATATAGATAGTGAGTAAATCTTGCATCCCTTCAGATGCTGGTTACTCCACATTTATGTGTAATTTGACTTGGACCAGATGGATTTTCCCATGGCATGCTTCATAGAACAGATCCTGTCCATGGAAAGAAGCTCTTCCTTTTTTTGTCCTTTGAGCTCATTTCCTTCAAAACCCCAACTATTTCTAAAATATATCCTCATTAAAAATTCTTGCTGCACTGTTAGATAAAAGTGAAACCATACAGGTGATGTAATCACTGATACCAAGCAGGAGCTGCCTGTAGGCTTCTCTGTTGTAATGAGCTGGCTGAGGTTATCCTGTGGCCAAGGGATTTATGCAGCTCAACACAGACCTGGGCCTACTCAAATTAACTGCATTGTGGATCCCTAACTCCTAAAAGTGCAACCCTTAAATGAGCAGTCACTCTCCTTCCACATACCCTTACAGAATGGAGTCAGCTTGCTTCATAGCAGCCCATATGGTGCTGTGGTTTGTATTTGTGACTAAAAACAGTTGTGATGCTAACACACCAATGTTTTGACTATTTCTAGAGAGTGTTTGCACAGCAGCAAGGCTTTCTTTCTCACTGTGCCCTGCTCACTCTCACACAGTGAGTTAGCTGAGAGTGGGCAAGAGTTTCAGTGTAGGAAAGACATTCTGTGCTGTTCTTGTGAGCCAGCAAAGGCTTCCTGATGATAAGGAAAGCCCCATATTCCTCCCAAGGAAGACACCAAGGTTGTCACCATGGAGACGTGATGAAGGAGAGACAGTAAAGAGATATGGACTCTAGCTGGCTCACAGAATGACGTGGCTCCTTGGTCACCCACTGAGAACTTTGTTTCTTTCTTGTAACCACTGGGCAGTGAATGTGTATGTTAAGTAAATGTAAATATCTTGAAAGAGTATAAAAGCAACGTTGCTATAATAAATCTCTCTTGCACCCTTCTGATGGAGTGGTGGTACTTTTTGCTGTGTGGTGCTCTATAACGACATCTGGTGGCCGTCCGCCGTGATTGCAACTGGACTGTAAAAAAGGGGGGAAAAAAGAGAAAAAGAGAAAAAAGTTGAAGGGTACCCTAAAAATGAGTGAAGGCAGCAAGGACGCTGCGGAGGTCTGGACCTAATTCAGATGTCTGATTCGAAGTGAGCGATTGGGAAAAATAATGGGAAATAATTTATCAAATGAGGAAAAGACTGTTTTGTCCACTATTAAAACTTTACTGAAAAGAAAATATGTTCAAACTTCTGATTATGCTCTTTGTAGCTTACTGATATGGTGTAAATTACAGGACTTTTAAGCTCATGCCGACACTGCCTTCAGTCTCTGGGCATGGAAAAAGGTTGGGAAGAGACTATGGGAAGTGATATCCAAGGGGGATAAGACGGTTGTTGATTTGGCTACTACCTGGAGACTGTTGTATGAGGCATTGAAGGAATGGAAAGCAGAACAAGATAGAGGGGAGGAATTGGAGGAAGAAGAATTAGAACAAGAAACTGAAGTAGAGGAACAGGAGGAAGATGAGGCTGAGCCTGTCTATGTATCTCCCCCTGAGGAGGCTGCTGCAGCTGCTGTGGAGCTTCCCCCAGGGTTTGCTATTGTGAGAATCAAACGGCAGGCTGGGACTGTTCCTCGGTATTTATCTCCAAAAGACTATGTTAAACCAGTGTATACTTCGCCTGCTCAGCAGTTAGTTGAACTGAGTACTAAATCAAAGTATTCTACGCCTGCACAGCAATTAGCAAAAATGAAGTTACAGAAGAAGCAAAGTGAAAAACAGGCTGGGTCATCGGCCCTTCTGTCTCTCCCTGGGCCGTTTGCTCCCCCCTCCCCCTCCCCTCGGTCGGCTGCTCCCCTCCTCACCCTCCCGCGGATCGGCTGCTCCTCCCTTACCCGTCCCTCGGTGGGCTGCTCCTCCCCCACCCTCCCGTGGTTCGGCTGCTCCCCCGCTTTCCCTTGAGTCATCCGCCCCTCCTCTGCCCTCCTTTGAGTCGTCTGCCTCTGCTCCACCCCCAGTTGAGCCGTCTGCCCCCAGACTCCCTCCTCAACTGGTTGAACAAATGCAATCTTTAACATTGTGTCCTTCCTTGTCTAGTGATAGTTCTGACGATGAACTGCCAGTTATAAGTACACCCAAAAAGACGCAGGAATCTGTTGCTGTTAGACCTCGTAGCAGATCCAGGCCTGCTGTTTCTTGGACTCTGCCTCCCTGCCAGGTGGCTGCAACTCCTCGACACCCTTTGCAATTTTGGGAGCATGTGAGAATAAAAGCAGCTGAAGTGGGAGATTGGAATTTGTTAGAGAAAATAGGTCCACCTAAAAGGATGGAGATGGCTGCTGCTGCTTCTTCTAGTGGGCCTGTGGCTTTTCCTGTTTTCAAAGCTGCTCCTAATTCAGGACTGTGGAAGAATGGCTATGTGACAGGGGCCACGTTCTGGACCAAGAATCGAGAGGATGCAGCTAATCTGGGTCCCTGCACCTGCAAAACACTGTGTCCTTGAGCATAGCTGTGGTACAATAACAAGTAGTGAGAGAGACATGAGAAAAAAAAGATGTAACCCCTAAGGTATGAGGAAGAGCTGATATCGTAGTATAGCCAATAGATTGCTTAGCTTGCAGAATATGTATGAGCTTATTACTTGTTGTGCATAAAAGTCTGATGCTCTCTTCAATAAACGAAGCTTGCTAAACACTCATATTGAGAGTCCTAGTTTCCCTCACTGTGACACAGGACAACAAGATAGCCATCAGGTTTTTGCATGGAGGGTTGTACAGGACCTTCAGTCAAAAGTAGATCAGTATGGTGTTAACTCTTTGCAGGTGATGCAAGTGAGTCGTGTTCTAAATGCTAATGTACTTGCACCTTATGATATTGTTCACCTTGCTATGATTCTGTTTCAGCCAGTGCAGTATGGTGTGTTTCAAGCTACCTGGAAACAAATGGTTGAAAGAGTAGCATTGGACAATATGCAGTTACCTCAGCACAATCCACGTCATGCTGTGGGAGTTGATGCCTTGCTGGGCAATGGACCGTTCTCTAACCTGGATTTGCAGGCAATATGAAAGTTCAAAGACAGATGCCTTGGAGATATTTGGGGTTGATAGTCACCAATACACAAATTATGCCTCAACCTGTAAAATTGGACATTGATATTAAAACTGCTGTTGACATACAGAAATTGGTTGGTGCAATAGGTTGACTTTGGCCATACTTGGGGATAACCAATCATCAGCTGCAACCTTTGTATGACTTACTTTCCGGGATAACTTCCTCTACCAATGAGAGACATTTGACTGCTGCAGCAAAAAAGGCTGTAGAAGAAATTGAATTGGCCTTGACATCTAAATTTGTTACCAGGATAGATGTTTCTGTTGGTGTGCAATTATTTATTTTGAGAGATGATGAAATACCATGTGGATTGTTGTGTCAATGGAATGATAAATGGGAAGATAAATTGCATATTTTGGAGTGGATATTTTTGTCTTTCAGGTCACGAAAAACAGCTCCAGGTCTGTACGAACTTTTTGCAGACATCATTATCAAAGGTTGCAGATGCTGCCATGAAATCTTAGGCCATGATCCTGTAACTATTGTCATACTGGTACAACAATGGTATTTTGAGTGGTGTTTTCAAAACAATCATGAGCTGCAATCTGCTTTATCTTCCTTTACAGGTCAAATAGCATATCATTTACCTTCTCATCCTATTTTGAATTTCACTAAGAGGATTCCTTTTCAGGAGAAACAACTTTGCTCTTCTGTGCCAGTGGAAGGTGCAACAGTTTTTACAGATGGACCAGGAGGAACTGGAAAAGCTTCTGTAGCCTGGAAGAAAGATGACCGCCTGGAATATGAAGTAATGGTTCAACAAGGGTCTCCTCAGTTAATTGAACTTTGTGCCGTACTCTTGGCCTTTACCTTATTTCCTAGTTCTGTAAATATAGTTACTGACTCTGTTTATGTTGCTAATTTAGTGAAGCAGTTGGATCAAGCTGTGTTGTATCATGTAAAGGAGAAACCATTATTTGTTATGTTGTTGAAATTGTGGACCATTATTCGTAATCAAAAGCATTCTTATTTTATTGTGCATATTCGTAGCCATACATCGCTACCTGGATTCTTTGTTGAAGGTAACACCTATGTGGATTCCCTTGTGGCTGCCTCAGCAGTGAAAACAGTGCCTAATGTGTTACAGCAAGCTGTTCTATCTCACCAATTTTTTCATCAGGGTGCTCAAGCACTACGGCAGCAATTTAAATTATCACATAGTGAAGCAAAGTCAATTATTTCTTCTTGCCCTGATTGTCATATGTCTCATGTTTCACAATATTATGGTACTAATCCTAGAGGCTTACTCCCTTTGCAAGAATGGCAAACAGATGCTACAGAAATGCCTGAATTTGGTCATCTAAAGTATGTTCACGTCACAATTGACACCTTTTCTTGTGCCATGGTTGCCTCAGCATTGGCAGGTGAAACAGCTCAGGATGTTATTCGTCATTTTTGGCACGCCTTCTCCATCTTAGGCGTTCCATCACATGTAAAGATAGATAACGGCCCGGCATATGTTTCAAAGAAATTGCAAATGTTTCTTCGTGCCTGGGGTGTTGATCATTCTACTGGTATCCCTCATGCTTCGACAGGCCAAGCAATTATTGAATGTGCTCATGGTGTGTTGAAGCACCAGGTACAAAAACAAAAAGGGGGAATGCAGGGGGAGTCACCTCAAGTGAGATTAGACAAAGCCGTCTATGTCTTAAACTTTTTGTGTCCTTTACCTGACTTACAGTGTCTCCTATATTCTACCATTTTTCATCTTTGAATTCAAAACAGCCAAACTTTAAGAAAGGTATTAAGGTATGGGTAAAAGATTTAATCACAGGAAAGTGGACTGGCTCATTGGAATTAGTAACATGGGGAAGAGGATATGCATGTGTTTTAACAGAAAATGGCCCTTGATGGGTCTCTGCCCATTGTGTTAAACCTTATTTGGGGCACACAGGAAAGGACAAGATGGGTGGTTCTACAGTGGGAGCAAAATGAGTAGGCAATTGCATTGGTTATTAGGTGGATGGAAGCATGGATCCTCAAGGAATGTGTGGTAAAGATGGTAATTCAAGACAGAGTAAAGGGAGTTATAAGCTTACACTGAAAATCCAAAAGTTAAGTTAGTGGATGTTACTTTTGCTTCATTTCTTTGAATTCTCTTATAGAGAGGTTGGTAGTACTGAGAAATGTGTCTTGTACCATTTCCTTTTGCAAGGCACCGATGGTCCCAAAATAAGGGAATTTGATGCACCTAAGGGAGAAGTGTTGCCTTTGCATAGGGGTCGAATTAGTAGCTGAAGTCCACACTTTGAGCAACTAGGTTGATTGCCCATTATGATAGCAGCAACCAGTTCCAAGGTTAAGTGGATGCTACTTAGTTCTGAGTGGTGACTAGGCAGATGACTTGGTCTCTGACTCTGCATGGGAGAAAGTTATTTGATTAGAAGTGAAGGTGTCATTCTGCTACGAACGTGTCATCTGGAAATTGAGAGGTCTGTAACCGTATTTGAAGATCTGTTTTTATGTGCTTTGTTTGTATATGAACCTTAAGACTGTGAGGGTGTGTGTTGCGGAGTTGGTAGAAGTTGGTTATCTGTAAGTGAATGAAGAATGGATCCTCCATCTGCTTGGATTTTTGCAAGGGCCCTGCAGAAGTCCTTAGCAGTTGTATTTGCGGGTAAAATACAAAAAGGGGGAATTATAGGAAAGACATTCTGTGCTGTTCTTGTGAACCAGAAAAGGCTTCCTGATGATAAGGAAAGCCCCATATTCCTCCCAAGGAAGACACCAAGGTTATCACCATGGAGACATGATGAAGGAGAGAAAGTAAAGAGATACGGACTCTAGCTGGCTCACAGAATGATGTGGCTCCTTGGTCACCCACTGAGAACTTTTTTTTCTTTCTTGTAACCACTGGGCAGTGAATGTGTATGTTAAGTGAATGTAAATATCTTGAAAGAGTATAAAAGCAACATGTTGCTATAATAAATCTCTCTTGCACCCTTTTGATGGAGCCATGGTACTTTTTGCTGTGTTGTGCTCTATAACAACAGTTCAGAGGGGTCATAACCAAGACAGCTGACCCAAACTGACCAAAGGGATATTCCATGCTGTATGATATTGAGCTCAGGAACAAAAGCTTTGTGAATTATTTCCTTTTTGTTTTGCTTGCATGAACACCTTTTGCTTTTCCTATTATACTGTAATTATCTTGATCTCTGAGTCATCTTGCCTTCCTTACTTCTGATTTCTCCCCATCTCATGTGTGAGGGAAATAAGCAGCTGACTGGATGGGTGTTTGGCTGTTGTCTGGAGTCAACTCACCACAGTTCTTTTTTGGCACTCAGCATGAAGTTTCAGATAATAGTTTTGATCTGACCGTGACATAACTGTTGTAGTTGTTAATTGTCAAGCTTCTGTGCTGATCATGGACTATGCTTTCTCTCCTGTTTATTAGACTTCAGGACATCTTAGTGACTGCTTTTGGCTCTTGTTTTTTGCTGTGCTACTTATTTCTTTATTTTGCTGTGCCTAGGAACTTTTTAGCTCAGACATAAAAGCTAAGGGAGAGAGGAGGAAGGGGGCCATTCGCTATTCTAAGTTTGCTTTCTGGAGAAACCACAGTGCATGCTGAAGCCCTGCTTCCTGGGAAATATCTGAATATCGCTCACTGATGGGAAGTTGTCCTAGGTTACAATATAAAGATATATTCTATTCCTATCCTCAAGAGCTATTGAAACCAGGAGGGGCATTGTTTTTTTCCTTATCTCCTGTTAATGGGCCCATCAATGCCATGCCACATGACTCAGAAATAACTACCTCCAGGAGCCATTTCTGTTTAATGGACCCACCACATGATTTATAGAATGATAAAAGCCCATTGTGAGATGCTCCGCCCAGGGGGGAGGAGCTAAGCATCCCCACCTGGATATAATCTGGGGTTTTGGGACACAACAAGCAGTCTTTCTGCTGGATTCCCAGAGGAATGGTCATCTTTTCTTTTCCACTGGATTTTTAGAGGGAGACTATATCCTTCTACAGGATCACTGCTCCAACAGAACCACATCTGCCACTCCAGGAGGACTGCAGCCACCAATCCAACTGGACTGCTACCAACACCCAGACCAACAGGGTGTCAGGTTGTATTCTGATTTTGTCAGTGGTTTTTCTTTTGTATTATTGCATGTATTTTGGTTTTCTTTTTCCCTTTTCCTAATAAATAGTATTTCTGACTTGGAGTCTCTCACTGGTTTTACTTTCAAACCAGAACAGAAGTAGAGATTAATTTTTTCTTTTGCATGTGCAAACTTTTGCTTGTCTTTTTTTTTTCTTTGCTTTAGTAAACTGCCTTATCTCAACCTATGAGTTGTTTTCCATCTTTTTCTCTTCCCTGTCCCACTAGGAAGGAGAGTGATAGAGCAGCTTAGTGGACACCTGGCACCCAGCCAAGCTCAAACATCTATAATTTATCTGGTGGTGGGGAAGTCCCAAAGAAGTAGTGGGGGGAAATCCCTGGGAAAGTCCACAGAAAACAAAATCTCTTGGGCTTATATTCACTCAGGTTCAGGTGGGAATGCCCAGGTACCTCCCCTGGGACTGTTGCCAGATGAAAAATCATTTGCATCTGGTGAGTTAATGCAATGCTTATTCTTCAAAAGCCACTGGCCTATGGAACCACAGGATTATTCTGTAGGAAGAACTGGAAAGAAGCCAGCCGAGCTGTGCTTTTACCAGTTCACCAGGCAGTCAGGTATGACTTTCGGGTCACTGACTACCAGGGACCAGCAAAGAGACCTCCAGGACAGAACACATGCATAAAGGGGAGGGAACATATGTTAATGATTTTGGGGAAATGATTATCACATGTATGCCTAGTCCAGGAAAATCAGTGAAAATGTATGTAAAACATAGTATATAATCGGGAACTTTTTGGGTACTCAGCATGCACAGTATTTTGGAGGAGATATCCCCTTGTGCATCTGGCTGAATAAAGAATGCCTGCTTCTTAATGCTACATTAGTGTTAAGGAGTTTTTATTTTTACCAATTTTTAGTAACAATTTTGGCGACCCAGATGGGACTGATAGGAAAGATGGGTGCTAATGTCTTTACAAACAACTGGATGCGTGAGGGTCTTTAGGAGAGATGGGTGTTTATGCCTTTGAAATGGGTCTTAATGTCTCTACCAACCTCAAGATGCAAGTTTGTTACAGAACCTGGACAGTTTGATTGCAGTTTGAACTCCTGAATTTTAGGGTAATAGACAAATGTGTCTGTACAAAGTCTAGTGCAAAACCCAGATAGTTTGAACTTCTGAACTTTGGGGGAATGTCAGTGTTGAGTCAGAGATGACACAGAGTTGTATTAGAAGGCAAATGGTAAAAGCCTCATTTATTTGACCCTCTCCCTTTTTTAATACCTTAGTTGCTACAGGTGGACCTGATTGGTCATTTAATCAATACATTTCACATGATTGGTTAATTAAGAAGACACCCTCTTTATGAGCAAAACAGTTTGTTACAAAACACCACCTGTGGATTGTTTGCATTTGATTATCATTATTTCTCTCCAGCTCCCTAAAGCCTCCCAGACCAACTCTTTGGAATGTTTATCTATCTTTCTCTTTCTCTGACCAGTCTGTTATATCTACAGGGGAAAATTATAGGTTCAAGGGGGGAATGTGAGGTAGGCAGTTTGGGAAAGCTGTACCTTCCTAGTACCTCAGCCAAGAGGGAAAGAAGAGGGCAACATGCAGCCAGGAGTTAAGGATAAAAGGAGGCTATATCCTCTGAAACCTCAAGAGAGAAACCCCACGGGCATATGCCCCAGAGGACTCTCTTCCTTTATTCGAATGAAGTTGCAGGACTCGTGTTTCCTTTATGAACCCTGGCTTTTCATAGTGTGATTTTCCCCACAGGACCCACTCCTGAATTTCAATGGATCTGAGGGATGTGGGACCTCCAGCTGACACTGAGGGATTCTTGGGGAGAACCTGCAAATCCCAGACTGAAGGAAATTGGAGCGAGACCACTGGTAAGATAAAGGCATTCTTTATTTTAAAGGTGTTAACCTGCCCATAAGATGCCGCAAAAGCTTCACTGGGTTGGGTTTAAAGATACTTAAGGTGGGAACGGGGAAAGGTTAGATTCCCTTCTAGGAGCTCCTAAATGGTAATTGGTTTGGAATACCACATGGTTTAAATGGGGAGTGGCTCATCTAGGGAAAGGGGGGATTCTGAATAAATCCCCCCTAGGATGCATATTAAAGCATTGGGGAAAATTGTGGGACAACCCCCTCACTCAGAAACAATTGGTTGAATATTGTAATAATTGGTGGCTGAAGTATACATTGGCAATTTGTAAATAAAGGGGATACTGGAAAAGGAAGTATCCCCAGGCTGGGGAAAAGCAGATGGGAAACCTAAACCCAGCTCTTCAAACTATCAAACTTTAAGTGAAGATGAAGAATTCCCCTGAAGAGGACCAGGAGAATCATCCTCAGCTGAGCCCCTGGTTACATTATTGCTGGGGAATTAAAAGGTAAACTTTTTTATTTGATACAGGAGCAACTTATTCTGTATTGAATATGTGCAGAAGAAAGTTTAGCTTGGAACCTGTAAGCGTTGTGGGTGTGACAGGGAGGAAAAACAGGACTGTTTTTACAACCATTACCATTTAAATTAGGAAAACATTTGGGGACACATCAATTTTTATATATGCCTGAATGCCCAATCCCCTTGTTGGGGAAAATTGGATCCTTAAATAATTTTCCTGGATGGGGAAATACAAATTCAAAGACTTGAATCAAAAGCCATAGAGGCAAAGATTTTTATGTTACAGGAATCAAACGAGGTAGAAGAAATCACAGAGGAGGCAGAGAATGCTGTAACCTTGTTGGTACAGGCAACTGAGATGCCTGGATGATCAAAGATGGTCAAACTGGTGAGGATTACTCTCAAACCTGAAGCCAGACCTGTAAAGCAAATACAGTATTCTATTAAGTGGGAGGCAAGGAAAAAGTTGGAGAAGCTTATAAATATTTTTTTAATGTGGGTTATGGAAAGAGTGTGAGTCAGAATGTAACACACCAATAGTACCAGTTAAAAGAAAAATGGGGAATAGAGATTAGTACAAGATTTAAGGGCCATTAATAAAATAGTACCTGATATTCATCTAGTAGTAGCTAATTGTTACGTGGGGTCACTGTTCAGAGACAGGGATGACACAAACTCTCAGAAATCCACGCAACAACAGCAATGGTTTATTATGGAAGCTTGCTTATATAGGGGGTTTGAAACTCCTGGGTTTAAACCACTGATTGGTCTGGTTTTAACACTGCCCAGCTCTTTGACCAGTGAGATGTCTGCAGCTTAGGACGGAACATGATTGGGTGAAGTCCCTGTTTGGGTTTGAATGTATCCTATCATTGTTCACCCAGAGACCGGTTTATGGAACCGGGCTGGATTTCTTATTTATAGCCGAATTAATTGCCCAGCCACAGACCAGCTGTAACAATTCCCCTTTTCCTTTTTATTAAAAAATGCAAAATGTTCTCTGTTACCTTAACTGCAAGGGCTCTTTGCAGGTAGGATGACACAAATAGCATGAGTCTAATTTGAATGAGGCCTTCTATTTAATTTGACAAACCTAGCTTCCCTAGCTAGCGATGTGTTCCATGTACCACTGGAGTTGCAGCACTCACTTCCAAGAGCTGTTAGGCAAGATCACAATCCTTCAGGCTAACATGCCACAGGTTAACTACTTATAGTTTCAAGTTACAACTTAACTCTAAAAACAAGAAACCATTTAACCCTTAGAACTGTTAGAAAAAACCCAACTACCAGTGTCACGATCCGCTAGTACAAGCGGGAGTCACAATGGTTCGTTTTACCGATCTCAGAGTGCAAAAAGCAACACAGAGGGGATTTCAGTATTAATCAAAACAAATGCACCTTTTATTGAGTGCCCACAGCAAATGCGATAGAAGGATTTAGAAAGGAGATATAGGATAGTGAGAGAGAGAGAGAAAGAGGGGAAAGGGTATAGCTACCAACAGAGAGACAAAATCCTCATGGTCCGGCCGATAGATCCATCTTGTCACGTTGGGGAGAATCTCAAAGTCTTGGTTAACTCAGGGGTCTATTATAGTCCTCCACCGAGGGGGGAACAGGTAAATAACAATGGAGAATAAGTCTGTAGAGAACAAGTACAGACAGTCCAGCTTGGGACCCATTGTTTCAGGACTGGTTTCTATGGGAAACCAGTCTTGGTCCAGCAAACACATCTGCAGGCAACACTTGGCAGACATCCTGCTTCAGTCAGGCCAGCGCCCCTGTGTTAGAATTGTAAGAGTCTCAGTCCTTGGTAGGGGGCTTCAATTCTCCATCCTTGACAGTGGTCGTGAGGCAGATGAGGAATCTTCCGTGGGGGGATCAACAGAGTTACCTCAGAAAGTTCATTTGGCCAAGAGGTGGGGAAATTCATGGGCTATTGTGATGAGTAGGGATCATGAAGCAGATCTAAGCATACAGAGCAAGCCACTAATTGCCAGTCCCTGCCCAAAGCAGTGTACTGTGGTGGCACAGCAAGCACACCTGCAAACAATCACTTGGCGAGCATCCACCCTCAACCAGGCCAGAAGTCCAGTCAGAGTCTTCAGGGTCTTAGTCTCTGTCCTTGCAATGATCGTGAAGGAAATGAGGGAAACTTCAGACTGTCTCTTACAACCAGACAATTTGTAAACAGAAAAAACAGTTTGTAAACAAATAAAGTCCTTATATGAACTTCAAGAGTGTCAGATTTCCATGAGGTAGGTAAACAAGTTGTTTCAATCACTGTTCCACACACGGCTCCACCACGTCTGTTGAGGAGCTATCAGAGGGATGCTGCTTGTGGTTCTGGGCAGGACATAGGGCAGGACAGACACATCTGGCAGGTACCCAATGCCTTCCGGTGTCCGTTGAAACACACGCATATCCCCATCCACCAGTAATGAGATTCCATGGGCCTCTCCACTCCCCACCTATTGGTGATAAGGTCTCGCATCATTACCTTGGGTCTGGGCAACTGATCATCGACAAATGATTGTAGTGATAGAAAGTGATTTAAAATGACTGGGTTCTGGGACTTTTCTAATACTCTCAAATGATTTCATGTATAGATAGCTTTAGCTATCCTGCTCTGTGGGAATTCACCACACATCCCTCCCTTTTGTTTTTCAAGTTTGCATTTTAAAGTGCCATGTGCTCTTTCCACGATGGCTTGTCCTGCTGCTAATTTGGGAATACCAGTGTGGTATGACACACCCCAGAGCTGTAGGAAATGTCTTGTTTTCTGTGAAATGTAAGCAGGACCATTGTCTGTTTTGATGGTACAGGGGATACCTAAAGCAGCAAAGGTGGAGTGCCAATGTGCAATGGCATCCTGACCTTTTTCTCCTGTGTGTACTGTAATCCTTATTGCTGATGAAAAAGTATCAATGGATAAATGTACATATTTTAGACATCTGAATTCAGGGATGTGACATCAGTTTGCCAGACTTGCAAAGCACACAGTCCACGAGGGTTTACCCCCATCTGCAGTGGTGCAGTGTGGCCTTGGCAGTCAGCACAGGTGCTAACAATATTACGAGCCTTTGTGTTTGACAGCTGGAACTGCTGTTGTAAGGCCTGAACACCTTGGTGGAAGAAATCATGTGATGCCCTTTGCTTGTGCCAGCATATCTGGCTGCGGTGCTGTCCAGGCAGGGCCAGCTAGCTTATCTGCTCGAGCATTGCCCTCTGTAATGAAACCTGGTAAATTTGTGTGACTTCTGATGTGTAATATATAATAGGGGCAAGTTCTGGCTTGGATGGTATGGCACAGAGTTTTTAGTAAGTCAAATAGTTTTATATTGTCAATTTCCTTTAGTGATGCATGATCTAATGTCTGTGTGATATCAGCAACATAGGCAGAATCAGTCACATCATTTAGAGGAATGTGGGGAAAACGTTGGAATGCCATAGCTACAGCCCATAGCTCTACTAATTGATCCACTCTGATATCCCTCCAACATTTGCCACTCACCTTCCTCGTTCCATGTTACAATGGCCTTTCCTCTTTTCCCAGAGCTGTCAGTAAACACTGTAATACCTTCTAAGGTTGTTTGGCTATTTAGAGGTTTTAGAGATAGTGCAGTTTCCCCACTTCAGCAATCTATGGTTTGGTAAATGGCAAGCGATTTCTCCAGAAAACTTTTGCAAAGCACTTTGCAAGGTGGTACAATTAGCAAAACACCATTCAAACTACTCTTGTGTCACAGGAATAATAATTTGTGAAGGATCACTAGCATTCAATTGTAAACACCTGTGACGACATTTGATAATTAATTGTGCAATTAGCTCAAACACTGTGGGTGCTGTCTTTCTTGGTTGGTGAGGTAAAAACATGCGCTCTAGAATGGGCAAAGGGTCAGGCCAGTGTGTATTCCACTGTATACTAGTACCAGTAGGATAAAAATTAACAATGAGAATAAATACAGTGATACACACCTCTGGGCATATCTGGTGGACTTGTCTGTTTGTGATAGCTTGCTCTACTATTTCCAGAGCAGCTTTTGCCTCTGGGGTTAATTTTCTGGGGGAAGTTAACTCAGGATCACCTTTTAAGAGGTCAAATAAAGGTGTTAATTGTGAGTTGGTCAATCCTAGGTAAGGTCTGATGTCGGGTTTGGCTGTCTGTCTCTGCCCCGACACGGGTAGGGTGGTTCTTGGGTGGCACGCGTTTCAAAGGACGAGTCTGGACTCTTCAGCTTTTCGATCTTCAGATTGTTTATTGTTTATCTACAAAATTTTCTGTCTGCCCAACAGAGGTCTGATCTGCAAGGCAGCCAAGGGCACTCGTGACCACCCACGAGGCGGTCATGTCTTTTTATACTAAAATCTACGTACATGATATTTACCTTTATTTTCCAATACTTTTCACCCATGTTGGCAAGTGCACCTTCACCATAAACCAATCCCCAAGTGCCAACATCACCACAGGAGATGGAAGACAAGAAGAAGAAAGAAGAAGGACGAGATACGCCCTGATCCCTCCATCTTGTCTCCATAACCCCCCTGTACCAAAAACCTTAAAGTTTACATTTCACTCTCTAAATGTGTCCCTTTTACACCTTTCACTCTAAAGTGATTCTCATGTCCTCAAATTGCTGTCACTTCTGTGGATGGATCAAAATCAAGCCACCAAGCACTCTTGGCAACATTCCAGGATTTCCGAGACCCCCAAGGGTTCTCCTGGCATCTCTGGACATCGGGAACGATGTGCTGAGTTCCCACAGTCTGACCCAGTTGATGGTACCCAAAAGTTTTGTGCATCCTTTAGTGTTTGGATTTTGGTTGAGAGTTGGATTGCTTGTGGCTTTATAGTCTGACCCATAATTTTGAGTCCAAGTGATAGTATAGGGATAAAATGTTTCTAAAATCATGGAATATTCAGGGGAGTTAGTAAAGGAAGGATAGGCCTGGTAGGCCCTGGGAAAATGTTAGGCTGCACCTGTATAATCATTTAATGACTATGATAAATGATATGATTGTTAGGTGTGATGATTGTTTGGTAATTGGATATAATTATTGTTTAATCATAACAAGAATCATGAGAAACGATGTTGGGGGGGTTTGATGGAAATTACAAAAATCCATGCTTGGATTAAATCAATGTATACATTAGAACAATACAAGTTTAATAATTATTATGTAGTTATATAACAATAGGGGTATAAAAACATGTTCATCCTGAACCCATGTCGTAGTCAGATTTGGGTCTGTACCCCTGACACCCAGAGCTCTTCAATAAAAGTGCCTACATATAATCATTCTGTGATTATGTGTTCCTGAACGCTAACACAAGGTACTTCCAAGGTTGCTGCTGTACCTTTTCTGGTGCTACTTGCAGCCTAAATGTTTTTAATGCTTGCAACAGGCTTGGCCGAATCTGTGAGAGTTCCTTTTTTGTTTGGGTTGCTGTCAAAATGTTGTCCATGTAATGATAACAGTACGCCCCTGGAAATTGTTCAGTCACTGATGAGAGTGCCTGTGCAACGTACTATTGACAGATTGTCAGACTGTTTTCCATGCCTTGGGGAAGGACTCTCAATTGATAACACTCAACTGGTGCCACGTTATTAATGGAAGGTACTGTAAAAGCAAATTTTGGGGTATTGTCTGGGTGCAATGGAATAGTGAAAAAACAATCTTTCAGGTCCACAATAAGGATGTCCCAGGAGGGAGGTATCATTGTAGGAGAAGGCATACCAGGCTGCAATGTGCCCATGCTGTCCATCACAGAGTTAATTTTTCTCAGGTCATGGAGTAACCTCCACTTACCAGATTTCTTTTTTATAACAAATACTGGGGTGTTCCAAGGGCTCGTAGATGGCTCTATGTGTCCTTGAACCAGTTCTTCCTGTACCAAAGACTTAAGGACGTGTAACTTCTCTTTCTCGAGGGGCCACTGTGGTACCCACACTGAGCCATTTTAGAGCTAATGTGGGATAGTGTATGCCCTCTAATACAGTGGCCCCTGTTAAAAATCTGTCCCCACCCAGACTTCCCATGCAGACAAAACCTCCCTCCCCCACAGGTTCAGTGGTGCAGCAGTGATGTAAGGCCAGATTGTAACTGTTTGGCCCTCAGGATTTTTGATCAACACAGGATTGCTGCTCAAGCAGCTCTGTGTGGTCCCTCCGAAGCCAGCAACAGCAGATCCCGCAGGTGTAGTACGCCACAATGAAGGCCACATGTTGGTAGAGATGATAGTGGCATCTGCCCCTGCGTGAATCATCCCACTTACCTCTATCTGCAAAGGCTTTGCTTTAGGCATCATAACAATACAAACTATGTTAGGTCTTTGATCTCCTACTACCTCAGTCCAGTTCACCTGGGGCTGTCCTGTTGCTCTGAAGCCTTGATCTCCTCGCTCCCTAGAATCTGTTTTGGGGACAGAAGACTTAAAAGGGATAAGTTGAGTAATTCTGTTTTTTTCAAGGATAGTCATGGGTGGAGTAGGGGTGGAAACCATTGCATGTATTTGTCCAGTAAAATCTGCATCAACAACACCAGGGTGCACAATGATACCTTGAATTGTGGCACTGGACCTTCCAATTAACAGTGCACTCAATCCTTTCCCAATAGGCCCCTGAGCCTTGAGAGGGACCTTATGTACTACTGAGGAGTTTATGGTTCCTGGGATTGAGGTGGAAACATCCATGCCAGCTGAGTCTCTTGTTCTTGCTGTGAGTTGGTCACACAGGTTTGTACTGGGGGGTGGGAAATTACTTGTGTCATCATGCATTTCCCTTTTGTGCTCGGTTTCCTGTTTCCCTGGTTCTTGAGACATTAACCATTAACATGAAATTTGGACCTGCATACCTTGGTTGCATGTCTGATCCTGCCACATCGGTTGCAACTTTCATTTGCTCCCTTCTGTCCTTGAAACATCCCCTGTGGAAAGGACTTTTAGGGACAGTTTACATTCAGGTGGCCTTGTTGTCCACATTTGTAGCAATGAGGTGTTACCTTTATAGCAGCTCCTATAGACTCTGCTAACATGGTCATGTTATGAGAATTAGATCCAACCTTAGCACAGGCATTTATCAATTCATTTAGTGATGGATTTTCATTAGGGAGCAGTTCTATAACCTTTCAGCAGTCCTCATTGGCATTGTCCTTTGCTAACTGTAAAATTAGATGACTTCTGACCTCAACATTAACAATTTGTTTTTCCATAGCATCTTATTATCTCTCTATAAACTCTACATACGGTTCTTCAACTCCTTGTCCAATTTCAGAATATGTTTGGGTTGGTTTTGCCATATTAGTTACTTTAAACAGTACCTGCAGTCCCAATTCCTTCACCTGTGCTAGTATTAATGGATGTAGCCTGGCCTGGAGTCTTCGATCTCCTGCTGGCTGTAGACCTAGAAGTTGAGGGACCCCTGCCTCATAACATGGGTCCTCTCACGGAACCTTTAGATTTTTTAACTCCTGTTTTTTAGCACTGCTTTTCCATGCAGATTTGAACACCATATATTGAACTGTTGTAAACATTAATTTTGCTAGTTGCTTTATATCAAAGGGAGTTACTTCCTCAGTGGTTAGGAATCGTAGCATGTTAGCAACGGCAGTGGAACCTAAACTGTGTTTGGCCACAAGCTGACGCAGTTTGGAGAGAACTGGCCATTGAAAAGGAGTATACTTGTCAGAAGTCGTTCCGTTGCCTCTTATTACTGGACAAACTCCCAGTGTCCAATCCTCAGGCTCCCAGCCCCCCCGACATGGGTACATCAATGAGTTCTGCCCCCTCATAGTCCCCAGTCACAATAGCTGCAAGCCTTACCTTTTGCCAGACACTCACAGAATCAGGCAGGGCTGTTGGCAACAAAGCGACAGCGGTGTTATCGCGGTGTTCTGCAGGGGGACAATGGCTCTGGCTTTCTCTGCTGGTATCCCTTGTGTCCCTTGTCAGTATATAGTCCAAGGAAAATTCCAACTCTGGCAGGGGCGGAGTGCTTGGGACAGGGAAGCCACTTCCGGGTATTACATCTCCAGGAGCTCCTGGTGATGCATTTCCTGGACCCGCGCATGGAGACTGGGTCAGAGGTGCAGCCACGCCCCCTGGGGGCTGGGTCACGTGGCTGAGTTGCGCAATCTAGCATGCTGCCTGCGTGGCCACCAGCAGCCACTGCAGCATGTGGAATGTGTGGGTTCCCTCCGTTTGCTGGATTTTTACCCCTTTCTGGGGCTGTGCCACTGGCCAGGGCACTGCCTGTGCACACCGAGATAACGGCACTGCGTGGGCTCTCACCACCCACCGGGATTTGGCTGTCCCTCCCGGCTCCACCATGCGTCTAGGCTGTTGCATAATTTTGCACGTGGTGCCCATTCAGCACCGCACAGCACAGCGTGTCCGCTTCTCCTGGCACCCAGTCCTCACCACGTATCTCAGTTTTTATGTGCATTATTAAGTTCAGTATAAGCTTCCAAGGTCTTAGGATTTTAACTGCGCTTTTGTCGCCTTTGCAAGCTGCATCCATTATATATTTACCAGTTTGCATCCAAGTATGTATATCTAATGCAGTCTCTTTGGTAGGTTCTAACCCCCAATTTTTAATCCATATTATCAGATCTTGTAAAGTCTCTTCTTCATAATCTATATCTCATTCCCTTAGAAAATTGGTCCATACCTGCATTGCTGAGTGTTCCTCCAAGCAGATGGATCATCCCATGTTTTCAGTGGAGTTTTTCTTCTATTTTAAAGGGGTATATACAAAGGAATCCGGATTTGAACAGCTTTTTTACTGTAGGACAGCTCTGCACATTGTGTGTTCTGGACAGCTCTGCCTGCATGTCTTTTGATTATTTCTTCAGCTTTTTTGCTGTTTTTTTTCCTATGGCTCTGCCAGCTCACTGGCCTGTCTTCCCCTATTCTGCCCACAGGAAATGGCTGAGTGGGGTCACTTTGCGGGTCACCACGTGTTACATGGGGTTGGTGGTCAGAGATAGGGATGACACAAACTCTCAGAAATCCATGCAACAACAACAATGATTTATTATGGAAGCTTGCTTATATAGGGGGTTTGAAACTCCTGGGTTTAAACCACTGATTGGTCTGGTTTTAACACTGCCCAGCTCTTTGACCAGTGAGATGTCTGCAGCTTAGGACGGAACATGATTGGGTGAAGTCCCTGTTTGGGTTTGAATCTATCCTATCATTGTTCACCCAGGGACCGGTTTATGGAACTGGGCTGGATTTCTTATTTATAGCCAAATTAATTTCCCAGACACAGACCAGCTGTGACAGCTAATCCATATACACTCTTAACAGCACTGAAAGGGAAATACAATTGGTTCACAGTGCTCAATCTTAAGGATGCCTTTTCCTTGTCTTGGTTTAAAAGACAAATGTCTGCCAAGGAAGGTAGGAACCTTCTTGGAATGGAAAGATTACCCTCTCCCTCCAAATTATTATAACATCAAAATTATGGGGCTTCCAGGCAAAAATATGGAAAAAGGGATAACAGTTCTTTACTAGCAAATATATATATATATATAAAACAGGACAAACAATAAACAACTAAAAACCCCAATAAGAAGTTTCCCCACCTGTTAAACACCACTTTCCCCTTTGGTGTAGTTATGACCACAACCAGCAGCGGAGTGATGGCTGGGGTGACCTGCTTGAAGCCAGCAGAGGGCGCTAGCAGACACCAGTGAGGCAGGGTAGGTGATGATGTTGGAGAAAGGGTTCTGGTGGGGGATAGTCCTGGTCTTAGGCAGAAGTCCACCCATTGGCTCTGAGCTCCTGAGCAGCAGGGAAGCAGGGAAGAGCAAGCAGGCTTGCAGTGCCGAGACTGTGGCATATTGAAATCCTGGCGCCTAACACACAAAAGCAGCTGTGGACACCACACCACAGGAAGGCGTCTGGTGGGGGATGGTCCTGGTCTCAGGCAGCACCCCACATGTTGGCTCTAGGCTCCCGAGGGGCAGGGAAGCAATCAGGCAGGTTTTGGTTGCAGTGCCAAAAACCACAGGGCAACAGTATCCCAGGCCAGATACACTCACTGTCACCCACGTGGCAGCCCTCCTCGATCACCGAACTGGAAGAGAGGGGCAGTCCTGGCCCCACCCCCTGCAGGATCCCAGGCTGAACTTAAACTTACACCTCCCACCATATCACCATATCCCCCAAGCCGCAGGGATCTGGAACCGGGGGGGGGGGAGTGGAACAGTGACAATTCCTGACACAAATGGCCATGGGATATCCCCAGCACCATGAGCCACCCCTGAAGACTCTCGTCTTGACCCAGATAGAAATTGTTTGCTTTTGAGTGGAAGAATCTGAACACTGGGGCAGAAGGCACGGCTGACATGGACTGTGCTACCCCAGGGCTTCAAAGTAGCCCCACTATATTTGGCAATCAGTTGACAAAAGAAATTGAAAAGTTGGGGAAAAAAAAAAAATCTGGACAGAACTTTGCTATAATGTGTAGATGATATTCTGCCAGCAACCAAGACTGAAAGGAATTGCCTTGATGCTACTGTAAATCTGTTAAATTTCTTGGGATAATCTGGATACAGGGTGTCAAAGAAAATGGCAAAAAATAGGCAAAAAACCAGTAATAGATATTGGGTTTGAGATCTTGCAGGGAAAATGAAACTTGGGAAGCAACAAAAAACAAGCCATTTGCCAGGTTCCAGAGCCAAGGACTACAAGCCTTCTTAGGTATAGCTGGATGGTGGCAGTTCTGGATTACCAGTTATGGGGTACTGGCAGAACACTTGTATGGTCCTCCACCAAAAAATATGTGGTATGGACTCCTGAGAGTCAGAGGCCCTTTAAGCCCTTGAAAGAGTCTTAATGCCAACCCCTGCACTGGGACTTCCACACTTAACAAAAGTATTTGAGTTATTTGTGCATGGAAGAATGCACATGGCGCTAGGGGTATTGGCACAGCATTTGGGGTCATGGAAGCAGCCTGTGAGGTACAAGTAAAGAATGACCCGGATGCTTGAGAGTGGTATGTTATGAATGGAGTGAGAACTTAGAAAAGTTCTGCCTTTGACACAGATTTCTGGCAGTAGCTCTGTTTCAGGCAGCCTGCACCCCAAATGTCTCTCGTTCACAAGTTCTTAATAATGGCTGATTAAGTCTATTATAAAATGAATTATTTATTGACTAGACACAAGATTAACCGACAGAAGACTAAATAGACTTACTTAGTATACAGGATAACACAAAAAGAACTAGTAGATAAAAATACAGTGCACGATAAAAGGTACTGATACCTTGAGAGGCTACCTAGAACAGAGGCTAGAGAGTGTTAAAGGAATAGAGTAGGTATTTATTAAAAAGGCCTTCAAAGGATACACTTTGGGCAGTACAAGAGCCTGGCCGAGGCTACACCCAAGATGGGTGACGGATCACATGTTTTCACACTTCTGTAAGTTTTGGTCCATTTACATATTAGGGTTAATTGTCCGGTTACAGCTTTAGGTTATGAAGTCCCATCCTCCTAGATTGCTCTCCTCAATTTGCTGTTTATACTTTTTGGGCCTGAAGCTGCAATGGTGTCCTTGGTTCTCAGGCTGGAAAAGGATTTTTTTCTCTAACTAAACTGTGAGGAGAACTTGCTAACACTTTATATGAAATTCAGTTACACATTAAGGCAGTACAGAATCTGGATAATATGAAAGCTAAAACTTAAGGCATCACTACCTATATTATAGCTTGTGAAGAAATGGTATAGGTTAGGAGTCAATGTAGCTTACCACCAAATTGATGATGGAGTACACATAGAGTCCTTTCACTCACTTCCCAGGAAAGTAACCACAAGTTTGCACCCAAACTTGGGGGAGAAGCCCTACACTTTTTCAGGGTGTGTGTAGGAGACTTCTGACTTTGTGAAAGTTTGTGTGGCTTTTATAGTTTGTAAAGTGAAGTGTCTGTCAGTCAGAAATTCCAGCAGCTTATATCCCTACATGTTGCTCTAGAGGCAAGATCTTTGTCAGCTGGGAATTCCACCTCTGTGACAGAGATATCTCACTAGCTAGAGATAACTCCCTACTATGGCCCTGGGTTATCTCACCAATTCATGTGAGGGGGAGAATGCCTGGAGCTATTGCACGAGCTGATGAGCTGATAGACAGAATAGATAAGATCTTCTGTGATAGGGGGGAAAGTCCTTCCACATTCCACCCCTTTGACTGCAGTCACTTTACCTCATGGAGTGGTAGCACAGGTATCACTTGCTTCCATGCTATAAAAGCATCCACTTTCATATGTGTATGCCATTGCTGAGTGTTTTGATACACATTGTTCTACACACTGTTGTCCTAAGCATCACTATTTCTTTAAAAGGTGTTAAACATGTTATTGATATTGGTGAGAAGCACCTGCTGTTGTTTCAGTTTATGTATTTTATGTATTAGATCATGTGACACAGATATATTAAAAATTATTAGTGATAAACCAAGTGATTACAAGACAGCATTAAATTATGTGTGTTCATGATAGTTGGGGACAATCCAATGAGTCACTTTACTTGTGTGGTTACAAGTCTGTTTAGGTCAGGATGTTCCCCACCCCCTGAGTCTTAAAATCATAGGAGGATGAGATGCAAATCAGGAACAAAGAAGAGTTCATGGAAGTATCTTCTTGGTTGTAGTAGTTGGATGGGTTCAGTAGATGGTCAGCAACTCCTTTCACGTCCATTCATGGTTCTTAGTTCAGTGTTCTCCTTCAGTGAAATTCAGTATTTTGCATATTCTTGCTTAACATATCAAGTGTTAGACAACTTTACAATAACCCAAACAAATACTCATGTATTATATAATAGTCTGATTGTCACGGGGAATCAAAGATGTAATGAAACTCAATTGTTTCTACCTATTTAGCATATTACTCCAGTGGGGAATTTTATGCCTTACCCTGAAAAGACAGGAAGGAGATAAACAAAACTGATTCTATAATAATATGAAAATTCAAGTTACATTCAGGGACAAGTCTTTTCTACCCACTGTCAGACAGAGTGAAGACACAAGCATTCCAAAGCAATATTTACAGAAAGGTACAAAACATATACAAATATTAACAAAACAATTAAAACTATCAATCATTTTAGTACTTCAATAGTATTAATTAAGATTTTTAATACTATGTAAACAAAGTTAAATCTGTTCTTCTGGGACCTCTTTAAAGCAAATGGTTGTTGTCAGATTTACACATCTTGGTAAATCCAATTTTGCAAATTTGGAATAGAATCCATGTACCAAACATTAATGTCAGAACTATGGTTATTACACCAAGCAGTCTTGCCACATGGCGGTAGCTGCAGAGCTTTTAACCCAGGAAGAACGAAAGGTGATATGGACCCCACATCGTAATAGCTGGATTGGAACAAAAAAGAATACATTCGACATGGCCAGCAGGATGCTGAAATACCAGGTTGCCCTGTTGGAGCAGGACTCTTGAACTTAATCTAACCACTGCTTTGAACCCAGCCATGTTTCTCCAGGCTTCAGAAGAAGTCCAGAGACCTTTTTACCATGAGTGACTGGTAACCACTGAACAAGTGTGTTCTAGCAGACCGGATCTCAAGAGCAATCCCATCTGGGACCCAGAATTAGACCTACACACAGGTAGGAGCAGCATGGTACTAAATGGAAGATGGGCAGCTGTGGTAACCTTGACCCAGGTAATAGAAGTCCAGGCTTTACCTATTAACACATCAGCACAAAAAGCAAAATTAACAACTTTACACTGAGTACTAGAAATCACTAAGGGTAAAAGGGTAAACATATGCACTGATTGAAAATATGTCTTTGGAATAATACATGCACATGGAGCCATATGGAAGGAAAGGGGATTCTTATCAGCACAGAATTGTCCTATTAAGTACAAAGAAGAAACTAGTCAACCTCTACAGTGTGCAAAAGCTGAAAAAAGTGGCTGTGATGCACTTAAAAAGCCCATCAGTTTGAAGACTCCCCAGTTAATACAGGGAATCAGCTAACAAAACAGCTAAAGAGGTTGCTGAAAAAGGTATTCTTGCACTAATAACTAGCAAAAACTTGAATGTCCTGGAACAAAACCCAAATTACAGTAATCAGGACAGGCAATTAGCCCCAGCATTAGAAGCTATGGAAAACCCCAGCAGGTGATTGGTAACTTCATGTGGGCAGGTAATTTTACCTCCTGTCTTGGTTTGAAAGACAGGTGCCTGCTAAGAAAGGCGGGAGCCTCCCTTGGAATGGAAAATGTAACCCTCTTCCTTGTGAATTAGTATAATTTTGAAATTAAAGGGGCACTTTCCCCTTTGGTGTAGTGATGGACACAGCCGACAGGGGCGCTGGTGACTCTCGGTGGGCAGGGCAGGTGCGATGATTCTCCCAAGGCTGCAGGGGACGCTCCGGTGCGAGCTTGGGAAGCATGTGGTAATGGCAGTTTGACCGAGACAGGAAGGGATGGAAGAAAAGCTTGCTTCACAAACCCCCTGGGGCAGTCAATCCAGGTGCCTCAGCAGGACTCTTGTAAGCAGCAAGCTGGAAAGGCAGAAATGAGCAAAAATCCCGGAGTGGTGGACAAGATGTATCAGAAGCTCTGCAGCTGTAGCTGAAACTGAAGGACGTCTCAGCAGGCAGGGGGTGCAGAGCTACAGTGTAGCAAAAGCTCAGAGCAGTGCCGAAGAAGCGGCGGGGGCAGGGCAGCGTCGCCCCGGCTCCGAGCAGAGCAGGGAAAGGCGAGCTCGGGATCCCAGGATTTTCTCCCTGAGGTACCCGAGCAGATGGTGAAAAAGTCCCAGTGCTACGGCTGCTCTTGCGAGCAGAGCTCGCGGCGGAAGAAAGGCAGCAGGAGATGGAACCCCGCAGTGGTGATGAATTCTCCCCACATCAACGGCAGCCTCTCTCCCCTCTGAATGCCGAGAGCACAAGCGGGCTAGCGGCTGCACCCAACCCCTTTTCCCCCATCCATATCTCGCGGTATCTCTACCCTCCACGGGAAAACTCAGGTAAAGAGGGAGTAGCCAGCTGCACCCTTCCCCTGAGCTGACTTCTTCTGTCTCTCTTAAGCATCCAGTCGTTATTGTCTCCTAGTGAGAGGAATAGCGGGTTTGTCTTTACAAACAAGCTGTGGGTCTGCTGGTAGATAAAACTAACACTGGGAGATAAAAGAAACAATAGGAAGGCTTTCACTGATTGATGAATGGAAAAAAGATATTTGCTTTTACAAATAAACTTTAGGTTTGCTGATAAAGGAAATTAGACATTGAAAGATTAAAGAAACAATGGGGAAGAAAAACCCCTAAATTCCGTAAGAATTAAAAATTAAAAGGGAGGCTTATACATTAGAGGGAAATCTTCAGGAAATCTTCGGTATCAGGCGTATTGAGGAGTCTGTACTTCTCAAGTACCTCAGCCAATGGGGAAAGAGAGAAGGGAAATGCGGCCGGGAAATTAGGATAAAAAGGAGGCTGCATCCTCCAAACATTCGAGAGATCCCAGGGGAATGCCCCATGGCCTCTCCCTTTATTCGAATAAAGCCAGAAAGGACTCCTCTGTTTCCTTTTTGGACATAAACCTCTGGTGTTTGTGGATTAATTTTCCTGATGCTAGCAACACTTAGAAAATCCAGTTCCACGGGGAGTTGTCATGGGTAACCCAAAATCTTATTGTATTCTGTATCTGTGCCCAAAATTGTTATTGTCTCTTTAAGACCCTGCAGCCAGGAAACAGACAGGGTGGTACCGTGGATGGTTTTAAAGTCCACTCTAGCAAGCATCTCACACTCTTTAGGCAAGTGATTTTTGCCTTGCTGACATTTTGGTCTTTGCTTAGGCAGAGGCTTTTTATCCCCTTTTTGGGTTTTGGGGTTTTTTTCATCTTGGAGAGACTGCCTTGGGGCGAATTCCACAGATGCCCGTCTGTTGCTGCCACACTGAGTGGAGTGGCCCCTGCTCCAGCAAAGCTCCAATTCGCTAACAGTGTCCAGCTGAGAAGAGAATGACTATGGAGTCACACCAGCCCAGCTTTCTTGCCTTGGCTGTCCTGTAGTCTCCTGCTGCGAGGAAGGCAAAATCCTTCCATGGGTTTCTAGCCCTTGATCTGGAGAATACCATTCAGAGCTCCAGCTGTTGGGGAGATAAGCAGAGCAGAGCGGGACGGTGGGGGAAGGTTGACACCACATCTTTCCTTTGTCCTTTGAACTACACGCTGGGCTGCGGAGCGCCATCTTGGGGGGTCCCCAGCATTTTGTGTCTCTCTTTGTTCTGGATGAAAGGAATGAGAGGGATGTATCTTTACAAACAAACTGTGGGCCTGCTGGTAGATAAAGCCAGATACTGACAGGTGAAAGAAGCATTGAGTGGAACCATAAATTCCATAGGAATTCCACTAATTGACACAGACTATTGCTTAATGAGAAAAAAAAGTTCACTCTTTAGAATTTTTTTAAGTTTATTAAGGGATAAAAGGGATAAAAGGGATAAAATCCAGTGCTAGGATGTTTGGCTATTTGGCAAAAACATACATTAACGTAAAACCATATTCTCTATATACTGTTACATTACAGAGGTGTGAAAAATGCATATTATATGATTGGCTCTTCGCAAATATTAAATTGAATACTATATGTGTTATGTTGGAAAGTTATGCTGTATTAATTATTTTAGTAGTGCTGTATTAATCTTTTTAAGTATAGTGGTAAATATAGTTTTTAGGCTATAGCATAATATTAAAATAGAAACGATGTGATGTAAGATACTTTTTGTAACTAGCTCAAGGAATGGATAAGATAACCAAGAAATTCTTTGCTTAAAGATAACAGCAACAAGACCCCATGATTCTAAAAGAAGAATTATTACCTCCTTATCAGGACAATTCAGACTTCTTCCAGACTTCTAGGAGCCAAGAAATTGATTTACAAGATGAGGGGGGGAGAAGAAATTAAGCAGAAGACACCCTTAATTTGAAAAGAATGTTTGATTCATGTATGAGATATATGAAAATGCAACAGGCTATTGCTTTTAAGGGTTAATCCTTTGTTTGCGAAGCGTGCTTTTGTGGCAGAGTGCAAAAGCATACGGATGTTCGTAATTCTTTGCTTTTATTGTCTTTTATTGTCCTAACTTTGATTGACCAAATTCTTATTGTCCTAATCTTTATTACTATTTTATTACTATTAAACTTCTAAAATTTTAACACAAGTGATTGGCGTTTTTCACAGGGGGTATATGCATACTTATGAGTTCCATGCATTATTCAAACATTCCTGTGATTTTAGATGTTTTAGGGATTTTCCTGTTTGGTTTTAACCTTTGGCTTGTCTACATGCCATCTTGTTGATTAGATCAATGTATTTTATTTCTTTTTGTGGTTCCATCTTGTTGTATTTTTACTCCCTGATAACAAGGGTCAATAAATTTTTCTTTTCTCGGTGCTCTGGTTTCTGTGTCTGTTATCTTGTCTTTCAGATAAGATAGTCCCCGAATGTGGGAAATCACCTAATTATTTTACACCATTTTCTGAGTTAGTTACATGAAAAAGCATTTTAACATCCCACAGTCTCTATTATGCTACAGTCTAAGATATTATATATTGCACTACTATTTATAAAAGCTATATGGTGCATACGTTAACTGACAGACTATGCTATATCAAAAGCAGTTAAAAGTAATTACAAATTGTACTATATCAGGATCTTTGTGATCAATAATAACTTGCAAAACAAAAGTTAATACATAAATGCGAAAGCCAATAACTATATTTGTTGTTTATAACACTCACCCAAGGCTGTGCTAAATTTATGGATTTAGAGAAAAAGACCAGAAACACAAAGAAAAAGGGAGGGGGAGATGCACATTAGAAGAGGTCTTAGGTATTAAGCGTTTCGGGAAGTCTGTACCTCTCAAGTACCTCAGCCAATGGGGAAAGAGAGAAGGGAAATGCGGCTGGGAAATTAGGATAAAAAGGAGGCTGCATCCCCTAAAAATCTGAGAGACCCCAGAAGAAATGCCCCATGGCCTCTCCCTTTATTCGAATAAAGTAAAAGGACTCTTCTGTTTCCTTTTTGGACATGAACCTCTGGTGTTTGTGGATTAATTTTCCTGACAATTTGGGGGCTCTTGTGCAGGATATTTCCACTGTCCGGGGACAGCAGGCAGCAAGCAGAGCTGAAGGCGCGCCTCACCCAGTTTGGGTAATCAGCTCCCCTTGGTGGTGGCCGGCACCAGGCAATACATTGGGGTCCCAAGACTGTCCAGAAGACAGATGTGTGGCGGACCAGGGGGATCCGTGAAGAGTCCACAGGGAATGACCACTGAAAATCTCACCAGTGAGTACAATGGGATCTTCAGGGAGTTAACCTGAGAGGGCACCCATGGAGGGTAGCACAGGTAAAACAGGGCACCCATGGAGGGTTACAAAGGTAAAGCCAGGAAGGGGCCCTGGCAAAAGGGATGATGACCCCAAAATATCTCCAAAGAATCCCTTGGAAGAATGTGGAGTTGGTTTATGCATTCTCCCAGGGGTAATTAAGGACATAGATGCCCAAAGGGGGCAATAAGGGAAAGTTGAGAAGGAGTGTCAACAATCCATGCCCGAGGGGGGCAATAAGGAGAGTTGAGAAGGAGTCTTGACAACAGGAAATAGACAAATAGTGTTGATATGTTGAGAAAAGATTAGCTGAAGGGGAATGTAGAGAGATATGGTTAAGGCAAGGAGTGGCAGGACTGGGCAGAGAAGTGTGGGAGCGGGAGCATGGGCTGGGGGCCTGTGGGGGCTGTGGGGCAGCTGGGGCTCAGTACTGGGCAGTGCCTGACCCCACCACCCCTGGGGCAGGGGCGGCAGTGGCCGCTGGTCCCCATGAGGCTGCAGGACATCCCGGCTACCTGAAATGCTGCCAGCTGTGCCTGTCAGGAGAGCTGGGGGAGGAGGTGTGTTTGGACCCTGTGGCAGGACTGAGACTGGCTCTGGTATATGTTGTGTGATAGAGAGTGAGCACAAGGAGGAGGTGAAGACCTATCTGGGAAATGCAGATTGTACATGGAAGGATTAAGATTTTCTTTTAAGGATTTTGTTTGGTTCACTGGAAAAATGAATGGTTTTGAGCTATGAGAAAATGCGTATCCACAGGCAGCAGCAAGGGATACTAGAGAAATAACAGAATAAGTCCCTGGATGAACTGGTTAGAAAGATACAGCTAGTGTATGTAAGAAGGGATGAGGAAAAGGTGAAAGCAAAGGCAAAGAGTTTTTACAGTCCCAGAGGGATAAACCTCAGGACCCAAGGGGTCCCCCAGGATAGAAGGGACAGGGTCAGCCACAAGGAAGTGCCAAAAGCATTCCCTCCTCACCAGGGGAGAGCCAATCCAAACAGTGGTTGGGGAGGAATCAGTGTGCTATCTTCAGGGCAAAGGGACACTGGAAGCTGGAATGTCCACAGAGACAACTGGACCCTCAGGAGGAGGAAGTTCAGAGGATAATGGAGACAGATTGTTAGGGGTGTCAGGGGCTCCCATTATATCAAGTACCCACCACACTGGAGCCCTTGCTAACTTTTAAGGTGGGTCCAGATTGAGAAGAGGTGTGTTTCCTGATAGACACAGAGGCCTCTTGATCCACTTTGAATTTTATGTCTAAAGGGGGAAAATTGTCAAAAAGATCATTGATTATTCAAGGGGTGAGTGGAAAGGATGAGTGAGTGTGTTTTATTCAACCGCTGTTAGTAGATATGGGGGATAGGGTTAGGGTTTGTAATTTTCTGGGAAGGGATTTGATAGCTAAAGTGGGAATGCAAATTAGTATTGTAAAAAATGATACAGAGGCTAACACTGTGGTAACTCTGTAAAATATCTGAGAAGGCTTATGCTGAAATAAACCCAGAAGTGTGGACAGCTCCAGGGAAGATGGTAGGACAACAATTGACAAGGACAGTGCTCCCACAGGGATATACAGAGTCACCGGTTTTGTTTGGACAAGCCTTGCAGAAAATATTGAGAGTTTACTCCACCCTCAGGAGTTAGGTTGTTGCAGTATGTGGATGACTCGGTTCTATCAGGGGAACAAGAAAAGGTGGTTGAAGAGGCTACTGTGAAGCTGCCTAATTTTCTTGCTAAAAAGGGACTTAGTATGTCTAAAAAGAAGGCGCAGTTGGTAGATGTTATAAATGACTCAGACCCCAAGTGGAAATGAGTTATAAAAGTTTTATTGAGAAATAATAAAAAATTCACAAAGCAAAAGGGACAGCACTGGGAGTGTGGCCAACCACCAGAGGCATGTCCACAAAATGGCGGCTCTGCCTTTTATACCCTTGGTGTTGCATCAGCCAAATACATATTCATAAGCGGTCATACATATTCAAACATCTTCCTTATATATCCCTGGCCTGTCCCAAAGTCTCCCAGTTAACTCTTCTTTGCCGTCCATTGGTGGAGACCTTCTTGCAACTCGATTGGTGTTGCATGCCAAGTCCCCCCAGTGACAAGCTTCCCCCACTCCTGGCAGCCTCATGCAAGGGGCACGTGTATACGCCCTCCCCCCACATGTCTCTGACAACCCCGCCAACCAGGGTTGTCTGGTGGCAACAATACAGAGGGAAGAAGAGAAGATTAAAGGGAGGACAAAAAGGGGTCCAAAAACAACTTACAACAATGGTCACACGTCAAAAGAACTTTATACCTTAACAAAGCTTTTTTTAATAGACATAATATCCATTCCTCATCTGCGAGAGCCAATCACCACACCACCCATCTATAACAGTAGAGAAAAAGGTTAAATATTTGGGACACATTTTGACTGGAGGGTTATGGTGTATCAATCCAGAAGGAATACAAGGGATTTTACAAGTATCATTACCCCAGACAAAAAAGGAGTTATGGCAGTTTTTAGAGTTGGTGGGGTACTGCAGAGCATGGATTGAGGATTTTTCTGTTTTGGCCAGACCTTTATATAACTTTTTAACCCAAGACAGTCCTAATGTTGTGATATGGACACCAGAAAGACAGCAAAAGCTTTAGAAAATTAAAAGACAAATTGGTTAAGGCCCCAGTCTTAGCTCTTCCAGACTCAAAATGAATTTGAGTTATACGTAGATGTTAAACAGAGCCATGATAAAGGAGTTTTAGTACAAGAACACGGGGGAACACAGCGACCTGTTGCTTATTTTTCTAAGCTGTTAGACCCGGTGTCCAGAGGCTGGCCTCATTATCTGCAGAACTGTGCAACCATGGCTTTAATGGTAACTGAGGCCTGAAAACTGACAGCAGGAGGATATCTGATTGTTAAAGTTTCACAACAAGTTAAAGCTTTGTTAACTGTAAGAGTCTCTAAGTAGATGACCAGCACTTGGTTATTACAGTATGAATCTTATTTAATGAAACAGGAAGATTTAGAATTGAAAAGCGGGGAAGGACTTAACCCAGCCTCTGTGAACAGCCCTGAAGAGGGGGGCCAAGAAGAAACCCATGACTGCATTCAGGTGATAGATCTCCAGACCTGGGCTAGGGAAGATTTATGAGACACTTCCTGGCCTGAGGGAGAAAATGTGTTTATTGATGGGTCTTCAAGGGTGATAGAAGGGAAGTGATTTACAGGATACACTATCATTAATGGAAGGGAGTTAAAGGAAGGGGAAACATTTCTGCCCACATGGTCAGCTCAAAAGGCAGAACTGTGTTTGTGAGAGACTGTGAATTATATCAGGACAAGATAGTGAATGCTTTTACTGATTCTAAATATGCATATGGGGTGATACATGTGTTTGGGAAATTATGGGAAGAAAGAGGTTTATCAACCTGCAGGGGAAAAACATTAGCTTATGAGAGTTTAATCTCTCACCTATTGGAGGCGAATTTACCAAAAGGGGTGACAGTAATACACATTAAGGGGACACCAGGCAGGGTGCTCAGAGGAGGCAACAGGTAACCAACTGGCTGATGAAGAAGCTCGGAAAGCTGCATTGTTGCCAAAAATCTCTAAGATCCTCCCTTTGCACCCAGTAACCCTACCACTGCCAGAGAAACTGTCTTTTCCACCAGAGGAGCTTGAGATAATTAAAAAGAGTGGGGCAGAGGAAAGAGGGGATAATTGGTTTACAAGAAAGAGTAAGCAGTGGATACCAAAAGCTCTGGCCTTAAATATATTAAAACAACTTCATGAAAGGAGTCATTGGGGCTCTCAAGGACTGGCATAAGTGTTCCTCAAAATGTATCTTACTGCAGGTCTTTTTACTCTGGCAAAGAGAGCTATTGAGGGTTGCTTGATTTATGCTAAAACCAATAACAGGGTTACAAAGAAAACTGCCAGGGGAGGGAGGCCTTGGGCTGTACGCCCCTTCCAAAGATGCCAGGTGGATTTTACTGAAATGCCCCGAGTGGCAAGGTTCAAATATCTTCTGGTAATAGTATGTCAGTTAACAAGGTGGCCAGAAGCATTTCCAGCCATTTCAGCAACTACAGGATCAGTTATTAAAGTATTTTTGGAATAAATAATTCCAAGGTATGGGATTGTAGAAGCAATAGACTCAGATAGGAGAACAAATTTAGCAGAAAAAATCCTTCAAGGGGTTATGACTGCTTTAGGGATACAATGGAACCTCCATACCCCCTGGCAGCCCCAGAGCTTGGGTCGGGTTGAAAGAATGAATGGAGAAATAAAGAAACACCTTCTGGAACTGGTGATAGAAACTAAGATGCTGTGAATATGGCTTTTGCCAGTGACTTTGGCAAGAATAAGGGCCAGACCCAGAGGAGATATTCAATTATCTCCCTTTGAATTGATGTTTGGAATTCCTTACCCTTGTAATTCTCAACTTAGTGGGGGGGTAGAGATAAGTGATGTATATTTAAAACAATATGTGGCCAGGATGCTGTCTCTTGTGAAATCTCTTCGACAGGAAGCTCAGCTGGCACAGACCCTGCCTTTGGACTTTGCTGTTCATAACATCTAATCAGGAGATTGGGTCCTAGTTAAAGAGTGGAAAGAAGCACCACTGGTGATGAAGTGGCATGAACCTTTCCAAGTGTTACTGACCACAGAAACAGCCATCAAGAGAGCTGAATGCAGGTGAACCCATCACACTTGGGGCAAGGTCTCTGAAGCCTCAAAGGTTTGGACATCTCAGCTGGAGAAGGACGGGAGGCAGCAACTGACACTGCAGGAGTGGACCAGAGCAGCAACCAGGCCACTGGCATTGGGGGAAGCCTCGTGTGCTTACCCACAGACTGCTAAAATAATCTGTATGGGCATCCCTCCTTTAGAATCTCCAGTCACTGGGGCTAATCCTCACTGTCATTGTTTTCTTTATGTTAAGTGGTTTCTGTGCCTTCACTCATCACAGGTGGTGCGGAAGACAGCGTGAAAATTAGTTTAGGAAATTAGATTATACTTTTAGAATGTTTTTCTTAATAATCTTACCTTTATATTGTCAGTTAGATTTGGGCCAAAGGTAGGCAAATAATTTTTTTAGTCCTAGGAGAAGAAGTAGCAAACACTTCTAACCTTAGAAATTTGTTGGGTCTGCGGAGGTCCAGGAAGATCTGACAGCTGGCCATGGGTGGCCAACATGCCTATCTCAAGTTACCTCCAAACTGGTCAGGGATATGTTATGTAGGGTATATTAGACCCTTGTTCTTTCTTCTACCACAACTTCAGGGAAATCAGTTAGGAATCAAGGTATATGATGATCTAATTAGAGATACAGCAGCCCTGGCTGGAGGGAGCACCCAAAATGTGGAAAAGATGAATGGCCACCTGAGCGAATCATACAACACTATGGACCAGCCACTTGGAATCCTGATGAATTAATATCAGGTGCCAGAGAACCCATTTATAATTTAAACTGGATAATTAGGTTACAAGCTGTCTTTGAAGTAATAATCAACCAGACAGCTACAGCTCTTGACCTTCTTGCTGTCCAATCCACTCAGATGAAGAATGCAATATTTCAACATCAGATGGTATTAGATTATCTATTACCAGAAGAAAGGGGGAGTGTGTGGAAAATTAAATTACTCTAACTGCTGTTTGCAAATAGATGACAATGGAAAAGTGGTGAAACAAATAACAAAAAGAATAAGAAATTTAGCTCATGTACTGGTCCAAACATGGAAAGGATGGGAATGGGACATGTTTTCATGGTTACCTCGTGTAATATGGGTTAAACAAATGCTTTTCTTCCTCTTATGTACTGTAGCAACTCTTATCTTTTTACCATATGTGATCCCTTGCTTAGTGCAACTTATTCAACATGTGATCAAGGAGACACAGGTAGCAGCCAGGACTACTAATCCAGAAATTAATACAAAAAGACAGAAAATTATATCACTGCAAATAATTGCAAAACCAAAAAAACCGCAAGAACAGAAAGTTAAGTCAATGATAACTAAGGTTTTTAAATACAATTATTGAGAAAATAAGATGAGGAGGGATTGAAAGGAATGAGAAGGAGGTGTCCTTACAAACTGTGGGCCTGATGGTAGATAAGGCCAGATACGAAGAGGTGAAAGAAGCAATGGGGGGGGGGGGGAACCATTAATTCCATAGGAATTCCACTAATTGACACAGATTGTTGCTCACCCAAGGCTGTGCTAAATCTCTGGACTTAGAGAAAAAGAACAGAGACACAAGGAAAAAGAAAAATGGCGGGGGGGGGATACATTAGAAGGGATCTTAGGTATTAGGCGATTCGGGAAGTCTGTACCTCTCAAGTACCTCGGCCAATGGGGAAAGAGAGAGGGAAATGCGTCCGAAAAATTAGGATAAAAAGGAGGCTGTGTCCCCTAAAAATTCGAGAGACCCCAGGGAAAATACCCCAAGGCCTCTCCCTTTATTTGAATAGTTACAGGACTCCTCTGCCTCCTTTTTGGACATAAACCTCTGGTGTTCGTGGATTAATTTTCCTGACAGAGAGAAAAAATGACGATTTTGTCCGGAAAATTTTATATTTGGTACAGAACTCACTAGTCACCATGCTGCCCAGTTTAATCATGGGGCTCTGGCACCTAGGCTTGTATACGTCTCCGTATAAATGGTACAATTTGTCCAGGATATGGCTCTTTTTTAGATCATGGTCTTTGCTTTTGACAGTCTATTAGATCTGTACAATGTGTGCTTGACACTTTTAAATCAAAATCAGTATAGCTATAGCTTTCTTAAGCTGTTTTTTCAAACATGAAGCAAAATGCTGTACATGAAAACTGAGAGAAGCAAAATAATTTTTCCCATGAAAGTTATTTCACTATAGTTGTAAACAAATCCGAAATCATTATCGAAGCATGTTTCTTCACCTGCTTAACCATTTTCAGGATTGTGGACCAATAATGTAATTATCAGGCACTTTCAAAAAAAAAAAAGGAAAAATAACTTCTAAAGGAACAGTTGTTCTCTTTAGCCTCATTGTGCTCCCTGCTCTGTCTTTCAGCAGTACATTGTAGTCAGCAAAGTGATTGAACTGGACTGTTTGACAGCTGTCAGGAGGTCCAGGAAGAAAAGTGTTTTCAGGTGTTGGAAAATAACCATTTAGCTTTTGCCCTTATTGCTAACTGATCTTTTGTTCCCAGTGAAGGCTGACAAATTCTTTCAAAAGGTGGTAAGAAATTACTCCTGCCTTCCTTGGCAGACACCTGTCTTTTAAACAGGACAGTTGCCCTTCTACAAGATATCAAATGCTTGCTACCATTAGGCTTCTTTCCTTTGTCTGAAGAAGACCTCATCTACTATTACTTCCTAATTGGGCAGTCTGTAGCCAATACTCATCCCAATGTTACACATGTTGGTCTGTCCACTAATCCTGATCCAAAAGCTCTTATCATCTATCCCTAGGCAGAGCTCCAGGCAACCTTGCTCGTTCCTCACAGCTCTTTGCCTTTTCAGCCTGTCCTTCCTGAAGAGCTAGTATCCAGCCATTGCAGCACTACAGTCCTGTGAGCCATCACACCAGCTCGCTGCAATCCCAATGAGATTATACACCCCCAAGTGCATACAGGCCTCAAATTCTTTCTGCTTGTTTCCTATGTTGTGTACATTAGCATACAGACACTTAAGAGAGACCCACCACCATGCTGATTTTTGCAGAAAGGGTGTGAGCTTCCCCCATCATGCTGTCCTCTCAGCATGTCCTTATTTGTCCATGTATACTTAAAGTCAGCCCCCTTCTGCCCTGTTTTATTGGTGTCAAGGTGTGTTTTGTCCACATCACCCTGAACCTTTTGCTTACCAACCTAGGCCACCATGCCCATCCTGGAGCAAGTTTGCTGGCAGTTGTGACCCCATGACAGACCCATGCTGGAGCAGTTTGTGCCTGAAGGACTGCACCCCATGGAAGGGATCCATGCTGGAGCAGTTAATGAAGAACTGTAGCCTGTGGGAAGGACTCACATTGGAGAAGTCCATGGAGGACTGTCTCCCATGGGAGGGACGCCATGCCAGAGCAAAGGAAGAATGTGAGGAGTCTGTCCTCTGTGGAGGAAGAAGCAACAGAGGCAACATGTGATGAACTGACCACAACACCCATTTCCCAGCCCTTAGGGGAAGGAGGTAGAGAATCAGGACTACAGCTAAGCCCAGGAAAAATGGAGGGGTGGGGGGGGACAGTGTTTTAAAGGTTTGGTAATAAATCCAATAATTTCCCCAAGTCAAGTCTGTTTTGCCCATAACAGTACTATCGGTGAGTGATCTCACCCTGTCTTAATCTCAGCCCATGAGCCTTTTGTTATATTTTCTCTCCCCTGTCCACTTGAGGAGGGGAGTGATAGAGCAACTTTGGTGGGCACCTGGTATCCAGCCAAGGTCTGGCCACCACATTTGCATGCATGGAAAATGAATGATAAATGGTTTATTTGCAGAGGATATGGTGCATATATTACTAATTAGGAGGATCCCATAACAGTCAGTTTCATAAGCCATGGAGAACACCTCTGCCATCAAACTTCATTCCCCTCTGCATTCAGATAAGTCTTAAACAGCTATAACATAATCAAAGTTAACACAACCTAAATATCCTAATTTGCAAAGATTCTAACCAAAGACAACAACTATGTTCTGTCTAGCTATACTGATAGTGAAGTAGACTTAGTGGGACTGTTCTATTGATGCGTTAGAATGGATCCAAGATTCCAGCTCACTACCCAAACTGGAAGAACTAGACAGTGGATGTGGATGCTCCAACTTCTAGATTTTCACCACTAGAAGATGCATAGCACACATGCACAACTTTACTAGCCACCACTAGCTTAACCCTGCTTCAGTAATTAAGCTCAAAAGCAGAGTTCAAAACCCTCCAAACCCTTGGAAAATGACAGCTAATAAATGAAGAAGCATTATCTGAGTTGCAGCCTACATTAAATTAGCTTAAATGTACTTGGCTAGATGATATTAACTTAGAATGTGCAGCAGCTGTGCCTATAGTGAGATTATAACAAACAGGTACTCTGAACAGGTTTTGGTTCAATTTTAATACTTTTGTGTAACCCTGGTTAATTGGAAAAAAATGCTCAACTGTCCTGGGTAACCCAAAATGTTATTGTATTCCATATCTATCTGTGCGATGTCATATGCCAATATTGTTACTCTCTCTTCAAGACCTGGTGGCTAGAAACAGAACCATGGAGGTTGGCAGATGCTGGGGTCCTTTTAAGGTCAGGTCAGGGTCACTCAGGCAGAGGCTCTCTTGCCCTTTCTCTTTCGTTCTCACCAGGAAAGCTGAGGCAGGTCTTTGGACCATTTTTTTTCCTTTCTTTTTTGCTGCCACCACCCAGGACAACCAGTTGTGGTGCCATGCCAAGAAAAACAGAACAGCCCCTGCTCCGTATGGTTGCCCCAGACCACCAGCAGTGCCTGGTTGAATCAGGAGGATATGGAGTCCGAGTTATCCTAGCTGGCTGCCTGCTGCTTTTGCTGAGGAGAAGGCATAGTCCCTCCATGAGTTCCAGCTGCAAATCCAGTTCCAGCTGCCAGTTTTTGGCTGCCTTAATCAACAGAGCTGCCACCGTCAGAGAGATAAGAGGAGCATTTGTCTGTTTTTTGGAGTTTAGGGTTTTTTAAAATTTTGCCCTTGTTCCCTGTTAGTTGTTGTTTGGGGGAAGAGGGAGTTTTTGCTATCGCGGAGGTTCAGTTGCTGTGCTGTTTTTCTTTATTTGTTCTCTCTCTTCACACGTGGTTGGGAGAGGTTGTTGTCCACCATTTCTGTCTTTAACTCTCAGACCACGACATTGTCTACAGAAGTCACCATCTTGGGGGAGTGGTTTCTCCACCATTTTGTTTTCTTTGTTCCTAGGGAGTCCACGAGATTCAGCACCTTTGTATCTAGTGATTATTATTGTTATTTTTGCCTTCTGCTGTTTTGTTTTTTAGTAAACTGCCATTTTTTCACTTATATCTTGCATTTGTCTCACCTTATTGGTGAAAGGGGAGTGGTTAAAACTAAAAGGAGAGGTAACTAATTTTGGAGTATCCACCCCTTAAATTGTCTTAAACCAGAACATCAACACATTGCAAGATGAAAAAAAATTGGAACAACATATTAGCACCAACCACATGATGCCAGGGTAGACATTTATCTTCCCTAATTATGTTGTGTATTTAGTACTTAAGAGTTGAATATTTTTATGGTTACACGAGAAAGATGTATGCTGTAGAAAAACACCAGCAGGAAACAAGAGCTCACATTTCATTTCAAATTTAATTTGTCAAACAGACGTTATCTATATACAGTGTGTATTGTAATAATTATTGTAATAGAAAGTAATTCAAATCTAAAATATTAACTGGCTGCATAGCACATTTGACATTATTGCCCATTTCAAGAGGGAAAACAATAAATTTCCAATAAATTTTGTCTGATTTGGATTCAAAAGTGTTCAGATATTGAACATGCCTTCTTTAAAACCTGTGTACACAAAAACTTTTCAGACCACAGTTTAGCTGAATATTTCCCATTTCATTACAACAAATCACAATATTGTCAGTTTAATAGAAAAACAAAACCAAAACATGTATCTGAAGCATCCAATAAAAAAGGGGCACTAAATGGAATAAAAAGGTTCCCATCCCCATTTTTGCATTCTAAACAGTAATTTCATAAAAATATTTTTATTAAAAAGTGTTAGTATATTGACTCTGTGACAAGAAAGACTGAGTAGGTAGGGAAAGGAACAAGCAAAAAAAAATCTCATTTAATTAGTTTGCAATATTTTTCAGCGATTTATTTTGAAAAAAAGCATTATTACAGCTGACTACAAACAAGAGAAATCTTGGCTATTTTACAGTTATGGGTACAGAAATATTCAAGCTTGTGATGCAAAGTGGCAAGGTGACTGCAGTATACAATGTAAATTAATAGCTTTGAAATGTGAACAAATGTCCTTGAGAATTCTTTACTAAGAAAACAAAAAAACTCCTCCTCATTTCTCCCTGAAACATGATCACAGGTCTGTGTTTAAAATCTCATTTGCAAACATAATTTAAACTATGTTCACCCTGAAACCAGTTTTATGAGATTCAGTCTGAATGGGGCAGTGTTGAGGTCCCTGTAAAAGTAAACATTTTTCATTTCTTAAAGAGGGGAAAAAAAACCCAGAAAACACCTGCCACCAACATTTGCAGCACAGTGCAGCCGAAATTTTAAATACAAAAATATTTTTCTATTGTTGGGATAATAGACCTTGCATCCTGGAAAGAAGTAACAATACTGTGACTAACAATATCCAGTCCATATCTTTCAAGTCACATAAGGCAATTACTGTGTTAGTTTACTGTATATGGCTAAAAGATGGTCCAGAAAATGTCAGTCTTTGTTATGTTTTCCGGCTACTCCATGTATGTTCAGGTGTACTTTTGTGATCTGATGAGTGTTCAAATGGAGATCTGTGTCCTATAGGAGATCTTGACCCATAAGGAGACCTCTGATCTAATGGTGACCTTGGGCCACTACCAGAAGCTCTGTGGTCTATTTGCCAGTCTGAGTGGTACCTATAATCTCTGGAAGATTTATGATGGATATACTCTGAAGTGGAACGGTGATCTGAATGTATCCTGTGGTCTGAATGGGAACGGTGATTTGAATGAGGTCGACTGTCTTTTAAACTTCCTTCCTGGTTTGACCTGTGATCTCTGCTCCTGTGGTCATCCAGCTTTCTACGTTTACCATCACTATAGTATCTGAAAAAATTTACTTATTACTGAACACATAGTAAGGACTACAATTATGTCAATTCAACAGAGCTGCATAAGAGAAATGTCTTTGCAATTTTGCATTACTTAGAAAAGATTCACTGCTGTTTACTACAAGCATACTGAAAAACCAGGAAAGGAATTTTTAACAGAACAATTTACCTGCTGTCTTGTTTATAGTGATCCCAGTCTCTGTGGTCTTTTCCATTGCTGAAGGCTGAATAGGACCTTTTCCTTGAGTCATTTTTATTATAAGCATCTTCCTGATGCTTGTCCTTATGATGATCATAGTACTGTGACAAATGTCTATCAGAAGAACTATCCCTGCTACTGTCATCATGGTTTGTATTCTCCTTCAGTCTTTCAACACCTGTTTAATAAAGTAGAGGTTATAAGGAAGCCTCATACAGTAAAAATTATTTTCTTTATCCATTCAAATAGCTCTTCTATCTGTCAGATTTAAAGCAATGTGAAAATGGCATTATAGTTTGACAGAAACAATATCTAAATGATTGAAAGATAAATGCAGTAATGTGAGCAAACTGAGAGAGACCTCAGAAGGAAATAGAAGGCAAGCAAGCTAGAAATATAGATATGTAGGACTAAGAAACTAAATTTTTCAACCTTACAGACTGAATGGAGAAGATCAGTGTGGTCTAATTGAGCAGGGAGTAGAAACCAGGTGCCTTTAGTAGAGCAATTTGAAACAGAATGGTAGGAAGTTCCTCTCTAAGGAGACAGCCCTAGTGAGAACACTAGTTTTAGAGGTACACCTTCTTAATGAAAGGTTTTTAGTGGTATTCCTAAAATACATTATACTCATTATTACCATACTATTATTATTATATATAAATTTTAAACCCATGATAACATACTCTAGGTTTTATATAACATGATATAAAAAAAAAGTATTACAAGAAGGCAACTGTGGGAGCATAGAAAAACAGTATTATTGTCAATAGTAAATGACATCCCATATAACTGATTGCTAACCATAACTTCAGGGAATATCTTTATTATGATATGGTGACATTACAAGTGCTACAAACGGGTATAGAGCCTCCAAGAAGTTTACAAGTGTTGAGTTGGTCTCTCTCCCTTCTCAAAATTAAATACAAAAAAGTGTGGGTTTTTAAAAATTAACTTACTTTAAGAAAATGGCCAAATAACTTGCTACTAAAACCTCTAAGTGCCAAATTCAGTCCATGCTCAGTTGAATTTCATCACCAAACTAGTGAAGTTATGCTGTCAGCCTATCCCTATGATATCCATCAGTATGGGAGTTCTAGGAGACAGTTTTAAGTTTATTTCATTTTATATACCATCATTTAAGATATCCAGCACAATAATATGTTCCACATTTCTTACCTGGATTTCTAATTACATGTGTATTCATGTTGTTGCTAATATTCTGTTCGCTGTGCTGCTAAAAGAGACAAGTACAAAAACTGTCATTGATAAATCCCAAAGTTGCATCTGAATTCTTCAGAAAATATTCTAAGAAAACAAACTAGTTTACTATGAACAGTAAAATACATTTAAAGTGTATTGAGTGAAAGCAATTGATACTTTATAATAACAATTATAAAACTTAGAATATATTTTTGTATATTTAGAGAGTCTGAAAGTATTACCTGAGATTCTTGGCGTTTTTTGATTGCATGTTTATACAGCTTGTGCAGCTTTCTGGCATCAAATTCTGTAAACTTAGAGACAAAAATCCACAAGTTTCTGAGGAAAAAGAAAGAAAGGTTATAATTCTTCCATATATTAATTTTTATTGTGTCATACAACAGAACATGGACTTAAATGAAATTATTTCAACAGTATTTCAGTAAACTGAATTAATTGTAAAGTCTGTTACACAGAATATTGTCTAGCTGCACAGCAAACATTACTTAGCTGTATTTTAAACTTTTCAGAAATTAATTACTTTAATAATTTGCCATTTTGTAATATTTATCACAATGACTGAAGAATGCAAACTGCATGAAAAATAGTATTAATGGCAGTTTTGTCAATAGAATGATTTGGCAATTGCATAAAAATATAGTTTTCAATTTGTTGTGCAATTCTTCTAAAAGATTATTTGAAATATGTCAGAAAACTGGAGTATTTATTACTCAGTAAAGATTCTTCTGAACTTTAAATCTCTTGCAGTATAAAAAATTTGATCTACATGACTAATTTCCTACAGATATCAGGGATGGGATTTTCCCATGAAATTCCAAAGCCTGGTCAAAGCTTTTGAAACCAAATGAGAAATCTGAAAGAGGATGGAAGCAGCATGCCAAAATCTTTGATCCTAATCTATGCTATGGAAGAAGAAAGCAAAACAAAACAACACTTTTGGTTTCAAGAAGCCAAAACCTTAAAGATGAGATTTGCTTCTATGATTGCAGACACCAGATCTAAAGTCTAGAATTCTTTTAGCAAAGTTTACAGGTGGAATGCTTAAAAGACTACAGAATAGTACTGTTCTAACTAGTTTTTAGTTGAGAAACATCTCAAGTGTGTAGGCTCAAGAAGCATCTATCTGCTCTTTTACTGTGATGATTTAAATACTATAGTTTTTGCCTAGAGGTTTGCAAAACTAGACAAAACCAGAAAATGGTGTGCCCAATGACATCTGTATAAGAAATATAGCATGAATACCTTTACTAAATTCTATGTCTTATAAAAGATAGATAAAACACATACTTTAATAATCTATGCATGGTACTGTAGCATTACTATAATATTAATTATATTATAGTAGCTCTACCATACTCATTCTTCACTGAAAGGGTAGTCAGGCATTGAAACAGGCTGCTCAGGAAAGTGGTGGAATCACCATCCCTGGAACCGTTCAAAAAATGTATGGATGTGTCACTTGGAGACATGGTTTAGTGGTGAACACAGTGATAGTGCTGGGTTAACAGTTGGACTCAATGATCTTAGAGGTCTTTTCCAACCTTAACAATTCTATGAGTCTATGATCTTACTATGAATTTCCATTTAAAGAAACATAACATTTACCAAAGTGTCTTTAAGACATGGATATTGCTTTTGTATTTCAGTTCACCCCAATATTTTAAAATAAAGCAAGTACAAACAGCTGAAATATTCTGTTAACAGTCTGCAAGAAAATGAAATGACTGAGCTTTGTATATGGAAGTGCAACTATATTTGCAACCATAAAGGATTAAAGTGCACATTATGATAAAAATAAATCTAACTGCATTAATAACTTAACAACAATATATAGTAAGTTTATAAACCAACATTTTCCTCAATTTTTCCAAAGTTATCACCTCACAGATGCATAAGAACACTTAAAACTCTTATTTCATTTTGAAATACATTTCGGAGTATGTTAGGATAAATGTTTTTTATCAAGTCAGTTAATATGATTTAATTTTAGAGTATATTTTAAAAAAGAATAAAGGATTCTGCAACTCAAAATCATTCAAAGTTGAACACACACATTTATAATGGCCTGTTTTAAGCATGAATAAAAACCAAAACCAAACATCAATGTTGAAAAAAGCAGATTCTTTAATGATAAGAACTCTTTTCCACTAAACATGAAATATACTCTAAATACAGTTATTTTCTCTTTGCATTTGGTTTTAAAAAGTAAGAGGACTCCACCTACTAGACAAAATGCATTGCTATGCAAGTATAAAAAAGTGAAACCAATAAAAGCTGCTACCACTTTTAATCTTCTTTTCATAAGCCCTTATTTAATACAGCAGAAAAATTAAATAAATGGAGAATAATAAATGAGAAATAAGTTAAAATTATTCTACTTAATATAAGCTATTATGGATTTCCCTTTTTCAAGAAAAATCATGCAGAATAACTTACTTTCTCCACTGTTTAATTTGTTCAGGATTTGCGTACTCTTTTAGACATTCGGTAATGTGGTCCCCAATTTTGATTAGGCACTGTCTAGTATGCTCCAGCTGTTCCCTTTCAGAAAGGCCTTTCTCTGGTCTATCCAATTGTTTCAATGCTGCTTTAACAGGCCTCATTCTTTCTTTGCACTGTAAAATTTTTAAAAAAGGAATACATTAATTCAAAAATAAAAATATAAAAATCATAAAACATGACTCACCCTTACACAGGCAAAGACAGTACTGTTGTAAGCCAAATGAAAAACAAGTCTTTGCTTGCAGCTCTTTTAGTTTTACTATAAAATTTCATTTGGAAAAGTAGCTTTTTAAATCCAGTAGAAAATTTACTTATGTATGAAAGTATTAAATTGTATGTAACCCATATTAAAGATTTAAGAAAGCACTAAGTTAATATAAAAGATTTTCTGAGGGAAAGGAATTACTAGGTTTTACAATCATGGGTTTAACTTTCAGCACAAGTATATAGGACAAGAGTTATTTTACTTTTTAGAGCCTTGAAAGCTATACAAACTCAGTGCCAAGATTAGGTATGAGAATGTTTAATATATTTTAAGTAGATACTTTCTGCAACAATTAAACTTGGCATTCAACAGAGGATCAGCATTCCTTCTCTGTGCAGCTTTTAAGCCTGAGTTCTATGCAGATACTAGGATAAAGCTAGTTTAGGTGTGCCTAAATTAGTAACAGTGATGACAACACATGTACTCATAGGTATATTTCATATGTGTATGCTTGAATTTTCACACTGATTTAAACATGTTAATAGTAAATACAGATAAATCAGTTAGCATGTTTTAAATTATAGACCTTTGCTTGGAAATACCATTCAATCACAATGGCAAGGTAGATGAAATGCATATTTTACCTGTCACAAGATAGACAAGAAGTCAAATGAGTTAGCCTCAACAACCCACAGCAGTAATTTCCATTTGAAAAGATAAACATGCTAATTAGATTGCATCTGATCATGGCATAATGATAAATATACCTTCCTGAACAGAGGGCCTGGACAAAAAAAATGTTCTATATGTAAACCCAACCTATAATTACTCCCACTAAGGAAGGAAGACAAGTCTATATATCCAGAATCAAAAATATGAGGGATTTTGGAAAACATCACAATCACTGTGGCAACATCTAGGGACAACTCAAAAATCAGTGAAGCTGTTTCATTACCAGATCATGCCATTAAGTAATTAAGCAGCTACATTACCTATTGCACTAACCACAGCTTAAGCAACTTTTTAAAAGACAGTTTACAAAATACACTGCTTAAGTGTAGAGGTGAACAGAGAAGCGCAATTGTACATGGGAATTGTGTGATTTTCAGTCACCTAGCCACTCACAAGATATCCTGGAAATTATAGATGAATCACTTATAACATCATTTAGAATAAAAAAAAACCCCAAAAAAAAAAAAAACAAAAAAAAACAAAAAAAACCCACGCAAAACAACAACCCCCACATAGGTAAGCTAGTCAGTACCATACTGATGAGAAAACAAGATCATTTGCTTCTTACAGCCAGCACCACAGTAGACCCAGTAAACCTGTCTAGCAGTAACGAACAACTGTTGAAAGCAGAATGATAGAACTTTTACAGCAGCAAAGTAGCTGCTCAAAGTAAATTCTTAGCATCCTTCCAAAGTCCCCAATCAAACTATAAAATGTTACATATCTCCCTTTTGTTCTTCCAATATTGTTTCTGTTGTGGACAAAAGTAGTGATATAACTGAAATTCTTTTGGTATCAGATATTACTCCAGCAAGATATTTCTAAGGACTTTAGGATTTGTTCCTTCCTCTGTCTAATGCAGGAAGTCTGTAATACTTTAAGAGCAACTTTCTCTTGTTAGCTTACAAAGAACAAAGGGGTATTTGATAAGGCCAAGTCAGAGACTACAGCAGCTGCATTAAAATTCATTAATTTCTGTCCTTTAAGAAGCAGTATCCATGAATTATTCTTGAGGATGGATCTTCACAGTCTGTATTTTAAAACTATACAGCACACACAACTAGACAAATACTCTTCACTATACTGCATAAATGCAATAAAATAAAACTGCTAACCTGAAAACAAAACTGAATTTAGTATAGCATCAATAAGCCTTCAGTGATCTAAGATTTTACTGGCAATAGATATGTGCATTATAATACCTAATAGCAGAATCAAAAACATCAGAAATTGTGCTCATTTAGTATATCAAGTGTAAACACTAAGTTATTAACAAGGGACTTACCACACCAAATGTCCTCTGATCCAGTTCTTCAGATTCTTCTGATATTGGAACTGTTTCACTAGTTGCAGTAATATGAACTGGAATATCCAACAATGAAACTTTTTTATTTTTTTCTTTATTTTCAGATTTGAGTTCATTTGCCTAAGAACAAAACATGAAAATATATCTGATAAGCAAACCTTACTTTTGGGCTGAAATTATATTGTAATTAGGCAATCACTGCATTCTCTTCAATAATAACAAAAAGAAAGAAAAAAAAATCTGTCATGCAGTGATAGTACCTTTTATTTTCTCTTGGAGGGATGGAGAAGGAGAATGGACAAGTTTCTTCCACTTGCACTCTCAGTCCCACTAAGCTATAGATCTTTAAAAAGGTAATTTCCCATTTCATTTGCCTGTCCTTGTACTTACAAGTGGCAAAAATAAAACTTCACATTATGCAAAAAATTTCAATGAAATGACTGATCCAAAATATCTTTTCAACTCAAAATCATTCACAAAAACCTGGTGGCCTTTTCTAGTGCTATATAAGAAAAAATAAACCTAGTTACCTTTTCTTCCTTTACTTCTTTTTCTTTCTGTGTGGATTCTTTTAGTTTGCTTTCTCTCTTTTCTTTAATATTTTTAAACTCTTTCTTATCCTCTTTTTTCTCTCTTTTTAAATGCCTCTTATTTTCTTTTTCTCTTGTCTCTCTTTTTTCCACAGCTTCCATCTTTATACCAATATCTGGCTCAGGCTTTTCTTCATTTTCTTCTGCTTTTATTTTTTTATGTGGACATTTCACTGAAACAATCTCATCCTGAAATACACAAGCATATATGTCACATCAAATAGAGTTTCTAACTATACAAGTTTTGCAACTATCAGATTAAAATATACTTTTTTCTGTGTGTGATTTCTTTAGACTTAGGTTTAACACCTATCAAATGGAGCTGGATGCAGTTTCAAAACAAGATGAGGACTACTCACTCATTTCCTTAATGTGACACAAAACAAGTATTGATTGGGCAGGGATAATGGGCGTGTGAGAGATTAAATCCATTTAATTTTGTATTACCAAAGAAATCTGCTCCTGTAAAAAGTAGTTAAGCTGCAAAGAGCTAAAAGGAATAAGGAAGTAGACCTCACAAGACTGAGCTGATTTTTCAGGGCATGGTGATGATAAAAGACTTCTGTTCTAGTAATTTTGTTCCAGTAACTTTTGTGTGACCCTGAATTAAACAGTCACAGTGATAGGAGAAGGGAACAGAGTTCCAACTTTTGCTTTTTCAGACATGTTTTGAAGAATCTAGTGTTTTTTTCAGCTACCTTCAAAGTCACAAAATTAGGTGCAACGTGGCCCCTAAACCTAATCTGTTGGGGTTTTTTTTCTTCTCTGTAGTGGTTTCTGCTGTGTGATAAATAAATGAACCAACAAAAAGAGAGTCCTAAAGGAACACATCAGAAGTAATAAAAACATAACAAAGTTGAGTAGCTCATTAGAACAATATCTATTGAATAGTAGTCAAACTTAACATCAACAATCCATGGGCCCTGATGGGATGCATCCACACGTGCTAAAGGAACTGGCAAACATCACTGCTAGGTCACTCACAATAACCTTTGAAGGAGGACCCAGGGAACTACAGGTCACTCAGCTTCACCTGAATCCCTGGAAAAGTGATGGAGCACCTCACTCTGGAGACCGTGTCTATCCCCATGGATGACAAGAAGGTGATCAGGAGTAATCAGCATGGATTCACTAAAGGGAAATTATGCTTAACCAACCTGATTGCCTTCTACAATGGGACAACTGGCTGGATAGATGAGAGGAGTGGATATTGCCCATCTGGACTACAGCAATGCTTTCAACAGTCTCCTGTGACATCCTCATATCATAGTGGACAGTGAGGCAGATTGAGAACATGGCTGAAAGGCAGGTCTCAGAGTGTTGTGATCAGTTGCAGTCTAGTTGGAGGCCTGTCACTATTGGTGTCCCCTAAGATTCAATGCTGGGCTCAGTATTGTTTAACTTGTTCATCAATAACTTAGATGAAGGGGTAGATGCCTCCTCAGCAAGTTCACTGATGATACAAAGTTCGGAGGAGTGGCTGATACCTCAGAGGGCTGTGCAGCCCTTCAGAAGGATCTCGACAGGTTGGAGAGATGGGCAGGGGGGAACCTTCTGAAATTCAACAAGGCAAATGCAGGGTCCTGCATCTGGGTAAGAATAACTTCAGGCACTGGTACAGGCTGAGGGTGACCTGCTGGAAAGCAGCTCTACAGAGAAGGACCTCAGGGACCTGGTGGACAACAAGCTGTCCATGAGCCAGCAGTGCCCTTGTGGCCAAGAAGGCAAATGGTATCCTGGGGTGCATTAGGAAGAGTATTGCCAGCAGGTCAAGGGAGGTGATCCTGCCCCTCTATTGAGCCCTAGTGAGGTGCATCTGGAGTGCTGTGTCCAGTTTTGGGCTCCTCAGTATGAGAGAAACATGGAACTCCTGAAGGGAATCCAGCAGAAGGCTACAAAGATTATTAGGGGACTGGAGCATCGCACTTATGAAAAAAAACTGAAGGAGCTGGGTCTCTTCAGCCTAGAGGGGAGAGATCTGAGAGGGGACCTTATCAGTATCCCCTTATCTGAAGGGACGGTGTCAGAGGATGGAGCCAGGCTCTTCTCAGTGGTGCCAAGCAATAGGACAAGAGGCAATGGGCAGAAACTGGAACACAGGAAGTTCCACCTGAACATGAGGAAGAACTTTACTGTGCAGGTGACTGAGCAATGGAACAGATTATCCAGAGAGGGAGTGGAGTCTCCTTCTCTGGAGATATTCAAGAACTTTCTGGACACAATCCCAAGTAACATACTCTAGGGGAACTGGCTTGATCATGGAGGTTGGACTAGATGACCTCCAGTGGTCCCTTCCAACCTAACCCATTCTGTGATAATGAAAGCCCTGACATACACAGAAGCATTCACTTGCATGTCTCAAAACACCGTTTATTTATGCTGTACTTTCTAAACAATCTTGATTTTTTTTCCTGAGCCTGAACAAAAGTTGCTACCCGAAGAATCATAATCAGTAGTAAAAATGGATTAGTCAGAAACATTAGTTTTATATTTTGATTTTTAAATAAAATTGAATTTTGAGAAGATAAAATGCTCAAGTCTTTGTATGAATGATATTTACCTCATTATACTCATCATCATCAGATTTTTCTGAGGGTGGTGATGAGTCACTTTTTATTTCTTCTTTAATTTTTGCAGTCTTTGTTGCTCTATTCTTCTTACTTCTTGCTTTCTTCCTCTTTGAATTGCCCTGAATGTAAATTAGCACCTTTATTATGTCAACTGACAAGTTTCTGCATCACAGTTGCAGAAAAAGATTTTGGTTTTCATGTTAAAGAAAGCATTCAACTTATTTATTGCCGCTAATGACCACCACTTTTCTCAGGATTGGAGACCAAGCCTAATGCAACAGTAAAGAATATTTACAAATAAGGGAGGAAAAAACAATATTAAATTTGCAATACATTCCTTGAGTTAGTTTCATCTAATACAATTACCAATACAGAGAAAAATGACACAAAGAAGAGTGGAACTAAGAATAAGACAAGTATCTGCTGACATTCCCATAGGTATATTATGTTATCTTGCTACTGAATATTAAGCTTAACTTACTGCACCAGTAAGTCTTTGCACTTCTTTTCTTGCAAGGTCTTTATTCAGTAATTTAATGAGGTAATCTGCACGGGTCTGCAACTGCTTTGCCTGTGGTTTCTTATCTGGGTCATCAGGTAAAATCTGAGGAGAACAATGGTAGCATCAACTACAAGTACACATTATCAGATTAGGAAGCTGCTAGTGTGAAGCACTGGGAACAGAAAAAGCTGAATTAAAAAATAAGCAAAAAACCAATCAACTCCAACTATACCTGACCAATATGCAGGCAGCCTCAAGGAATGGACAACTTAAACATATTATTGTTGCTCAAACACACAACCAATGTAGTCTTGAAAATATTCTCACAAAATTTACAGTCAGCTCAAGAAACTAGCTTCAGATTTCTGTTTCCACTCTCATAGTTCATCTAAAAAATTCAGAGCTCCTGTACCACTGTCATCCACAGATCTCCTAGTTCTGCCATGTGCTTCTAAATGCATTAACTCATTACCACAGGATATGCAGAAGCCAAAAAAAAAAAGAAAGAGTGGTTTCATAAAACAAGCAATTAATGGAAGGCAGGGGCAGAATATCATTAAACAGATTTCTATACAACCCTGGCTCCTCAAATACCAAAGCTACAGGTTGGCAGTACCACTGTGTTTGCTTCACTCCAGTATTTCCCTGTGTTTCTCACTACTTCTCAGCAGCCATTGCACTACTTCTAATCTGACAAATACAGCAATTCTCATGTTGCAAATGAAAGTCACTTTCAAGCAAAGAAAACAGTGATAGGGAAACCAAACCAAAATCCCCAAACCAACTTCCCTCCAAAAAATCAAGAATAAAATTACAGAATTCATAAATTACTTAGGTTGGAAAAGACCTCTGAGATCATAGAGTCTAACCTTTGACCAATCATCACCTCGTCAACTAGACCATGGCAATAAGTGTCACATCCAGTCGTTTCTTGAACACCTCCGGGTATGGTGATTCCAACACCTCCCTGGGCAGTCCATTCAAATGTTTAACAACCCTTTCCATGAAGAAATTTCTCCTGATGTCCAACTATAATCTCCCCTGGCACAGCTTGAGGCCACATCCTCTTGTCCTGTCACAAGTTGCCTGGGAAAAGAGGCCAACCCTCACCGAGTTACAACCTCCTTTCAGGTAGTTGTAGAGAGTGATAAGGTCTGCCCTGAGCCTCCTTTTCTCCAGGTTAAACAACCCCAGTTCCCTCAGCCAATCCTCATATGACTTACTCTCTAGACCCTTCAGCAGCTCCATTGCCCTTCTCTGGACTCACTCCAGCACTTCAATGTCTGTCTTGAAGGGAGTGGCTTAAACTGAACACAGGATTTGAGGTATGGCCTCAACAGTGTAGAGTACAGGGGGACAATTACTGCCCTGGTCCTGCTTCCCACACTATTTCTGATACAAGCCAGGATGCCATTGGCCTTCTTGGCCACCTGGGCACACACTGGCTCACGTTCAGCTGGCTGTCAACCAGCAGCCCCAGGGCCTTTTCTGCCAAACAGCTTTCCAGCCACTCTTCCCCAAGCCTGTAGCGCTGCAGGGGGTTGTTGTGATCAAAGTGCAGGACCCAGCACTTGGCCTTGTTGAACTGAATACCATTGGTCTTGGCCCATCAATCCAGCCTGTTCAAATTCTTCTGCAGAGCCTTCCTACCCTCCAGCAGATTAACACTTCCACCCAACTTAGTGTCATCTGCAAACTTACTGAGGGTGCACTCAATCCAGATCATCAATAAAGATATTAAACAGGACTGGGCCCAATACTGATCCTTGGGCCTGGCCATCCAGCAAGTTCTTAACCCATCAAGGACTGAACCTGTCCAAGCTGTGGGTTGACAGCTTTTCCAGGAGAATGCTGTGGGAGACAGTATCAAAGGCTTTGCTGAAGTCTAAGCAGACACATCCACAGCCTTTTCCTCACCCACTAGGCAGTTCGCCTTGTCATAAAAGTAGATCAGGCAGGTTAGGCAGGACCTACATTCCCTAAACCCATGGTGGCTGGGCCTGATTCCTTGGTTGTCTAGTATGTGCCATGTGATCACACTCAAGATGATCTGCTCCATAACTTTGCTGGATACTGAGGTCAGGCTGACAGGCCTGTACTTCCTCGGATACTCCTTCCAGCCTTTCTTGTAGATGGGCATCACATTGGTTAACCTCCAGTCGTCTGGAACCTCCCTAGTCAGCCAGAACTGATGACAAATAATGAAGAGCATCTTACTGAGCTCTTCTGCCAGCTCCCTCAGTACCCTTGGATAAATCACATCTGGCCCCATAGACTTGTAAGTGTCTAAGTGGCTCAGCAGCTCACTAACTACCTCCTCCTGGATTACAGGGGGGCTATTCTGCTCCTCATCCTTGTCTATCAGCTCAGGGGGTCAATTGTTCTGAGGATAACTGGTCTTACTGTAAGACTGAGGCAAAGAAGGCACCTTTGCCTTTTCCTCATCCTTGGTGACAATGTTTTCCCCTGCATCCAATAAGGAATGGAGATTCTCCCTGGCCCTCCTTTTGTTGTTAATGTATTTGTAAAAGCATTTTTTATTATCTTTCACGGCAGTGGCCAGGTTGAATTCTAGTTGAGCTTTTGCCTTTCTAATTTTGTCTCTACATGATCAAACAACATCCTTGTACTCTTCCTGATTTGCCTGCTCCTTCTTCCAAAAGTCTGGAATTAATTCAAATTAACACAACTAGAGTATTTAAACTAGGGAAGCAAAAGATGGAAGAGAGAATTCAAGTGATAGAGACACAAAGAAATACAGAAACATAGCAGACTCTAAGAAAGTATACTTCAACTGAATACACAAAATCTTAAAATCTAATAATTTACCAAAAGGATACAAAGAAGTACAACTGACCTAACTTCTGGGCAATTTCAGTTATCATAAAATAAACTCTTTCAGTAACTGTTCTTATTAACATTATTACCTAAACAAAAAAACTCCTTGATGAAATTTTGCAGATGACATACCTTTTGTGTCAAACTGAGATCAGGATCCATTTTTATCATTTCCCAGCTGCCATAGCCATATTCGTAGATACCTATTAACAGATTGGAATCATCTTCCTTACCCCAATCTATATCAAAATGAGCGGCCTTGGTGTGGCATGGGATGACATATCTAGTAGAAATAAATTAGAAATATACATAAGCAAACATTTCAAACTTAGTAAGGGATAGAAGAACATGCCACATATCACTGAGATCCTGATATATTTAGTAAGTAATCCACATAACTATCAGGCTTTCTTACAATTTCTATAAACTATTTATTCAAATCAGTACCAAAATATGTTTTAAAGGAGGTCAAGATTAAGATATGAAAACAGTCATCTATCTGTGGCCATGGACTGAGTTAGAACTGGCTAGCCATGAAGATAAGCTTAGAATATTACTCAAGTGAAACTGCTAACTGAATAAGCAGATAGTCTAGGGACTATGATACACAAGGTAGTAAGCTAAAAAGTTCATAGGTCTAAACAACTACTAACAATTACCATCTGCTCCATTTTGACAAATATTGCATTCTCTCAGGCAGAGGTGACACAAAGCAGTTCCTCAACAAGTCTGATTTCAAGCCTGGAATAATTAAGAATAACTGAACCCAGTCCCCAATGAATACAGTTCGGAAGTCAAAGCAAATACTGGCTTCTAAGGAGAGGGAAGAAAGAATAAAGAAAGAATGTGGAGCAGATTTCTGCTGCCAGTTCTTAGAGGTAATGGAGTGGCATGAGTGTCCCAGTGTACTCAGTCTGGAATGCTTAAATATATTCATAAAAGCCTTGAATAACTTTCTACATTATGGGTTCCTTTAGGAAGAAAAAAGAATACCTTTTCCTTTCTTCTGGATCTGCAGGAATGGATTTGTGCAATGGTGCCAACTCTTCTTCATGAGAAATAACTAACTTTGCATTCACCTGCACTCCTGATATTCGGAATGTTGGGCCTTTAACTTTCCCAAATCTACCTCCTTAAAATAAAGGAACAAATTATTAAAATATTTAGCTTTTATGTATATCTTATAGACAAACATAGAGAAAAAAAAAGTTTGATGCTATAGCAGCAGACATTCAATTATAGGAAATGATTTTTTCTTAACCAAATGCTTTAATTAAACTCCAGAACCTCAAGGTCTTCCAGTTAATACTAGCAGATTAATTTTAAATTTCATGGTAAAGCAAAACCATATTGCATTCTACTATGACAACTCACTCAGGGAAAGGGGGAAGAAAAACAAAACCAAAAAGTCTTCTTACTAAAATCCTTTTTTCTAAATCACCTAGCATGCTAACATTTTGTTAATGTTTTCCCCTAACACAATTGTTTTGTTATGATCAGAGTGCAACAATCGTTCATATCTCTTTGACACTTTTTATTCCTCTCCCCCACCCCCAAACACACTTTACCTGCTCTTTCTTGGCCAAAGGAATTGTCCTTTAAAGCCTTAATGCATCCATTATGTACAAGTTCTCCCAGACGTCTAAGGTCTATCTCAGATTTATCAACTAGCTCAGCATCTCTAGCTATAGCATCTAACCTGGAAGAAAACAAATATGTTTTTACAGCTCTAAAACTTTAGTATTATGAATGACTCCTTCAGATTTTGAAACTAGAAAAGTGATCCTGTAAGTTATCATTCATCCACACTTGCTGTGTAAAATTTTAATGCATGCAGTTAAAAGCAGCTAAAGAAAATACAGAAACTATAAAAAAGGGTATTTCACATAAAGGACTATACAACAGGAAATATAAAGGATCCTATCAATGCAGTTTTGAGTTACATTTCAACATATTCTTTTAAATAGAAAAGGAACTATTATTAAGTCTATGGTTTTATTCACTTATCAAACAAAAAAACCTGAATGACTGTCACTAATGCAGAATTAACAGAATAGTAGGTTAAGTATAAAGAAAAAGCAAGCAGTCTTGCAAAATGTATAGATTTGTCAAACTGGCTGTCTACATACATATCATATATGATGAAAGGAAAAAAAAATTAAATTCATGTCATAGTACAGGCAAAAGATTAGGCACACTATTTCCTCTTTAACCTAAGGTTTCTTGGTGTAGTGTTTAATTTTAATGGAAACAAGGTACCAAGTTGCTATACAAATATAAGCAAATTAGTTTACCTTTCAAGTGGGCCACCAAATTTCTTGTAACTCTTTATAAACCTAATAACAGAAAATAATTTTGCAGTTAAAAAAATGTATGCTTAACTACATTGGTTTTAAAAATGTACGTGCAAAGTCTTAGTACAAGGCTATGTGGACAATACAAAGAAAATAAGAACTAGAGAGACTAGGATGGCTTACTATATGAAGACAACCCACATTTAAAACCAGAGTTCTATTTGTTTTAATAAATTATATAAATAAAACAACAGAAGATACAATTTCTTTCAAAAGTTACTTTACTAATTAGTTTCACATGACAAAGAATTCAGCAATGTGATGTGTCTAATCATAAAAATCAAATGTGGACTTATAGTAAATTGAGAATTCAGATATTATGTTAGGTCTCTCATAATAAAGAGAAGCTAGCGGCAATTTTAAGACTTAGGAAAACATAACATGAAAGATAAAGAAATGCAAGCATAAGAATATCCCTGACAAAAGCAGCAAACCATTATATATTAGATAAAATTAAAAGGAAACAAGGCTCTTCAAGGTTATTTATATAATCAAAAATACTTTATAAGCTGTACAGTATTTTAGAGAAAAATGAATACTTAAATTACAGAAGCAAAGTAGCATTTCACAAACCAAAGTAAAGCAAAACAATTTCTACTCCTTCTCCCAAAGAAGTATTTTTAGCATCAAATATTGTGGGACCAGCTGCACAGATTCACTTATGTACTGGGTTTTGCTGAGATAAAGTTAATTTTGTTCAGAGCACCATATCTACTAGTATGTTTTAGATTTGTGACCAAAGCATTGTTGATAACATACTAATGTTTCAGCTCTTGCTTAACAGTGTTTTCACAGCATCAAGGCCTTTGCTGTTTCTCATACCACCCCACCAGTGAGTAGGCTGGGGGTGCACAAGAAGTTGAGAGGGGACACAGCTGGGACAGCTGACCCCAACTGACAAAAGGGTTATTCCAGACCATATGGTGTCATGCTTGGCAATAAAAACTGTGTAGAAGGAGGGAGAGGAAATGTTTGGTGTTATGGTATCTGTCTTCCCAAGTAACTGTTACACATGGTGAAGCCCTGTTTTCCAGGAATTGGGTAAATGCTTGCTACTGGGAAGTGGTAAATGAATTCCTTGTTTTGCTTTTCTTGTGCATGTGGCTTTTGCTTTCCCCATTAAACTGTCTTTATCTCAACCTACAAGTTTTCTCATTTTTACCTTTCTGATTCTCTCCCCAGTCCCTCTGGAGGAGACTGAGCAAGCAGCTGTGTGGTGCTTAGCTGCCTACCAAGGTTAAACCACAACAACGTATCAAAATATTTTTTTTTTAGTTTTAAAATGCATCATATAACATTAACACAAATACAATGACAAGGAATTTAAAAAAACAAAACTCGCTGAACCTTTTTGTAGAACATTTTTTAACTCAAGTTATTCCTCACCAAAATAGGTTCAAATTCTGCACATAACAGTTTCTTACATCAGCACCCCAAACTACTCAAGAGTAAAGACTTTAATGCCTAAAATAAAAAATTTAAACTAAATAAATGCAAAATAGACTCATTTCCACATTTTCAAACTCTAAAATGACAAAAAAAAAGTTTTGTTCCTTTAAACATGCATGTCCCCCCACATCTTACCGCCTAATCTCTGCATCACTAAATCCTTTAATATTTTCTCGAGGAATAGTTCGTGGTCTTCCACGTTTTTTTGGTCGTTTTCTTTCTGAGACTGAGTCACTATCAGATCCAGAATATCTTCTCCTCCTACTGCGTTTCCCTTCACTTCCATTAAAGCTGATCTGGAATTTCAGATTAAGTAGTTCAAAGCTACATGACTTAACATTTTATTAATATGTTATCTAGCCTGTCAAAAATGAGGGGGATGTGTGTGTGGGTGCCACAAATGAAAACCACCCAACCCAAAAGTACAAGCCAAAAAAACTGCAATAGAAAACCCAAATAATAACAACAACAAAATCAGTTAGTCAGTAGAAACCCAGATACCTGTTTTGCACAGTTTCTCATCCTTGGCAGCATATATATTTCTTCAAGTTCTTTTTGTCTTTCTTCCTCTTCTATTCGTCGCCGCTGGACTTCTGGAATGATTTCTTCCCAGTTTCTTAAATTTTGTTCTGGTTTCAACTCAATGTCATCTTCATCCATATTAGAAAAGTTAGCCACCTTAGATATTGGAAGATAAGTATTTTCACCAAATCAATACATCCTTTACTTATACAAAGAGCCAGTAATTAATATATTAGAAAAACTTAGTTCAGAATGACACATTTTATTTATTTGTATATACACAAAATGTATAAATATAAAATGCTTCATGAAGGACTGTCTCTAATGAAAATATTTTCAGAAATGAAACACACACACTGCATACAACATGGCTGAATATAAAGATAAGAATATTTTTCTTCTTTTACAAATTGAGAACTATAAAACCACTATAAAATGCATACACGATAGCTGTGATTGTTGTTTAAATTCCTTCAAAACAGAGAGCAAGTCTAACTATATGTCAGAGTTAATATGAACGTTTAATAATGTAGAACTAACTAAACATTAATAAACTGTAGAAATCACAGTATATTGCAAATGAACAATGAGCATAAAATTTATTTACTACTCAACTGATCTAAAGAAGTCCAGCCTTGATTTAAAAAAAAAAAACAAACAAAACCACACCAAAATTAAACAACAAAAAGACCCACAAAAACATAGGAAAAATGCCCCAACCAACAAAAATACATCACCATCCACAATTGGACTCACTCAATATTATAAGTATCATCCAGTTAGGCATATCTGGCATTTATGTTTACATGGGGGCTGAAAGAAGTTTCTAAAAGTCATTAGCTAAGAAATCCAAATTTCATTCTTTGTTTTCAGAAGTACTACAGGTGCTTAACAGCATAAAGCATTAAATTAAAAACAGCTCTCCCCAGTATGCTAACAATTAAATCAAGGACTAATGTATTTGTAAATATCTTTCTTATTTTGTGTCCTAGGGTGACGTTATGATGCTTGTATCCCCATTCATGTGTTCTGTTAATGTTGGATATTATGTTCTGTACCTTTAAGACCGGCTCTGAAGAGGGAAAGTTTTGTTTTGGTTTTCTTATCAGCCTGGCGGGACACAGAGACTACAGCTTTTGCTTTTGCTGCTTTTGCTTTGCTCTCTCGCTCTTGCTTGCTTTGCTTCTGCTTGCTTTTGCTCATTAGCTAGTTTAGCTAAACTGTCCAATTTCTTCCTGGACTGTTTCTCCTTTCCTTTTTCTGATCATTTCGAACCTGCTCCGGACTGGGACCTGGGAAACACCAAGATCCTGCACCTTGTGGCCTGCAGCAGCTGCCCCAGTGCTGGAGGGACTGAGAACAGAGTGACCACCCCCCAAGAGAGACTTTCTGAATTTGTCATCTTTTTTCAGAGTGGTGTCATCCAGTATTGTTCATTTTGTGTGCTGGGGGGTGCTGTGCTTGTTAAATAAACAGGTTCTTTCCACTCCTCTCCGAGGAATCCTTCCCGAACCGGTTGGGGGGAGGGGCTGTGTGGGTTTGCTTACTGAAGGAGCCCTAATTTTGAAATTCTCCTCCAAATTTGCCCTAAACCATGACATTTGTTAGCAAAATATGTATTTTACATGCTTGCACTGGAAGTAATTACCCTGTTGTATTGGTTTTGCACAGCCTGGAGTTTTTTTTGGGGGGGAGGAGGGGGCCTCAGAGGTGGCTTCTGTGAGAAGCTGCTGGAAGCTTCCACCATGTCTGGCAGAGTCAATCCCTGATGGCTCTGAAGATGGACATGCTGCTGGCCAAAGCTGGGCCAATTAGAAAGGTTGGTAACACCTCTGTGATAACATATTTAAGACGAAAATCAAAACAAAGGGCACACGGTTTTTCCATCTAGTCAGAGAAGAGGAGGAGGTGAGAACATGTGAGGAAAAACAACATGGTGACACCAAAGTCAGTGGAGAAGGAGGGGGAGGAGGTGCTCCAGGTGCCAAAGCAGAGATCCCTCTGCAGGCTGCGGTGATGACCATGGTGAAGCAGGCTGTCCCCCCGCAGCCCATGGGGATCCACGGGGGATGCAGAGATCCACCCGCAGCCTGTGGGGGAGGTGCTCACGCTGGAATGGGTAGATGTCTGGAGGAGACTGTGATCCAGTGGAAGACCCAGTGGAGAGAGAGGGCCCCTGCTTCCAGGCTGGAGCAGCCTGTCCTTGGAGGACTGCACGCTGTGGAAGATTGACTCACATTGTGGCAGTTTTGGGAGGACTGTGTGCCCGTGGGGGGAATTCACATTGCAGCAAGTGTGGTGGGACTGCTGCTCGTGAGAGTGGACCCATGCCAGAGAAGTTCACAGAGAACTGTCTCCCGTGGGAGGGACCCCATAGTCTCACAGGGAAGGACTCCTCTCCCAGAGTAGTGGAAGAAAATTTCAGGTGATGAATTGACCAAACCCCCCATGCCCTGTCTCTCTGCACTGTCAGTGGGAAGGAGGAAGGGGCTGAGGGGAAAAAGGTGTTTTAAGGGCTTATTTTACTTCTCATTATCTTCCTCTGATTCCGTTAGTAATAAATTCACTTTGCAACCTTAAGTTGAGCCTGTTTTGCCCTTGAAGTGTTTTCTCCTGGTCCTTATCTCAACTCATGAACCCTTCATTTTTTTTTTTCTCTCCTCTACCCAGCTGTGGCAGGGAAGGGTGAGTGAGCAACCCTTGTGGGTGCCTGGCATTGAGCCAGTGTCAAACCACGACACCTGTATAGGTGAATAGACATTGCATGCCAAAGAGCTAACTTAGTGTTTCACATATTTCACAGAATCACAGAATATGCTGAGTTAAAAGGGACCCACAGGGACCAAAGTCCAACTCCTGGCTCTGCACAGGACACCCCCAAGAGTCACACCATGTGCCTGAGAGCATTGTCCAAACATTTGAACTCAGACAGGCATGGTGCTGTGACCACTTCCCTGGGGAGCCTGTTCCAAAGCCCAACCACCCTTTGGGCGAAGAACCTTTTTCTTATACCCAACCTAAACCTCCTCTGACTTAGCTCCATGCTGTTTCCTCAAGTCCTGTCACTGGTCACTGGTCACCAGGGAGAAGAGATCAGTGCCTGCCCCTCCATGTCCCTTCGTGAGGATGTTGAACACTTCAATGGGGTCTCCCCTCAGTGTCCTCTTTTCCAGGCTGAACAAGCCAAGTGACATCAGTTGCTCCTCATAAGGTTTCCCCTCAAGGCCCTTCACCATCCTTGTGGCCCTCCTTTGGATGCTCTCTAATAGCTTAATGTCTTTTTTATATTGTGGCACCCAAAATTGCACACAATACTCAAGGTGAGGCCGCAGCAGTGCAGAGCAGAGCGGGACAATCACCTCCCTTGCCAGGCTGGCAATGCTGGGCCTGATTCCCCCCAGGACACAGTTGGCCCTCCTGGCTGCCAGGGCACTGCTGACTCATATTCACCTTCCTGTCAACCAGGACACCTAAGTCCCTTTCCATGGCACTGCTTTCCAGCCTCTCATTCCTCAGTCTGTCCATACATCCAGGGTTGCTCCATCCCAAGTGCAGAATCTGGCACTTGCCCTTGTTAAACTTCATATGGTTGGTGATTGCCCATTTCTCTAATTTCTTGAGGTCTCTCTGCAGAGCCTCTCTGCCTTTGAGGGGGTCAACATCTCCTCCCAATTTTGTATCATCTGAAAATTTACTTTGTATCCCTTCAAGTCCTGTATTCAAGTCATTTATGAAGATGTTGAAGAGCACAGGGCCTAAGATGGAGCCCTGTAGAACCCCACTAGTGACAGGTTGCCAGTCTGATGTCACCCCATTCACTATAACCCTTTTTGCCCAACCCATGAGCCAGTTGCTCACCCATCACATGATGTGTGAATGATGTAAGAATGAAGGAACAATAAATACGTAAAGAAGAACAAAAAATAGCATTAATAAAGGAAAGTATAATTAAGGAAAGAGGGAGGGAACAGAGCAATACCTTGAACTGTGAAAGCAACTCATCTCCTACAGTCAGTGGACCTGGTTCATTTTCTCGAGTTTCAGCCCTCTTCAGGATTTCATCTATGTCCATTTCCTGAAACAGAAGTTTCTCTTTACAACAAAACAATTCATAGGTTTCTCTGTCCACCAAGTGTACATGCACTGTTCCATTTACCTGAGGCTCCTCTTCTTCCCCTTCAGGTTCTTTAAAAAGTTCCTCAGCACCGAACTTCAAAATTGCTGATAACTCTTCCTTATTAAAAGGTGTTGAGCTGAAATACAGAAAGTTTCACATAAACACTTTATCTTAGTGAACAGTTTCAATTTACTATAACCATGAGTCAAATTTCTTTTTGTCTTAAATAAAAACTAGTTTTATTATGTAAAAAAAAATGACATGGACAATATACTTTGCAGTCTTTACTTACATAACTCCTTACCACATAATTTTTGCCTTTTATTAACCAAGTGAAATGACTTGAATTTTTACTCAGTCAAGTATACTTAAGCATAAGGTAATATGAAAGAATAAACAAATATACCTGGAGGGAGTAGAGCCTGTATGTAGTACAGTTTTCCCTGTAGTGTCCATTCTCTGAATTACTAAGTGATCTAACACCATCTTTTTCTTGGCTCTTTCAAGAATGTCTTCTTCTACTGATGCTTTTGTGACTAGCCGATAAATATTAACCTATGTATATTACAAAAAAGGTTTTATTTGCCCGCTCACAAATTACCCATGAAAAAATACACAGATGAAGTTAACAAAAAACCCTTGAGCAACAACAGGGAGAAATATTAGGCACTATTACAAATCTAAATCTTATTGAACTAGTATTGCATATATGAAACCAGTCAATCATGTTATCACAGTCTCTATAGAAATTATATTTGAAAAAATTTCTTAGACCTCTCCTCTAAGTTTCTATGATTAAGCACAAGCATGGCCACAAGGAAATGTGTTATGTTTGATTACTACTTGAAGTATTCTGCGAGAAACCCAAAGAGAAGTACAAAGTATTAAACAAAGCAAAATGGATGTGCTTTAAGTACAGCAGTTACTTTCTAGAATGATACAATGCCAATGAACATGGGACAAGTCCGCAACTTCTCCTACCCATCCATATACTACAGCTGCTGTGCTATCTCTCTGTATAGGGAGATTTAAAAAAAATGTTTAAAAGGCAAATCATTAATATTAACATTTTTAGATATTTTTAGCAAGTCTTAGTTATTCTCAAAATACATGAGGACTGTGATGGGCCAGACAGACAGCTTATGGCTAACATAATTCATTCTTCCTTCAGGTTTGGTACCTAAAAGAGAAGCGCATGTACCTGTTTCTTCTGTCCAATCCTATGAGCTCTAGCCTGTGCCTGCAGATCATTCTGTGGATTCCAATCAGAATCAAATATAACTACAGTGTCAGCAGATGCTAAGTTTATACCTAATCCTCCAGCTCTGGTAGACAGCAAAAAGCAGAAGTCCTGAAATTATAAAAGAAGAAATAGCTTTATATATATTAGCTATAATATTCCTTTAAAGAACCAATATGACACTTCTTTATATGTTCTGTGGAGCAGACTATGAACTCATATATTTCTTTAAGTATATCATAAACATTTGTTAGACTTCTAATACAAGAAGTTGTTTGTCATGTCTAGAGCCAGTGGATTGCTATTTGAATAGAATAGACTAGACTATTTTGGTTGGAAGAGACTGACAACCACAATCTAGTCCAACTGCCTGACCACTTCAGGGCTGACCAAAAGTTAAAGCATGTTATTAAGGGCATTGTCCAAACGCCTCTTGAACACTGAAAGGCTTGGGGCATCGACCACCTCTCTAGGAAGCCTGTTCCAGTGTCTGACCACCCTCTCAGTAAAGAAATGCTTCCTACTGTCAACTCTGAACCTCCTCTGCCCCAGCTTTGAACCACTCCCATGCGTCCTGTCACTGGATCTTAGGGAGAAGAGCTCAGCACCTCCCTCTCCACTTTCCCTCCCCAGGAAGCTGTAGAGAGCCATGAGGTCACCCCTTAGCTTCTTTTTCTCCAAACTAGACAAACTCAGTGTCCTCAGCTGCTCCACACAGGATATTCCTTCTAGCCCTTTCACCAGCTTGGTTGCCCTTCTCAGAATACATTCAAGGACTTTCACATCCTTCTTAAGTTGTGGGGCCCACAACTGCACACAGTACTCAAGGTGAGGCCACATCAGCAGTGAATACAGCAGGATCATTGCCTCTTTTGACCAACTGGTTCTACTGTGTTTGATGCCCCCCAGGATGGAGTTTGCTCTCTTGGCTGCCAGGGTTCACTGCTGACTTATACTGAGCCTGCTGCTGACCAGCACCCCCAGATCCCTTCCTGCAGGGCTGCTTTTCACACATTCCTCTCCCAATCTATACTTGTGCCCAGCATGACTCTATCCCAGGTACAGGATCTGGCACTTGGACTTGTTAAATTTCATGCCACTGATGGTCGCCCGATGCTCCAACCTATCTAGATCCCTCTGCAAGGCCTATTGTCCCTCAAGAGAGCCAACAGCCCCTCTCAGTTTGGTATCATCAGCAAACTTGCTAATGGTGCATTCAACTCCTGCATCCAGATCATTGATAAAAATATTGAACAGGACTGACTGGCTTTAAAATTGAACCGTGAGGGATACCACTAGTGAATAGTGACCAGGCAGATGTAGCTCCATTCACTACAAACCTTTGAGCACGGCCTTTCCATCGGTTCTTCACCCAGCACACCATGAACCTGCTCATCCCACAGTTGGACAACTTGTCCAGAAGGACACTGTGAGGGACAGTATCAATGGCCTTCAAAAAGTATCAGTTCACTGTTTTCTTTAGACCAGCTAATATTTTTTATAGGCAGTTAAGCACCACGCAGCCACACAATCACTTCTTGCCCACACCCCCAGTGGGACGGGGAAGAAGAAAGGAAGACTGAAAGCAGGGAAACTTGGGTGTCAAGATAAAAATTGTTTAATAAGCAAAGGAGAAGTGGAAAAAGAGAGAAAGAAAACAAAACAGAACAAGTGATGCAAATGTAATCTCTTGCCACCTTCCCATAGGCAGGACTGATGCCCAGCCAATTCCCAAGCAAAAGATGGCTAATCTCCTTAAACCCCTTCCTCTAACTTTTTTTATTGCTGAGCATGATGTTATAAGGCATGGAATCTCTCTAGTTAGTTCAGGCCATATGCCTGGTTATGTCCCCTCCCAACCTCTTGTGCACCACCCAATCGATTCACTGGAAGAGCAGAGTGAGAAACAGAGAAGGCCTTGATACTATGTAAGCAATGCTCAGCAACAGCTAACACACTGGTGTGTTACTAGCATTGTTTACATCACAAATCTAAAACACAGCACCATGTGAGCTGCTATGAAGACAATTAACTCTAGTCCAGCCAGAACTTGTATAAGTATAAAGCAAACTGATATCAACTTCTCTTGCAAACAGGTATTGGCTTCTCCATGGTTTAAAGGAAGCAGCACTCTAGAAGATGAACAAAAGCCACTTGGGGAGAAAAAAACCAAGCAAAACACTGCCAAAAAATACACCACCACCCCTTATTGTTAAAGCCTCATGTGTGCCCAAGTACATCTGGTTTTTTGTAAAGAAAACTAAAGTGTTCTGCTGGGGTCAACGCTCTTCAACATATTCATAAAGAATATGAAAATAAAATGAGTAATGAGGTGACAAAGTTTGCAGATGATATGGAGTTATTCAAGGTCAACTACAAGGGACTACAGAAGGATCTTATGAGAAAGGCAATAAAAACCATATGAAACTAAAGATAAATAGGAAATAAATTTAAGTGCAGTCAAAGCTAATAGAAGCCATTACTGCTAAGGAATGAGTCCTTGGAGTTGTAAATATTTCCATGAATACTTTAACTCAGTATTAGCAAAAAAAAAAAAAAGAAAAAAAGAAAAAAAGAAAAAAAAGCATGAAATTTATTATTAGGAAAAAAATAAAGAATAAAACAGGTAACAATTTTATTGCTGCACAACTCCATAGTTTGTCTTCATTCTTGAATACCATGTGAAATTTGGATCCCCTTTCATCTTAAAAACTGTACAGTACAACTACAAGGATTCCAGAAAAAGGCAAGTATGTCTGTACTAGAAATTTAAAACAGAACTAACTTCTGTATTAAAAAAATATCTGAAGTTTATGTTATGAAGTCCTTCCTCCTCAACCATAACAGAAACAGAAGTTCAGCAGCAACTGACAAATGCTATGCTTCTATTACTGAAAAACCCTGTCAGTATAGGACAAAAGACCTAAGATTATCAAAGGTATGGAATGGCTTCCATAATAGGAAACCTAAAACTAAACCAGGAATTTCAAGTGGTACACAAACAATGGTTAGAAATCAGTTCTTCAGTTTCTTCCACGGCAAGAATATAAGAGGCAACAAATTAAGATAACAGAAGCCATATTTAAAGCTATCCAAGATATATTTTCTTTATGCAAGGATATACACAACTTAATTCTGCCCATTGCTTAAGTAGGTATTTGATGTCAAAAACTTGTGGTAAAGTTCAGTGCTCCGATACAAATTGAAGGATTAAGTCCTACATAACAAATTTAATTCTTCAGTTTCTAAACAGCACTTAAAATTACTTTGCTAAAGAGCACTGACAAAAATCTAAAAGTAAAACTATGTAGTTATATTAGTTATAAACACCATTTTCATAAATTCTGTGTTTCCTATTGAACCTCCTCTTAACTTTTTAAAGTTTTTTTTGGGTTTTTTGGTCGGTTGAATTTGGGGATTTTATTTTTTTTTTGTTGCATGGGTTGTAAACCTTATAGTCTCTGCAACAGCAATGGAATTTCAACCTAATACATCCCTCACTTTATACTATCTTCAGTTTTTGTGCGACATGTGTTATACTTCCGAGAAGAAAAAAAAAATAAAGCTGGGTAGATTAAAAAAACAACAACCACCCAAAAAACAACCACCCACTTATACCATACCTCTGAGCCTTCTGCATTAAAATGATCCAAGGCTTGTTTCCTCAATTCCCCTTTTATTGATCCATCAAGTCTCTAAAAAGATTGAATGATACAGTTAAAAAGGAACTCCTACTATAGTCTATCCGGAGCAACTTGAATTCTCAATTGCCAAACCAATTGGGTGGGGGGATATAAGAATAATGTAACACTTCCAATTAATCAGTTTAATTTCAAAATACTATTAGGCATATAGGAATTACTAGTCTTTTACTGTACAGAAAAATTAAACTTTCATAAATCTTTCTACAGAAAGGACACTTTAAAAAAGATAAAATGGTAAAAATCAAGGCTTCTTGACTACTACCAGCAAAATTCTTACCTGAAAGGGAAACTGACGATACTTCAAATACTCTGCTAGGATGTCGAGCATCCTCACCATCTGAGAGAAAATCAGTACTCTGTTGCCACGTTCTCGTAGGCGAATCAGTAGCTTGTCAAGAAGGATTAGTTTGCCACTGCTACGTATTAAATGCTACAAGACAAGAAAGCATGTATCCCAAAGTAAGTTCACCTCAACACTAACATTCACTGCAGATGGTTAGACATTCATTAACTGAACATGAAAGTTGTATAAGCATTTAGTCAGTCCTGATCTTGTAAAAACTCATTATAAAAGCTTTAAGTGCTCTAACTGAAATCAACAGGGGTACCCACTAGCATGTTTTTCAAATAAAAGCATTTCTCAGCTCTGGCTCATAAAACAGCATCTTAACATTTCATTAAAACGTTAGGCAAATATACTGTGCTATGAGTTAGAGCAGTTACAGTGCAGACTCAAATTCTCTTCCCCCAAATAAACAATGAGATTACCTGACTACCTTAGCACTACTTGCTCCTCACCTTCTGTCTTTTGAACAGACCTAAGCATTGCTACTTGATCCTCTAAGTATTTTTAAACAATGCCTAATGAGTCAAGCTTTTCTGACAAGATAAAAGTGAGAGGAATCCTGTTAATAGAAGTCAACATGCTTTAGCTGGGTTATGATGTTCAACCTTCTCAGCTCCAGTTGAAACAATTAGAACAGAAACTCAGGTGGCATGCTGAATTTAATGATGAAATCATTAGGCCTCTAGCTGAAGAGGCTCAGGATAGAATTTTGGGAAATAAAAAATTGGGAGTTAGGTGCTTTTATTCTTTATGCCAGAAATGAGAAGGATGTATCATTCATAATTAGAGCTAACAAAGTTTAATCAGATGAGCCAAGGAAATCATTGTTACAAGCAGGCAATTACTAGCAATAATGGCTGAACATTTCTGATGAGATTAATTATAAATTTGAGTAGTTAGAGTATGCCAAGTTGCAAACATCCTTTAGCTTTGAAAAGCATTTTATAATATAAAATAGCTTGTGCAGTGACAACTTGTGATTTCAATCAAGTAGTTTTGGGAAAGATTTTACATTATAAACTTCAAAGTTTACAGAAAAAAAACCCTGATCTTTCAAAACATTTATGGTGTTATAAACTGCATCAATTATAACAGTCCTTTTATTTGTTGCTGTGGTTCTCAACAGTTTTAGTACAAAGATTAGTTAACCTTTACAAAAAACCCAAACTATAAACCCACAACATAATCACAGACCATCTTTGGTAGTGATGCTATAACTGCTTTCATTTATAACAACAAAACAAGTAGACTAAGCTTAAAGAGATTCAGCAGATTATTTTCTGCTATCACATGGATTGTTGGTGTACCACTGCCAGTCACATACATTTGCATTTATCTTCAATTTATCTGTTTATTTAACTGTTTTATTTTATTCTGGGTTTAAAATAGGTCTTCAGTTTATTTAGTCTGAAAATGCAGACTATTTCAAACCATTTCTTTTTTATTTTGATCATAATTCAAGCCAAGGATATTCTATTTAGTATTGATCTCTCAATTATTCAGTTCCAGTTAAGAAACAAACAGAAAGGTAATCAATTCACTTACCTGTAAAACTCAGGATGCACATTTGATAGAGAACTCGGTCTTTCTTAACATAATTTAATAAGAACAAATAAATTGACAGAACACTATACAATCATTGCATGCATATTAGAGATATAAAATCACTTAACTTTTTTTTTTTAAAGGTATTACCTGTAAGGCTTCCTGTTTATTATAGAATTCATTATCATCTGGTGGTTTAATGAGGTAGCAATGGTTACAGCACTTCTTGAGTTCCATCATAATGTTCAAAAAGCCCGAGGTACTGCCTTTTGAACCTTTACTCAGGGCTTTGTAATTCCTGGTTAAAATCCACCTATGATACAGAACGTGCACAATGGAAGTAATTTCTAAAAATTTGTGCAAATATGAAAGATGTAAGCTCTCAAAATATCTGTTAAAACTGCATTATGAAAACTATTACACTTCAGTAATTTTTATATAGAGACGTCATTAAAATGGCAGGAATTAAAAAGTGTCATTACTTACTTGTAATATTGCTTCTGCAATGCACTCATTTCCATCCTCAAAATTTGTTCAACCTTAGCAGGCAAAGACTTTTCTACATCTTTTTTAACTCTTCTGAGTAAAAATGGTTCAAGTTCTTTGTGAAGACTTGCATAACCGAACTCTCTCCCTTTGCCATGCTCCTCTTCAAAATCTTCCCAGGAAGAAAACCTTCAACATAGAAAGAATAAAGGTAAAATAATGACATACCATGAACACAGACACACAAAGACCATTAATATACCATGTGCAAAAACACAAATAGACTTCTTCACTACTCCCCTCTGTTTTATTAAATAAGTTTCTGAATTTGCATCTCACAAGAAATTCCAAATATTTTGTCAGCAAATAGGAGAATGGAAATTAACAAACTTTTGCAGAATGAAAATTCAAAACAAAGTCCTGAATTTTAATTTCTTCAGTGAAAACACAAGATTTTACTTTTCTGCATGGAAACACAGGTAGAAGGATATAGAAATTCAATTATATTTCTCAAGAGTAGCATGAAAATTAGTTGTATAGCTGGAGGAAGTGCAAGAGAGTAGACCACATACCTTTTGCAGCTTGTATGGACTAGCTGAAATGTGATTATCCTCTGGTATGTGCTAACAGACTAAGAGAATGCACTTTGTGATCAAATGAAGAATAGGTGCCAGACAACAAACTTAGTGGCTTTGTTTGTAAGGTTTTGAAGAAGTCAATGCAATGCATAGCACCGAAATTAATTGAAGCGACAATGCTTTGTATTTACAAGATATTTGAATGGAAGATGTGCTCTTATTTATTCCAAATATAAACAGAGGTTAGTATAGAATAATGTCAACCTATTCTATGCAAATCCTAAGGGGAAATTGGCTGCCTGAATCATAGAATCATGGAATGTCCTGAGTTGGAAGAGACCCACAAAGATAATCAAAGTCTAACTCCTGGCCTTGCACAGGACTACCCCAAGAATCACACCATGTGCCTGAATAAATTACTGGATATTGGGCATTGAGGTTTTCAGTCATGGTGCTAACACAGAAAAGATGACATCCTCAGCTCCATTCTATTTCCCTACAGCAAATCCATATGATTTTCGTTTTAAATAAGGATGAAGCATGTTTTCAAGGTTTTCAGCCATACATCAATCCATCCTTTTCCTGAACTGCCAAAACAGAAAAAGTGACAGCTGCTACCAAAACAATTTACCCAGAGCAGCACGAAAAATATGTGCATCTATTTTATAAAAAACATTAAAGCTATTTCACAATGCAATTCTTTATTGATTCTCCAATCACTACAATACCCCCCCAACACCAACAAAACCCCCCCATCAAATTCCTTACTTTTCTGGCATGATGAAGTGCAGCAAAGACCAAAGCTCTTTAAGGGAGTTTTGCAGAGGGGTTCCAGTAATAAGAAGACGATGATTAGACTTAAAGTCTATTAAAGTCTTGTACAGAAGGGAATCATCATTTTTTAAACGATGAGCTTCATCAACTCCTATAAATACCCAATTCAGACCACCAAGGAATGACTTCAAGAAATTGGGGAGAGGGAAAGACATCATACAAGTTAATATATTATGCAATGTCTGACATTTTACATGAGGTTATATATACACCATCACTCCTTTTATTTTAATAGAAAAGGACACCTATATGTTTTTGATATTAAGTAGAGGTTTTATGTTTGCTAGATTCAAAAGGCTATGCAGGCATCCCAACATTAAAAAGAAAGTATAAACCAAGTTTATACTTAGGGTGAGGAAGAAGACAAAAAGCTGATCTTTACATTTTCAACTGACAAAAAATCCCAACATAAATCCACTATTGACTCTCTTCTTTTCAGCATGTACAAACAAATTAAATAGAAAGTCAGCAAGCAGAATTTTTTATTATAATTATCATATGCTATTAGGATTAACAATAATTTTATATGCTACCATCAGGAAGAGAGTAGTAATATAAATATATGTAATACTGCACACACAAATACAAAAAAAACCCCATGAAATTTCAGAGTTGTGAATCACAGGTGCTTGGAGCTATGGACTGGTTTGTTTTTTCAGTTCCTGGATGACTAACAGGAAAGTAAAGATTTTGAGATGCAAAGAAATTACTACAGCAATATTTTTGCCAGATGAAGAATTGCTTGCAGCTGGTGGGTTAATACAATCCTTATTCTTCAAAAAACTTGGCCTATGGAACCACACAATGCTTATTCTGTAGGAAGAAGAGCTGGAAAGCAACCAGCCCAGTTGTGCCAACTTTTACTAGTTCACCAGGCGGTCAGGTATGACAGAGAGCCCCAGAACAGAACACATGCATAAAGGAGAGGGAACATATGTTAATGACTTCAGGGAAATTATTATCATATGTATGTTTTTTCTGGGAAAACCTATGCATACGTATGTAAAATATAGCATATAAACAGGAAGCTTCCTGTACTAAGCATGTATTTCATAGGAGATATCCCCTCATGCATTCAGCCAAATAAAGAATGTCTGCTTCTTCATGCTACATTGGTGTTATGGAGTTTTTTCTTTACAGATTTTGGTAACAATGTGAAGCACAAGCAAACTGAAAAAAAAGTTTTACCCACTTGATATGTGGGTTAACGGAGGGGGCAGAAAGTCTAACCACGCATACATAAAATCTAAAAGCGCTTAAAGAAAACAACGTTCATACTTCCAAGAGTAAAGCCGTCATACTCCCCCATCCATTTAACAGCCCAGAACCTAAATATGTGCCAACTCTAAAGGAATTTTACATTGTACAAATTATTTGTATCCCCCTGAAGAAGTAAGGGTCATTACCTTATCCTTCAGCAAAATTTCATAAGTTGTTAGAAGTATATTAAATTTTAATCGCTTGGTCTGTGGATGCATCCATTCATGAGTTCTTATCTAGAAGAAGAATCAAGCAAACTATAAGCTAGAGAAAAATAGTCCTATTGATCAGGATGACTTCAGGTACTATAGCAATATAGATGTTAAGTGACATACAAGAATCTGATCGTGATCAAGGAACATAACAAGTGAAGCTTTTTTTCTTAAAGTTATTAAACAGTGGTGGTGGAGTGTTAGCTTTTGTTTGGTTGGAGTTTTTTGTGGATTTCTTTGTGTGTTTTGGGTTTTTTGGTTTTGGGTTTTTTGGGGTTTTTTTTGCAAGCTTTAATGGATAAGGTTCCTTATAGTCTTCCTTTCAGGAAACAAATTAAGATTATGTCTGTTTGGCTTAAATATTTATTTTATGCACCCAAATAATTGCATGACAAAAGACAATTTATTTTCAAATGCAAGGTTGCATTTTTAGTCCTTTTTATTATTAAACAAGAATGAAATTTTTAATGGTCATTCAGATCAGAACAAAATTTATACTTTTAATTTGCATTTTAACCATATGCAATGTTTCAAATAATTATTTGCTCATTCCAAATCAAAATACTGGAGATTAGCATAAGACAGGAACATGAAGGGAGTCTTATTTACCACTAATATTTCCAATGATACAAAGAAATACTCACCATATTTCTGCTAGTTATATCTCCTAAGTAAACCACAGCATTCATCTGAGGAGCCCAAGTTTGAATCTCTCTTTGCCAAGATGTCAAGGTAGAAAGTGGCACGACTAGCAAGAAAGGCCCATACAGTTGATGTTCGTGAAACAGGTAGTTCAGAAAAGAAATTGTTTGTATTGTTTTACCCAGACCCATTTCATCTGCAAGAATACAACTATTCCCTCTAAAAACAAACAAACAAACAAACAAACAAGCAAAATTTATAAATGCCTTCAAGTTAAAACCAGCAAGACTAATTTAAGAATACTTACTTGCACCATGAGTGGGCAAGCCAGTTCAGTCCATTTAACTGATAATCTCTTAACTCTAAACTGTCATGTCCTCCAATATAAGATGGTTGCTTCTTTAGTGCAACAAACCTCGGCCTCTGTTTTAGAATCTGTCAAAAGCAAATTGAGCATCAGTCCTACTACTAAGTGAAGTTACCAATATATCTTCTTATAGAAACAAAGAGGCTGTACGATTCTGTTTGGTCACCAAGTCTAGTCTTTATTCATGACAAACATCTAAGCCATATAACAATATCCACCAATTTGCAAGCTAAAATTAGTTTGCTGATCTGAATTCCACAACAGAAATGACAAGAACTCATTCACAAAGGTTACTTTAAAAACAAATTAAAGTAATAAACAATTTCATCTTTGAATGACAATAAAATACGTAGGAGCAAATATAGAAACATAGAATGGGTTGGGTTGGAAGGGACCTTAAAGAACATCTAGTTCCAACCCCCCTGCCATGGGCATGGACACCAAAGGCTATTCTTAATAGTAATACTTCCTACATATATAAATATAGCTATCACTGTTATGGACAGCATTCAAAAATATTTTATAATATGCATTATTGAATGCATAAAATAAATCAGGTTTTAAAAAATTATTGCAACTGTATAAATCCATTGAAATTACACACTCACCTTGCAGTCCTTAAATGGAGTAGTCTTGGATTGGTTTCTGCTAAAATACTCATCAATACATGTCTGAAATTTTTTGGCAATGAGAGCACCGTCTTCCCAGCTACATTCTGAGTAAGGCAGACCTTGCCATTTGCAATAGTAGTCTGGATAACCAGCTGCTGATTTCTGATTTGAATGAGCTGTGGAAACGCATTAGAGATACTAGATCAGTATTTTCTTTCTGTATTTTAAGAAAGCACTCATTTTAGGTGATAAAACAAAACTTTTCTCTTCATCAAAGATTTGGTTTTGCCTTAAGCTGCTAGGGATACTAATAACCTAAATTTCTTAACTATAAATTCAACATGCAAGCAATAAACTTGTAATATTCGCAAGACTGTTTTCCATCTGGAAGTTTGTCACGTACCAATTATCCTCTCCACTATTTGATACTGTTTATGTAGATCATCTGTAAGTTCCTGCTGGCAGTTATAATATTCCACATCTTCTGGAGAAGCATTTTTCAGCCTGAAATGGGAATTCATTTGCAGCACTTACTATTTTGTGCAGTTCTAAAGTTAAGAAAATCTGGCAATTTTAAAGCTCTGAATGTAAGCACCACAGGAATGCTGCTTAGAGAACTTCTTTGGAAAAGCTACAACTCTGGAATTCCTGCTATAAAAGTGTTGCATCTGGCCTAGGTACGTTATCACTGATGACTGAGGAAGCTTATAAAAAGAAATTACTATCAGCTACATCTTATACTAGTCATGAAGATTATTTACAATATCTGTTTTCAATACAGTTAATGCACTTCACATGGCATTTTCACAGAAGAGCACAGATGGCTCACTATAAGAATCTATCTTATGAGTCACTAAAAATTCCACCACTGTTCATAGATTATATTAAACATACTAATAAACTGTAATACCATACCATAGCACTAAAATGTAAGGAATTTTTTAATTTCTTGGTTCTGAGGCTTTGACAGAAGTCTGAGCCAAGAAAACGAAATGCTGTAATGTTTTGAGTGCTTTAGCCGTTTCTGATTTTTTTTAATCTCTGCAGCAATTCCCAAAGAACTCTGATCAAAATACAATCAATTACAAAATTAGTAAAAGTTAAAATTTAAAACAAAACCAGAAAACCCACCACTCATCTTGTTAAAACATCATTTATAACACACATATTAAAATCTAGGTGCAGAAGCTGCTTCCTTAAAGCCCTGATTTTACAAGATGTGTGAGTATTGTCATGTGCTCAAGTAAAGTTGGTGTGCACAGAATCTTACAGGATCATAAGGTGTTAGGAAAGCTTCAAATTTAGAGCTTTTGTCTTCCTCTTGTACAGGCACTTAAAAACATCTATATTGTTACAAAAATATGCAACATGGAAATAGTTATAAAAATACTCACCAGCGTTTTGTTTCCTGTTCCTTTTTTTTGTAGTTGTCCAGTTTCTTCATTCCTTTAACATTTTGTTGCTTCAGTGTTTCCTCAGTTTCCCATGTATTATGGATGTGTGACCAGCCTTTCCATTTAATAAGATACTGTATTTCTCCTGGCTCCTTTGATTTTTCAAACCCAGTATTTGGGTCACCATCTGCCTCAACTGCATAGATGGTGGTTGCAGCACCAGTGGCTAATAAAGAAACCACACCATAAGGCTTGATGCACTGCCATAAATTAACCAGTAAAAAAACACACTGCAGAAAGCAATTTGTGATGCTCTTATATGAAGATGCAACTTGATTAATTATATCTACAATGTTTATGTCAGTCTTCTTATTTGAAGAATTATGATGTAGCTATATTAACACATGCACAAGTATACCAACAAGATTCAAAATAAGCTACCAAAAAATACTGCACCTAACCTATAGTCTCATCAGAATTTTCTTAGCATTCCTAGTCTTTCTAATGATCCAGAGAGAATGCTCCACTAACAATGCTTGCTGTCATCTTTGCTATGTCCTTCTCATCTCTAAGAATATAACAGATACTGAGAATTGTGCTTAATCAGCCTTGAGACTTCAATAGCCTACTATTCAATTATTACTATGGATGCCATAAATAAAATTTACAGAATCAAAGAGTGGTTGAGATTGGATTGGACTTCTGGAGGTCATTGGTCCAACCTCTATGCTCAGACAAGGTCACCTAGAACCAGTTGCCCAAGACCATGTCCAGATAGCTTCTGAATATCTCCAAGGAGGGAAACTCCACCACCTCTCTGGACAACTCCAACATGCAAACTGGTAACAACAGATGAGTAGAAGGATAAGGTACTCAACAACTTTTTTTCCTCAGTCAATGCAGGAACTGAAGAGGCAAAGTCTGTCCTACTGCAAGTGAAGATCAGGTTCGAGACCACCTGAGGAATCTGAACATAAATAAGTTTTTGGGACCTGATGAGATGTACCCCAGAGTCCTGAGGGAATTGGCTGATGTAGTTGCCAAGCCACTCTCCATGATATTCAAAAAATCATAGCAGCCAGGTGAAGTCCCAGGTAACTGGAAAAAAGGAAACATTGCACCCATCTTTAAAAAGGGTAGAAAGGAGGACCCTGGAAACTAACAACCTGTCAGCCTCACCTCTGTGCCCTGGAAGATCATGGAACAGATCCTCCTAGAAGCTATGCTAAGGCACATAGAGGACAGGGATGTGATTTGGGACAACCAGCACGCTTCACAAAGGGCAAGTCCTGCATGACCAACCCAGTGGCCTTCTATGATGAAGTGACTCCACCAGTGGACAAGGGAAGGGCTACAGATGTCATTTATCTGGACTTCTGTAAAGCCTTAGACACGGTCCCCCACAACATCCTTCTCTAAATTGGTGGACTATTTCATGGATAAGGAATTGACTCCATGTCCGGATGGAGATCCATGATGAGTGGTGTCCCTCAGGGGCCCATATTGGGACCAATGTTATTTAATATCTTCATTAATGACATAGATGAAGTGATTGAGTGCACCCTCAGCAAGTTTGCAGGCAACACCAAGCTGAGTGGTGCTGTTGACACACCTGAAGGATGGGATGCCATCCAGAGGGACCTGGACAAGCTCAAGAAGTGGGCCCATGTGAACCTCATGAGGTTCAACAAAGCCAAGTACAAGGTCTGGCACCTGGGTTGAGGCAATCCCTGGTATCAATACAGGCTGGGGGATGAAGGGATTGAGAGCAGCCCTGTGGAGGACTTGAGCGTACTGGTAGATAAAAGGCTGGACATGAGCCAGAGATGTGCTATCAGAACCCAAAAACCCAACCATATCCTAGGCTGCATCAAAAGAAGCGCGGCCAACAGGTTGAGGGAGGTGATTATGCCCCTCTACTCCCCACTGGTGATACCCCACCTGGAGTACTGCGTCCAGTTCTGGAGTCCTCAGAACAAGAAATACACGGACCTGTTGGAGCATGTCCAGAAGAGAGTCATGAAAATGATCAGAGGGCTGGAACACCTCTCCTATGACGACAGGCTGAGAGAGTTGGGGTTGTTCAGCATGGATAAGACTCCACCTTATTGTTGTCTTTCAATTCTTAAAGGGGACTTATAAAAAAGAAGATAGGGACAACCTTTTTAGTAGGGCATTCTGCTTTTGGCTGGGATAGAATTAATTTTCTTTATAGTAGCCAGTATGGGGCTATGTTTTGAATTTGTGATAGAAACAGTGTTGATATATCAGGGACGTTTTAGTTATTGCTGAGCAGGGCTTACACAGAGTCAAGGCCTTTGCTGCTTCTCATACCACCTCACCAGGGAGTAGGCTGTGGGTGCATAAGAAGTTGGGAGAGATGGTTTGTTTTCCCAAGTAATCATTACGCATGATGGGCCCCTGCTTTCCTGGCTATGGCTGAACACCTGCCTGCCAATGGAAAGTAGTGAATGAATTGCTTGTTTTGCTTTGCTTATGTGTGCAGTTTTTGCTTTCCCTATTAAACTGCCTTTATCTCAACCCATGAATTTTCTCACCTTTTTATTTTTTCTGATACTCTCCCCCATCCCACAGGAGAAAATGAGTGAGCAGCTGTGTGGGGCTTAGTTGCATAGGGCCTGTTGCCATAGGACAAGGCGTAATGGTTTTAAACTAAAAGAAGGGAGATTTAGACTAGATATAAGGAAAAAAAAATTATGACAAGGGTGGTGAAACACTGGCACGGGTTGCCCAAAGAGGTGGTAGATGCCCCATCCCTGGAAACATTTAAGGTCAGGTTGAACAGAGCTCTGAGCAATCTGATCTAGTTGAAGATGTTCCTGCTCATTGCAGGGGGAAGGGAGTAGATGAACTTTGAAGGTCTTTTCCAACCCAAACCATTCTATGATTCTATGACATTTGCTTTCCTCCAGTCCTCAGGCACTTCTCCCAGTTGCCATGATCAAAAATTATTGAGAATGTCCTTGCAGTGACATCTGCCAGCTCCCTCAGTACTCATGGGTACATTCCATCAGGGCCCATTGACTTATGTATGTCCAGTTTGCCTAAGTATTCCCTGGCCTGATCATCTTCCACCAAGGGTACATATTCTTTGCTCCAGCTTTCCCTCCCCGATATCGGGGACCAGGGATTCCTGAAGACTGGTCTTGATAGTAAAGACTGAGATGAATAAAGTATTCAGTACCTCAGCCTTTTCTGTGTCCTGTGTTATCTTGTCATTCAGTAGTATGCCTATATTTTCCTTAGTCTTCCTTTTGTCACCTATAGAGAGGCCTTTGTTGCTGTCCTTGACAATCCTTGCTACATTCAATTCCAAGTGGACTTTGGCTTTCCTAATTGTGTCTCTGCATGCCACCTTCCCTATACCTCCTCTTTGTTTTTGAGTTTTGCCAAGAGCTTCTTGTTTATCTCTACAAGCCTACTGGCAATTTTGCCTGACTTCATGCTCTTTGGGATGGGCTGCTCTTGAACTATTTCTCCCTAAACTCGTTTTACTACTTCCCTCCCCCCAACCTTAAGAATCTTATGTGGGGTAATTTTTAATTAAATACAGTCGGTATTACAGCTGAAGCACACTAGCAGAAAGAAACAGGCCCATTTCTGCGAGGAGAGCCAAATAAGGAAGTGGACCCAACCAGATGCAGGGGACAGATATAGAAACAGAGCATTGCAATAGTAAAAGGCATGTAAAATAGAAGAAGTTTAGTCCAAAAGGCTTTTAACACAGCGATGACACTGTGCATTAGAGTAAAGGGCTAGAGTAAGAATACACTGGGAAAAAAAAGAAGCAACACACAAGCAGGACACTGCATCTCATCAGATGCTGGAAATATTAAACCCTTACCATCATCCATAAAATTAGTTCTAGAAATGCACATGCAAGCATACCACTGAAATTTTATATTCCACCATCCATTGCACTGTATTGGGACTATTTGAAAATAAATAACTGAAATCACAATCTCAATAGTTCAGCCTTCCTAACATCATCCTTCATCATTCAGGCTACTGGCTAGCTCTCGTATTCATTCCATTTTCTCTTCATCCTCCTGTATAGAGTTTATACCTATCAAATATCAATAAACTGTACAAATAGTGATGTAACAGTATGCTATGCATTTAAGCAATATTCCACTTCATTTTTTCTCTTTCACAGAACCACAGAATATGATGAGTTGGAAGGGACCCACAAGGATCATCAAGTCCAACTCCTGGCCCATCCCAAAGAGTCACACCATGTGCCTGAGAGTATTGTCCAAACACTTCTTGAGCTCTGTCAGGCTTAGTTCTGTGACCACTTCTCTAGTTACTTAAGTTCTGCTATGTTTTATTTTATAAGGCTTACAAAAGAAACATCCTTATGAGTATGAAAAACAAAATAGGATTACTTTCTGGTACTTTAAAACGTCTTTACAAACATCACAGGTTACCTACAGCTGAGAATAATTGCTGTTAACATTGCACCACAATGCAGAGCAGCATCTTAAGAACACTGATAATAAAATTACCTCCTTTTCGGCCAATTCGACTATCCATAAACTTCTCTATAGTTTCAAATTCATCTTCTTCAGGCTGTGGGACATCTTCTCCACAAACTTCCAACAAGTCATCAGAATCTGTCTTGGTTTCTTCAGCTTCTTTGTAGCTAACATTGACTGTTGCCTGGCGACGAGATCCTCTCTTGTCATAGTCATCATTGTCTGACGAATCAAGCTGCCTCTTTTTCTGTCCTGCAATCTTTTTGCCATTTTTTGGCTCAATTCTTGAAGGCAATAAGATACAACACAACAGTGGAGTTTCAACATGGACAACTATAAGCCTTCTATATTTGTTTCTGAATACATGTTTTTCATGACTATTCAGTTACACCAATTTCAGTTGGAGCAGACAGGAAAGAGGTATTCAACATAAACCACTGGTATGATAACATCTTTTGTAGATTAAAAAAGGTCTTCAAGTTCTGTAATAAATATTAATGTTTTCATTTGCCTGTATAGTAGTACAGTACTTGATTACAAATTAGAAATAGTACCAGAGTAGCTAAAATGCAAGACCTTCTTACCTGCTTGGAGGTTTCCGGCTTTTGACTTTGTTTTCTGGCTCATAGTCAGATTCACTGTCTTCACAACTGCTTTTCTCTTTATCTTCCTCTGATTCAGAATCAGAACTAGTTCCTGATACTGACTCTGACCCAGACATTTGCCAGTCTTCACTGTACATATTGAGAAACAAAATAGTAACTCGCATTAGTTTTCGGGGGGGTTTGTTTTGTTTTTAAAATCAAGCATTCACCACAGGCTCGCTGCTTTAATTTCAACACTCTTTACAGAAATAAAAATGTTATAATAGTCATTTCAACTGGAATGACAGAAAATTATAATGGATGGATATCAGGTAAAAATACCAAGTGGCTTCAAAAGGAATTGAATTCTGTTATCAAGAGACAGATGTAAAGAACAAAATAAACCAAAAATATGGATTTCTGTATAAAATACAGCTTTAATAAATGAGTTATTTTGACATGAATAAACCCGACATCCTTAATAACTTTAGTTGGAAAGATACATATTTACTGGAACTTACCTATGATTGTCATAAAAACCATAACATTATATTTTGCAGAATTCAAAAGTCTCTAATAGCTATATCCCCTGTGCCTCGTGAATAAATAGCAACTTCAGCAAAGGGACAAAAAATAATAGAGAATCAGACTGAGAAACACACAGAAAGACTTCAGCCATGGCAATCAGAGGCACTGGCTCCCAAAAGCCCCAACTGAGCTTCCAATTCAGTGTTTAACACTCATGCAAGATATTATGAGCAAGCCACTTGTGACTCCCAGTGGCCGTATCTCTGTTCTCCTGCTTAGCTGAGATATTCTACTTTGCAAGAGGAAAGATGTACCCACTGATCAACAGTATCTTAACTCAGACTCTGTTTGTACAGAGAAATTTAATCTTAATTGCTTGGGTGTGGGTGGAAGAAAAATCTGGTATGAATTTTTGAAAGGTTGCTAAATCTTTATACTACTATCTATTACCAGTCTTAGGGGGTCTTTGACCAAGATGATCAAATAGTACTAATGTCCTTCAAAAGTGAAATATTACTCAAAGACCTTTACATTCCATTTCAGATGAGGAAACCTAAGAATCAGGGCTTTGACACTTCTTTCAATTAAATATGAAGTGGTCCTCAAATTACATTTTCATTGTGATCAATACATCTGTGTGTCTTGGAAATGCTACAGAATCATCTGTCTCCTTAAAAGATTTTTTTCTGTAAGCTGTAAATTAAAAAACACCCAAACAACAACCTCTCCCTCCAATAAAAACAGAAAAAACCCCACCCCAAACCAATCAACTCCCCCACCCCTATGCAAATACACAACTTGTATTTATTTGGAGATATAGACAACATATAGAACACCACACTCTGTACGGCTTGGAGCCTGTACTAAGTTTATATATAGAAATCAGCTCTGCATGTCAGATAACAGCTGCAAACATACTTGTTTCAAAATAGGTATAAATCAAAATTGAAGCACTGGATAGATGGGGTTATTTGGTTACTAGTTTCTAAACTATCTTTCCTGTAACAGATTATGTTATTAGGTTTAATCACATTCTTAAGTAACAAAAGACAGAATGACAATTCACTCAAAAAGCACTATTTGGCATAACAGCCTCTTTTTGCCCCCTCCCTTCTTGAAGATATTATATTAACAACCCTGAATACTGAGATGATTCATTTAACTGGAGAAGAGGAATGAGAAAACAATTCAATTTCTATTCAATGTTCATTTAAAAAATACAAAACAACACAACAACAACCAAACAAAATTCACAAAATTACAAATAAAACAAAACCAAAACCACCCCTCCCACACACAAGAGGTCACTACCAATGAGAAGGTATAATCTTTTTCACAAACTATTTCATTTACAGCTTAAAACCAGCTCAATTTCAACTTAGATTTATTGACTAGCCAAGATGGTTTATTACTGTCAAACCTGTAATAATTGGGAGGGAAGGTTGCCTCTAAAGCATTGAAAAATTAGGCATTAACTATGGGATTCCAATTCAAATTTTATCTGAGACAAGCTAATTAAGTAATTTTCTATTTCTTCAATAATTTTCAGAGAGGACCTTCAGCTCAAAAACATGCCACAAACAAGACTATTCTAAAAATATAAAGTGGTGATGAATGTTTTCCAATAACACTGTAGGTAATACAGTCTCTTGCTTAGAAATGAATAGTGATATCATTGAATTATAGAATAATTTATGTTGGAAAAGACCTTTAAGATCTATATATATATATTGCTTTCAGAGTATTTATTTTAAAATGTTTCAAAATGTTAATCAAAATTGAGAAGCACAAGACGGTATTTTAAGTGCAGAGAAATTAAGACTGGCTAATTATAAGCATTATGTTGCCATAACAAAAAATTATATTATTTATGAAAAACCTCTTACTCTCCATGTTTTTTCTTCCTGGCTTCACTGGAAGAGTCATCTACAGAATCTTCACTGTTCGATGAATCCTGCAGATGAAGAAAAGAATATACGCGATTTATTACCGCAAAAAGAATGAAGTATTTTTAGTATTAAAAAGATAATTCAGCTCCCACTTTCAAACAGAAATCCTATTCTTCATGTCTTATCCTCTTCACGCCTCTCAATGTACCCATTGATATTGAATAAGATCAGGATTGCTACTGATTTCATATTTCTCCATCTAAAATGTACCATGTCAGCAGAACTCTAGAAACCACTACAAAAAACTGTTTTAAAATATAATCATTGTGCCTACATACAGTCAGTTTAGACTGCTGCAAGTTAATAAATCAAGATGAAGGTTCTCTCAAAAGCCTAATAAAACCTCTTGCCCTTTGAGAGCTGTCTCACCTTTCATATAGTCTCACATTTAAATACCACTAAGAAAATTGTTAGAATAGCATGTATGTTTCTTCTCTCTCCACTCCTAAACAAAAAAAAAAATCTATGAACCCTCTTAAAATTATTTTCCTAAAACCAATCTCAAGGAGATTAAATTTAAATCATTTTTACCCTGAAAAAGAGTCTTCAGGAAAAGAGTATTTAGCAAGAGTAATAAACTAATATTTTAAGTATATGTAATTAACTCCTGTGTTCAGTTTTAATGATGAGCAGCTAGATCTGACTAAACAAGAGACACACAGAGTAATGATGACTTGCAATTACAGTTTGTTTTTTTTTTAATAATGAAGGAAATATGAAAGTCTGCTTTCAAATAAATTCTAATTCACAGTTATTAGTGCCCTTAAAAGATATTCATATTGCACAAAGTCAACTTTTGTTGAGCTTATGGTTTAGGTTTTAAAAATCTCTAAAATTGAAGTATAGTTCTTAAAAGACAAGAATACTTTTATAACTGCTACAAAAGTTGCAAAAATCTAGCTTTCTACTCCAAAGTGTTTATGAAAACTTCAGCAGCTACCTTTATATGGAAACAATAGTGGGAAATTTTATAGTATTTTTAACTGTCTTTATGGAACTCAGAAGGAAGAAATACAATGAAATTTAATATAACGTGACTTGAAAAATCTGTCCATACATCACAGAATATCTAGCTAAAGATATCAATCTAAATTGCTATCATTTTGACACAACTCACCTGAAAACATGCAACTAAATATTACACCCATGAGTGTGTCGGTTATTTGAACATTACTTTTATAGACTAAAACCAGACTTGCTAAACACAAAGAGAACAGAACTTGGCTCTAAATAATTTTATTCTAACATATGGGGTAATGAGAAATGCATTTCTACATTTTATTTACTAACTTATATATTATTCACCTCTTCTGAACCACTGTCTGATGAGGCTGCCTTCTGTTGTTGTTGCTTCTTGAGCACTGCTGATCTCTGCACAGCAAGTATACTTGGACTGGACTTCCAAAACTGAATTGGAATTCAGATACAAGAGTAATTTAAACCTATTGAAACTTTAAACTTTACCACATACTTACTTTTCTTAAGCTGAGCATCATCACTACTAAGATGAATCTCAATTTCATTATTAATAAAAAACTCACTACAAAATACTGCATGCATTAATAATACTGGATAGCATTTTAAAGAAGTGAGACTTCTGTAGAAAGGAATGTTATACAAGAATTGTTGGCACAATTTGTACATCAAGTATAACAACAGTTGTACAAGCCTCTATTATTAAGATAACTCCTTTTTTTTTTTTTAAGTAAATTTTTAACTGATCTAGATAACTCCTTCCAGGCCACTTTGCTCATCTACTCTTGCTTCCTATGGCAATACTGAAGTACACACAATCAGAATATCTTGAGTTGGAAGGGACTCATATGTGGCCGCAGCTCTCTTCACAGAGAGCAGCAGACACAACCTTCCCAGGATTTCTCCTGGGGAAGGCAGTAAGAAAATTCAGAGAAAGAAGAGAAAAGAATTCTTATCTCTATTTGCTGCGCCTGTTGCTTGGCACATGGTGAATGTGTTATGGAGATTGTTTACCAAAAGTGATTTCTTAATTGGCCACTGGTGATGGTTGCTTTGATTGATTGACCAATTAGGTCAAAGCTGTGTCGTGACTGTTGGAAAGGGTCACAGGTTTTTCTTTAGTATAGTTTAGTATAGAGTATAGTATAATATAGTATCGCTTAATAAAGCATTTGTTCAGCCTTCTGAATCATGGAGTCATTGCACATCATTACCCAGCTGGGGGTCGTCCTGCATTGATACCCATAAGGATTGAGTCCAACTCCCTGCTCCTCGCAGGACTACCTAAAACTAAATCATATGAATAAGAGTGTCATCCAGATACTCCTTGAACTCTGACAGGTTTGGTGCCAAGACCACTTCCCTGGAGAGCCTGTTCCCATGACCAATCACCCTCTCAGTGAAGAACTTTTACCTAATGTCCAATCTGAACTTCCCCTGATGCAGCTTCATTCTATTGTCTTGACCTGGTCACCAGAGAGAGGACATCAGCACTTCCCCTTCCACTACCCCTTGTGAGGATGTTGCAGACTGCCATAAGGTCACCCCTCAACCTTCACTTCTCCAAGCTGAACAAGCCAAGTGACCTCAGCCACTCCTTGTAAGTCTTGCCCTTGAGACCTCTCACCATCTTGTTCATCATCCTTTGGACACTCAGTTGGTTAGAGCATGGTGCTAATAACCCCAAGGTTCAACCCCTGTACAGGCCATTCTCTTAAGAGTTGGACTCAATGATCCTTGTGGGTCCCTTCCAACTCAGAATATTTTGTGATTCTAATAGTTAGATGTCCTTCATACATTGAGGTGCCCAAAACTGCACACAGTACAGGTGGTGGGGCTGCACCAGTGCGGTGCATAGCAGGACAACCACCTCTCTTGACTGGCTAGCAATGCACCCCAGGGCACAGTTGGCTCCTAGGGCATACTGTTGACTCATATTCAACTTGCCATCAACCTAAATTCCCAGATCTCTTTCTACAGCATTGCTCTCCAGCTGCGTTTGCCAATTTGCACATATACCAAGGATTACTCTGTCCCGGATGCAGAATCTGGCATTTGGTCTTATTAAATTTCACACAGTTGGTGATTGCCCAGTTTTCTAGTCAATCCAGATCTCTCTATAAAGCCTCTCTACCCCTGAGGGAGTCAACAGCTCCTCCTGGTTTAGTATTGTTGGCAAATTTACTTAATGTACATTCAATTCCTGTGCCCAGATCATTTATAAAAACACTGAAGAGAAAGGGCCCTAATATTGAGCCCTGAAGAACCCTACTAATCACTAGTCACCAGCCTGATGTAATTCCATTTACTACAACTGTGAGTCCAACCCATCAGCCAATTATTCACCCATCATTTTATGGACTTGTCTAGCTGTATGCTGAACACTGTATCCAGAAGGATACTGTGAGAAACAGTATCAAAACCATGAATATGAACAACAACAAAAAAACCCAAAACCAAAAACACAAAAAAGTATCCTTAACAGCCTCTGAATCTTACAGTAGGAAATATTTTACTACCCTTCATGTATATCATATCATCCAAATTAAGGCCATATTACATAGAGAAACAGATGAGAGCTCATCCATTGCATTGAAGAGATTTCTAGACACCACTCTTTTTTTCTAAATTAGGCAGACTTTTTCCCCATACAGAAAACAAGATGTACCTAACCCTGAAATTGTTGCACATTTATTGATATGAAGAAACTCAGCATTAGAGAGACAAGTTTTAAAAAAAATTAGAAATAGGAACATTATCTGTGGCTTTGTCCTCAAAAATATACAATATGTGAATAGGTCTTCTGCATTATAAAATTTAAGTAATTATCTAACTGTAGGTATTTGCAGAAATGAGAACTTAGCAGCCTTGTTTGTTACGAGAGCTAAGTATGTAAATTCATTAACCCAATCAACTTAACATTCTACGTAAAAATTATGGAGGTTTTGTTTGTTAAAATAAAAACTACTTTTGCAGCTATTCTGCATAAAGTATTTTTTTTTCCACACAAAGGTTTAATTTGTTTTGTTTTACCTCGGATCCATCAAGTTTTGGTGGGAGTTTAGCTTGAACTTGTTTCTTCTCTCTAGATGTGTCAGACTCTGAACCAGACTCAGAGTCACTGCTACCAGATTGACTGCTACTTCCATCACTACTGCTTCCAGAGCTTGAACCAGATTCAGAAGCTGATGCTGACCCAGAATCATCATCTGACTGGCTGCAATTAGAAGTTTAAAAGATATTACACAATGGATAATTAAATAGGATTTTTTAAAAGTCACATAAAAAACCGTTAGCTTTACCTATAAATTGTTAGCTTAGCCCAGACACATGGATAGCATACAAATGAATGCACTGGATTAAATAAATCAGGAATGAAAATTCAGTTTAATCAGAAACCTTTCACTAAACCTTAAAAGAAGCATTGGGTACCGGAGCAGAAAGAGGAAGTGGCAAAGGAGGGAGAGAGGAGAAAAAAGAATATCTATCATTAATTTGGAGGAGTAAAACAAGACTATTTCTCACCCACCCAAATCCTTATTTAACTTTAAGAAACACAACATATTTTTGCATATACACATACACCCAATTGTTTTAAGTCTTTTTAGATCAGCAGTGTGTCGCCCCTCAATTTTTTGAGTACGCATTTCTTCAAAGCAAATATAAACTCTGTTTTGTTTCCCTGCTTTTATTTTTTTTCATTAAAAGAATAGGTGGGAAAAGTATCTGTAAGGAATTGTTTGCAAGCTACATTTAATGCTGTGATTTGGACTATCTATATACAAAATACAACCAAACAATTGATTAAAAAAATGTTTTTAAAAGTAACTGGAAAACCAAAGGTGTGTTGCCACACAATTTAAATCCATGCAGACCATCTTATACTGTTAAAATAACAGCAGTAAAATTCCCACAGAAAAACTCTGAATTTGTCACTAATTGTATGACTTGTACAAAGTCGTACATAATCAGTGACCTGAGCATACTCTTGAGCCACTGGATTATTCCACCTGTACATCAATTTCACACTACACTTAACATATTCAAATAAAATAATATTTAAAGTTAAACATTTATTTCATGACTATTCAAAAGCATAGAAACATTTGGATTTCTAAAATAATTTTACAAAGGAACCAAGCTGACACTTTAATCAAATTCCTCATTAAGTTAAACACTAGCATACTTTAGAGATATCACGGGAGAAAACATTGGAATTACAACACCACACACACAAAATGCTTTTAAATTATGTACACTTGCGTTGCAAGCATTTAAAAAGAAACAACCTTAAAGATGATAGCAAAATCCAAGACAATAAAAACCCAAAAGCTAATATTAAAGTCCAAGCCTATCACTGCCAGCACAATTCACCTGGCTGTCAACCGGTAAGAATGTGTGTCTGTGGGTGGTAGCTTGATCATCTTCTGCACTAGAACACACTTAATTGACAACATTTAAAGCCACAAAACAGAACCACTACTCTCCCTGCTGCTAACACCAATTAAATCATACTAGTGAGGAGGGGAAAAAAATTAAGCTATTCAAACTGATTCCTGTAGACAGCACTTCAACCAACCATTTGCATCTATTGACTTTTAAAGAAAGAAACAAACCATGATAAAACTTCCTCATTTTGAAGTGGAGGGATATGAAAAAATATGACTGCTAGCTTTACTTATACTAGCTGGAGAGCAACAAAGTTGCTTCCCATGCCTGTCATCAAGGGCCTACTTCAGGCATGATGCTATAATGCTAATGTGAGAAACAACTGCTCACTTTTAAAATTTCAAAGGTTTATTAAACTTTAACAAAAAATTACAACAAAGGACTGAATAAGGAAAAAGTTTTCAGTGCTGAGAGCTCCCATGACTACTAGCAACGTGCTTGTCTACAAAATGAATGCTCTGCCTTTTATATCCTTAGCACCTCCTAAAGTTTTGTCAGTCAACTCTTTCTCTGCCGTCTATTGGTGGAGATTACTTTCTTACATCTTAATTGGAGGTCAGGTGTTGTTACTGCTGCACCTCCTGGTAACAAGCCAGCCTTCTCTAAATGCCCTGACTACTAAGGCTATTACAAGGGGGAGGGAAAAGGGGTCTATGGGGGGGTGGGGTGGGGACATATTACAATAACATTACTATACATGTACATAATATTTATCTTTTAATGGTGAGAGCCAACTATTACATTACTCATCTATACCAAACCCTCCCTTTTCCTTTTCTATGTCATTTGGCTCGAACAATTAACTCTTATTTTTGATTCTGATCATCTACCCTTACTTCTCAAAAAAGAAATAAAAATAATTTTTACTAGCATCTGTTGATGTGGGTGAGGACAGTGGGAACAAGAAAAAAATCTTATTTGGAAATGGACAAATTGGGATACAGAGGCCAATTTAGTCTTGCTTTTTTAGTCTCCGTTGGATTAAGAGACAACTGAGGAATGATAGAGGTCTGGTATGGCTTTCTTGCCCCTACCTTACCATGCCTACAGGGTTGCCACCCACAGCAGGGCTAAAATATTCTTGGTGTCGAACACAAAGGCCAACCCAGTCTTGCCCTCTATTCCTTGTTTTACCTTACTTGTTGGTTCTTAAGGAAACTGTCTCAATACTTCTTACAAATCTCTGTGTACCTCCCTTTAACAGATGCTTGTAATTCTTACCTATTAAAATAGGATAATTACATCAATTAATTATACAGTTCAAACTCCCCACCCAAAGTGTTAGTAAACAATCTTCAACATAGCTGGTGAAAGCTCTACTATACTTTTTGGAGATCTTCAAGCTTCTTCGGTTCTCTCTCACTCGGTCTGGATGTTACAGTCTATTCTTTGGGTTCTTTCACTGGGCTTTGAATTCTGTCAACATGAGTCCACTCCCACTCTGCAGTTCACACAGCCGATTTAGTGGTTAGTAGTACTTGAAAGGGACCTCTCTACTGAGGGGTTAAATTGAAGATACAGTACATAGCACTGCCTTATATGTTTGACACAAGGGAAATGCATGGCCTATGAAGAGAGATTTAACACTTAGCCTAGCATCCTGATTTGACAGATGTAGTTTCTAGGGAACATGGGCTAGAACAGCAGTGGGTCAGTCATTGTAGATACCCCTGTTTATAGAGATTTAATGGAAACTTAAACACTATTAAATTTGGTGGAAATTGCTGTATGCAACTTTACATAAACCTTTTTGGCAAAATTATACATAGAGGCAAATTATTCTCCTTACAAGAACAGAGTGTACACAGAGAGCTGTAGCAATGTATCTGAACAACTTAGGCAACATTGTGCCCTAGCCAAACTATCTCCAGTTATTCTTATCAGAGCCCTCTGGAATTCATCAAGGGTACTAAGACATAAATTGTGCTAAATTAAGAAAGAAGAGGCTGAGAAACAGAATACCAAGACCACAAGAGCTAGATAACAGAGGGCTGTGAACCACCTGGACTGTAACCAATCACATACCCTGAAGAGTGCGTGCAGAACGTGTGGACAAGATAGAAGTACCAATCAAGAAATGCATGACTAGCGTGTGCAGTAGTTTTAGAATGTATAAATAAGTGCATAATGTAAACAATAAATGGCTTCTGCTTAATCATATTGGTTACTTGTACAGGAGTCCTGTTTCCTGCATTATTGGTGAACCACGACGTGATACACGAACATACTAATTAAGTAGACAGAACCCTTTGGACCTTTTGAACTCTGAAGAAGCTTCTACTGAGTGAAAAAGCGGGAAGCCGGTCGGAGACACCCGTGGCGTAACCGGGGTGGGGGAGGGGTCGGAGGACGGCTCCACTGAGTCAGATCAGAAGTCAGAAGACGGCTCCGGGAAAAATATACTTACACTGCAGCAGAACACCGGAAAAGGTGAGCGGTCAGGGGCTGGAGGATAGGGAAGGGATTATCAAAAGAAGAGCAGGCCACTCTAAGAGTCCTCCAGCATATTCTCTTTAATAGAGAAATTAAATATGACCCAGAGGTCCTGAAACAGTTATTAAGGTGGGGTGAGGAGAGATAATTTTTTGCCAGCCCCAAAAGCGTATTCGATACCCCTGAGCGGGAAAAAATAGGAAATGCACTCTGGGATGCCGTCAGTGACAGGTTAAAAGAAACCAAGGGGCTTAGCACAACTTGGAAACTTATGATAACAGTGTTGAAACAGTTAAAAGCAGAAAGAACAGCCGTGGCAGGGGCAGCAGCAGCCCTAGAGCCAGACGACCCCGCAGCGGCCTTCACGATGTTTCCGCGAGAGTTTTTCATGGGGGTGGACGCAGTTATACCCCTACCTTCTGCACCCGCGGAGCTGGAGCTGTAGGCTCAACAGGCAGTCTCAGACAGTATCAACGCGGTCCTACAGCCGGCACTGGCTCCGCAGCCTGCACCGGAACCGAAGAGAATGGAGGTGGATGTGATGTTCTCCCCTCCGGCACCGGGACTACCCGCGGGGTGCCCCGTGGTATCCCCGGAAGAGTTAACAATAGCATCAGGGGGGTGCGTATTTCCCCGTTACCACCGTCGCCACCTGACTCGCAGCTGCCTAGTCAGCACGGGTATTCAAATGCAGAGCGCGGCTATTCAGATGCAAAAAAAGCTTGTGCCACTATGAGGAGAGTGCGGCTGGAGCGAGAGGCTAAGATGAGTCAGAACAAAGGGATGTTTATACTAAACTAAAGACTCTGACAAGATTAAATTCTCAATTCGAAGATTTACTACTCTGGGTAATTAAGAACTTTTCTGAACTCTGGGACTCTGTTGGTGTTCGGCTTTTTGATATTGCAGCTAGTAGAGATGGGGTTGCAGCCGTTTTCCATCGGACCTGTCGTGTAATTAAGGAGACTATGTTGAAATGCATAGCTAGCAGTTTTATCTCTGGAATTTCTCCGGCGCAATAGTGGCTGCCATCTTTGACCCCCACTGCCAAGCTCACACCACCTTGTAATATTACACCGGAGGAGGCGGGGGAAGGCTAGTTACAGTGTACTCGTAGCCAGTGATATGGAGCCCACGGGTAACTCCCTCGACCTTATGTGCGAATATAATTGCGTCGGGAATAGCAGTCCTGAATCGGGCAGCAGCCTCCCTGAACTTTTAACCAAAAATCAGAGCCAAAACCCGGGTGTCCCGGTTTCAAAACCGGACGGATGCGCCAAGATCTGTTACATCACTATTGAGCATGCTCCCTTGGAACAAAATGGCAGAGCCTTACAGGGAGTTTCCATACAAAAAAAAAATGGCGGCGCCCTATAGGAAGATGGTGGCCCCCTGTACCGAGCATGCGCAGTGCCGCAGATGCCATTTTGTGACCACCGAGACTGATGACCTCCCGCTACAGAGCCACCTTTGGCCGCTTCTATTATTGCAAGCAAAAAGGGAAGATAAGAATTATAGTTATACACGGAAATCGAGGCAGAAGAAACAAATCTACAGGATGCAGCTCAACTATATCCAAAGAAAGAACCAAATTTATTTCCTCCAGATACCAGAGACTTACCAGATACTTTCTGAATTTTCAATCAAGTGCTCATTGAGAAAAAGCAATCCTGCAAACCCAACCAGCAGGAAGCCCAGAGGGCACAGATAGAGAAATAAGACAAGGGATGGCTGAGCCATTCATTTCATCCATAGACCACCTCACACAAGCCATTGCCACAATGCGAGCAGAAGCCATCAAAACATGCTTCAGATGTGGGAAGCCTGGACACATAAACAAATATTGCTCAGAGCCCAGAAAAAAAAATGAAGTAACCTAATAGATGTCCTAGATGTAAAAAGGGAAGAGACTATATAAATCAGTGCCATTCTAAATATGACATAGATGGAAATCTTTTACCGGGAAAAGTGTTTCCCAGTGAGTAAAACCACCGTGTGAAGATATAAGTAATGGCAGCAGTGATTTAACCATCCAAAATTTCTCCAAAGACAGAACACTTGGGGAACTTTAACCAGATCCCACTAGCAAAATCATTAGCTGTTTCCTCAATGATTCAAAGTTCTAGGGGTTACTAATAGAGAGCTTATAACTGCTGTTATTTCTGTTTTCTATAGGTAACACCGATGAATAATGACTGTTATTAATATTGAGTGTTTAAAAAATGTTGTCCTAACTTCCTCAGATGCTGCTGATGTATTGATTGTGTAGTGTGAATTCACTGATTTTTGCAATAAGCATTATTTATAAGGTATTGTTATAGTGTTTACAGCTGGCTTTCATATGCTTTACCATCTCTTTGTGTGATCACCTATAAGACACATGTCATTTCAGGATCCTACTTTTTTTCTTGTTCTCTAGCTGCTTATGTATCTCTTAGACCAGGTTAGCTCTTTGGCTAGTTTCTGCACTAACTCTATGGTTTGACCCAATGCTGTCTCATAATTTTAAGTATTTTTTGGAGTTCTAAGAAAAGATATTTGAGATTAGTTGAAAGCCTTCTCCAGACTGCTAGTCTTGTAGCTTTCCTCAGTTATTAATACAGAAGCACTCCAGCAGGGAGTCTAGCTGCAACATTAACTTCTATTTCTGGGTTTTGTACTGGGTAATCAGTCTCTCATTTGGCTGTATTTCCTCCTCCTTCACACTTTCAGTGTCCAGATACAGATTCGCAGTCCTGTCTGTGACCACTTTCAGATCTTTGAAGAAGAGGTTTACTGTGTTTGAAGCATCTTTATCCTGAAGGAAACTGCAGAGGGATGCAATTACTAGATGGTTTGATTAGTCTTTAACCCTAAGGTTTTTACTCATAACTGCTATTCTTCAGAGCTTTGTTTTAAAATGTATTAAGCGACATCCACCAATTAGAGTTTGGGCTGTGGCCAGGCCCTAGCTCTACCTGGATGGGAAATTTGCCAACAAACACAGATGTTTTCTGCATCAAAACTAGATTCAAGTTGTTTTGGCTTGGCAATTTGACTTTACTAATATGACAGTTGAACCTACTTTTAAAGTGAGCTTGGAGAATCATTATCTGGACATGATTTTCCAATTCTCTATTGATCTGAGGTTTATCAGCTGTTGCAGAATCTAGGATGACAGTTGAGTGTTAAAGTGCTTAGTAATTCTATAATTTCACATGTGTTATTGGTTGTGTGTATTATCTGATTAATTCTTAATTGCTGTCAGTTTCTTCTTCACTACATGTATTGTTTTACTCTGATGTTTCCTCATACTCATAACAAAAAAATTTAAGTAATGAAAACTTATGTTGTTATCTTACATATCTCTATACAATTTTGCAAAACAAAACTAATCAGTATTTTGTTTCTCATATCAGGACCCATTTTTCAATTCCAGGTCTCATTAGCACTCATTTTCCCCCTCATAAGCTTTTTCCTTTGCATTAACAGGTGGAAGAACTACCTTGGCTATTGAGGCAACCTGTAGAAGGCCTCATGGGTTTTACTGATGCCAGTCAAAAAACTTCTAAAGCAGGCCTTACTTGGCAACACAAATGGCTCAGTGAAATCCTTGAGGGGCCAGGAGGTTCTTTACAAGTTCTTGAGCTACGTGCTATTATCAGTGTTTGAAAAATGGCCCAATGATCCCGTTAACATTGTTTCTCAGTCTCTCTACATGGTAGGTATAGTCGAGCGCATGGAGCGAGAAATACTGAAAGAAATTCAAAATTGGCGATTGTGGCAACTCTTGTTGCAACTATGGCAGTTACTTAATTCTCGCAAACAGGATTATTTTATTACCCATGTAATATATGTTAGAAATAATTCATGCTATCAAAGAATGTGTTTTATAAAGATTGTGAAATCCAAACAAGTCTCTGACCACAAGCAGCCCGAGAGGCAGATGTCTATTCAAACTCCGAAATTCCTGGAGTCTCCGAAATTCCTGGAGTCAGCCAGATAACTTTAGCCCAAGAATAGACGCACCCAACATGATGATCACCAGTATCCCTCACCGGTATCCCGAGTCATTGGAAAACGCCTAAGAGCGATCATCGCCCTGCGGATAACATCAATCAAGATAGCCAAAGTTGCCAGAAAGATGCATGTGAATATGTGACTTCCCTGGGATTCGATCAACGCTGGCTATCAACCAGTTAGACGGCCTTTGTCCAGCTCTGCACAGTGAAAGAACCAACTATGAATGTGAAGAGTTACAAAAGAAATTGGGACTCCTTCGCCTCGGGCACAATAAACTGTATAAAACCTCGTCGCTAGAAGCGACTCTCGTGAATGGGGGGGGATTCGATGCGATAGATGTTGGATCCAGGTTCACCCAGCACCGATCCCGAGCTCAACGCTGTCTCTTTGGCTGTGGTGGTTATGAGGACCGTATTTTGGTCACGAAAAAAGATAAATAAATATTTTCACATTTTTATAATTTGGCTTTCCATTGATCATTTATAACAATTCTGGTGACCCTGATGTGATTTGAATTTGGGGTTCGGGAACCCCTTTTCCAGTCAGGAGGCGCCCCGCTGATTTCAACGGTCTGACAGGATTGGGAGTTCGCGAAACCAATCAAACACCGAACCGAAGCCAGAACCACAGCCAAAGAGGGATAAAAACGGGCCCAGCTCTTGGAAACTCGGAACAATCCGAAGAGGGATCTCTGAGGCTGCAGTGCTTTTTTCTTTTTCACTCGGAAAATTGGCATGCACAAAGAATCCACATGGGAAAGGAACCGTGAGTACCGCGTGGTTGAGTGGGGTGTGATCAAGTGTGTGTGTGAGACATTATTCTATCATGAAGCGAATGTGGACCCCATGATCGCAGTTCCACTCTCCTGTGAGGGACGTGGTTGGTCAAGGGGGAAGCGAGCGCTTTTTCTTATCACACGTGGGACCTGAGATCATAGGGAGTTCAGGGGATCAATCACGGTTGGGTTGGGAAGGGAAAAAGACATTCCCAAAATATTTCGGGAGCCGGTCTGCCTTCTGATCCGGAGAATCAGGTAAGAGAGCTCGAAACCAGTAGAAAGACCCAGGGAACAGTTCTCCGCATTGCTGAATAGACTGGAAGTGTTTCGCAAACTTAGGAAATCAACATCGGACAGAGACTTGGGACTCGCGTCGAGAATCCCAGCCGAAGGAGACAAGGTGACAAAATTAGCGAACGGGCTTTTTGGGAAAATGGGGTTGAGAAAGAGTAAGTTCCAGAAAAAGCCCCAAGAAAAACCTCCCCGAAATCCCGGGAAGGTTCTGCCTGAAAGTCCGAGGGAAAGCCCGTTGGGATGGATGTTAGAACATTGGGATGACAGCCCCAGGAGGGTGGGAAAGTCCAAGGAAAAGATGATACAGTTTTGCATGGAAAAGTGGGCGGGAAAGGAGATCGCGAAATACGTGGTTTGGCCCGGTGTTCAGCACTTTCGAGATGTGGATGTGCGAATCCCTGTACGACCACGTAGTCGATCACCACCCGCAGGACTTTGAGGAAATTGAGTATGCCAAGATGTGGAAGTATGCTTGTTCAGGGTTATACACGATCAGAGCTCTCAGACGCTTGGCAAATCGGGGCAAGGACTGGGAACCACTGGACAACCTTCCACCTCCCTACCTTGTCCCTCCACCCCAGCCCACACCAGCCCAGGTACCTCCAGTGCCCATGTTGCCTCCCGAGGCATCGATCCCGCAGGGACAGGCTTCGGCACCGCCGCTCCCACCGCAGTGGGCCGCGGCGCCTTCTCTCCCACGTGGACAGGCAATGGCGCCTCTGTTCCCATGCAAGCAGCCCCAGCCACCAACCCTCCCCAAGACCAAGGAAAACCAGGTATTTTCCCAAAGAAAGCCAGCTCTACTCTGGCCCATCAAACGAGGCGGAGAACGAGGAGGGCAACCACTGGAGACAGTGATGATGAGGAGGAAAAGCCCGGTCTCTTCCCTTTACGGGAAGTACCGAGGGCTCCGGGAATTATCGGCTTCGTACATGCGCCGATTGACACCGGGGACGTGAGGGCTTTCAAGAAAGAAATGGGGAAATTGATGGACGATCCTTTGGGGGTGGCAGAAAGACTAGATGAATTTCTAGGAACCAGCACCTACACATACGAGGATCTCAATGCGATCCTGAGGTCGCTATTCAACAATGAGGAGAGAGAAATGATCAGACAAGCGGCGATCAGGGACTGGGAAAACAGGAATCCCCAGGGGGAGAGGGGAGACCAGAGGTGGCCGGACCAAAAGCTGTCTTGGAGCGCCCAGATGGAGGAAGGGAGGCAGAAAATTATAAATTTGAGAAATATGATAATACAAGGTATCAGGGAGGCGGTGCCGAAGGGACAAAATATGAGTAAAGTACTCAGGGAATGTCAGGGAAAGGATGAAACCCCCCCGGAATGGCTGGAAAGGCTCCGAAAGAGCCTGAGAATGTATTCCGGGACGGACCCCGACTTTCCGATTGGGCGGTTTTGCTGAAAACTCAGTTCGTGGCAAAATCATGGGAAGACATAAGGAAGAAATTAGAAAAGATAGATGGATGGCAAGACAGGGAACTGCAGGAGTTGCTCCGGGAAGCCCAGAAGGTCTACATGAGAAGAGACAAAGAAAAGCAGAAGATACAAGCGAAAGTGCTGGTGGCTGCAGTGAGGGAAGCACAGAAACAGGAACAGGTCAGAGACTCGGCGAAAACAGCGTCGGTAAAGAAGCAGAATCCTTCCCAAGGAAAGGGTTCGAACAACCAGAAAAAGGACATCGAGTGCTACTACTGCAAGCAAAAAGGACACATTTTAAAGAATTGTCCCAACAAGGTCAAGGATCAAATGATGTTTCAGTAAGATTAGAGGTGTCAGGGGGTTTTCAGTTTGGGGTCTGGAACACCGAGGGAGCCCTTGATAAAATTGAGTGGGACCCCACAGGCAGGAAATTTGGTTTTTAGTAGATTCTCGGGCTGAATGGACCACAGTGCAGCAGTTACCACGAGGGTGCTCTCTGAGCGATGATGCAATGATGGTAACTGGAGCAAAGGGGGAACCTTTTAAGGTTCCAATCATAAAGAATGTCGAAATAGAGACAGAAACTAAAAAGTGTATAGGAAATATGTTATTAATAAAAGATGCAGACTTTAATTTGCTGGGACGGGATTTGATGGTGGCATTGGAAATTGGTTTAGCAGTAGAAGATTGCCAGCTCAAGGTGAGATTGTATAAACTCACCACCCAGGATGAGGAGAAAACTGATCCAAAGGTTTGATATGTCCAAGGGGAGGCCGGGAGGCTGGACATAGAGCCAATTCATATTGAAATTGAAAGGCCAGAAGACCCCATTCAGGTCAAAGAGTACCCCATCCCCATGGAAGGGAGGAAGGGACTGAAACCAGTGATTGACGAATTGATAAAGAAAGGAACGCTGGAGCTGTGCATGTCCCGGCACAACACCCCAATTTTGGCAGTGAGAAAGACGGACGGTAGCTACAGGCTAGTGCAGGATTTAAGGGCTGTGAATCAAAGGACTAAGACACTGTTCCCCACGGTCTTGAATCCTTACATCCTGCTGAATAACATCTCTCCCGAGGACACATGGTACAGTGTGATCGATTTGAAAGATGCTTTGTGAACCTGTCCTTTAGCAGAGGACAGCAGAGATTACTTTGCGTTTCAGTGGGAAGACCCAGACACAAACAGGAAGCAGCAGCTCAGATGGACATCGTTGCCTCAGGGCTTTGATGATTCCCCAAACCTTTTCGGGCAAGCACTCGAACAAGTGCTGAGTCACTTTGTACCAACGGAGGAAACAAAATTGCTACAATATGTAGATGATTTTCTGATTGCAGGTCCAAGGAGGGAGGTTGTGAGGACGAGTACCATTGAACTTTTGAACTTTTTAGGGGAAAAAGGATTGAAGGTGTCAAAGTCAAAGATGCAATTCAGAGAGCCCGAGGTCACATATTTGGGACATTGGTTAACCAGAGGGAAAAAGAAGTTGGATCCTGAAAGGGTGGCAGGGATTATTGCCTTACCACCCCCGCAGACAAAAAGAGACGTTAGGCAACTGCTGGGGTTGTTGGGATATTGCCGGCAGTGGATCGAGGGATACAGCAAGAAGGTGAAGATTTTGTATGAAAAACTCACCACGGACAGAATCAAATGGACAGAAAAGGACGAGGACGAATTCAGGGGAGTCAAGGAAGCGCTCACAGCAGCACCAGTGCTGAGCCTCCCCGATGTGAGATGGCCATTCCAGTTGTTTGTGGATGTGAGCAATCACACAGCACACAGTGTGCTGACAAAGGACTGGGCAGGAGTCAGGAAACCGGTGGGTTACTTGTCTAGGCTTTTGGACCCTGTTAGCAGGGGCTGGCCCATGTGCTTGCAAGCGATCGTAGCTGTGGCATTGTTGGTGGAGGAAGCCAAGAAAGTAACTTTAAGAGCACCTTTGGTAGTATTTGCACCGCACAATGTGCGGGGCATACTACAACAGAAAGCAGATAAATGGCTCACGGATGCTAGATTGCTGAAGTATGAAGCCATTTTGATTCATTCACAGGATTTGGAATTGCGGACAACAACTGCGCAAAACCCAGCTCAGTTCTTTTTTGGGGAAGCTTCAGAGGAACTCGTTCGCGATTGCATGGATGCGGTCTAATTGCAGACAAAGATTAGGGAGGATTTGGAAGAAGAGGAATTAGACGAAGGGGAAAAATGGTTTGTAGATGGTTCAAGCAGGGTGATTGAAGGGAAAAGGAAGTCAGGATATGCAGTCATGGACGGGCGAACAGGGATGGTCAGCACAGGCTTGCGAATTGTATGCAGTTCTGAGAGCCTTGAAAGGACTGAAGGGAAAGAAGGGAACAATTTTTACAGACTCTAGGTATGCCTTTGGGGTGGTTCACACCTTTGGGAAAATTTGGGAAGAAAGGGGGCTGATCAACACATGGGGACGGGGACTGATGCATGGGGAATTGATCTGGCAAATTCTGGAAGCAATAAGGGAGCTGGAAGAAATTTCGGTTGTCCATGTGAAGGGACATCAGGCAGGGATGCGGTTCCGGACCCGGGGAAACAACTTGGCAGACCAGGAGGCCAAGACCATGGCACTGATGACGGTAAGTACCCCAGAGATCGAAGGGATCGAGGTCCCAGATGACCCTCCTCAACCCTCCCCAAAGGAGATTGAAAGTTATGAGAAGATTGGGGGAAAATTGGAGGAAGGTAAGTGGAAACTACCAGATGGGAGAGAACTAGTCTCTAAAGGTTTTACCAGGATAATTTTGAGGAGACTGCACCAGTGAACACACTGGGGGGCTCAGGCTGAACAGTTTTTGAAATTTTTCGGGTGCAGAGGAATTTATGAACTGGCCAAACAAGAGGTACAAGGATGCCTGATCTGTCAGAAAGTTAACAAAACTAAGGCAAGGCAGGCAATCCTGGGGAGTCATCCCATTGCATACGGACCTTTTGAGAGAATTCAAGTCAATTTTACCGAATTGCCCAAGGTGGGAAGGTTCAAATTTGTGCTTGTAACAGTAGACAAATCGAGCCATTGGGTGGAAGCTTTCCCCAGTCCAAGGACAACGGCTCAGTGTCCAGGAAATTACTAGAAGAAATTGTGCCCCGATATGGGATGGTGAATTACATTGACTCGGATCAAGGGACTCATTTTACGTCAAAAATTATTAAGCAGATGGCAGAGGCACTAGGCATTCGATGGGAATACCACACCCCGTGGCATCCCCAGAGCTCAGGCCAGGTTGAAAGGATGAATCAGACCTTGAAAGCGCAGTTGTCTAAATTAATTTTAGAAACCCGGAAGTCCTGGCTGTAATGCCTCCCTCTGGCCTTCCTTAATATCAGGATGATGCCTCATTCAGAGACTGGGCTCTCACCCTTCGAGATGCTATATGGGATGCCATACAAGCACAGGATGCCGGTGGGACACCCCAGATTGGAGGACAGACAGATTCAACCATATTTGGTAGTGATAAACAGAAATTTACAGGAACTGAGAAAACGGGATAGTATCTCAGAGCACCCCTCTGGGATTTTCTATCCACAAAATTCAACCGGGTGACAGAGTGCTTGTGAAAGTATAGAAAGATGTACCCCTCTCCCCTCACTGGGAAGGCCCCTTTCTTGTCCTTCTGACAACAGACACAGCCATTCGGATGGCGGAGAAACGTTGGACACGTGTCCAGAGTGAAGAAGGTCGAACATCAGGAGGAAGCACCCGAGTGGAGGGTCACTTCTTCTCCAGGCGACCTGAAAATCAAACTCCAACGTCTTCATAAATGATTGACGGTGAACTGATAGGTTGTATACTGTCAGATTGTGTATGCTATCCGTTTGTACACTTTAAGTGTGAATATTGTCAGGGGATTTTTGTTATACATTGCAGAAGGGGACAGAAGCCAAAGGGATTGTGCACTCAGTGTCTGGAAGAGGAGCTTGAACTTGACTGACTGTATTCTAGCCCTAGCCACAAATTTAGGAATCATTGAATTAGACTCACAGGAGTGGTTCCACATTTTTCAGAATGGGGTGCGTGGAAAACTTAAATCTAAAGCAGAGATTTTGGATGTGGAGTGTCGGAAATCAATCAAAGTACCATGCAGCTCAGATGCTGTCAAGGTTTCACGGTGGGGCGCCTTTAAGAGGAGGTATGCAGCAAGGTCAGAGAATGTATTCCCTGAAGAATACTCCTGCTGCCACAAAGATGGTCTTCCTCGCCACTGGTGGCACCCCAGGGGGCGGAGGCAAAGGCAGAGGAGTACGCCTGGTGGGAATCCTGATTGGCCTGAGCCTAGCCATGTGCAGGACGCGGAGTCTGCACATTGAGACCCTGATCCATGTTGGAAATGAGAGCTCCGTGGACAAGTGCAGTAAATGCACTCAGATAGTCCCAATCGAGCAAAGGGACAGGGGAATGTCAGCATACCAAGCCCCGGAGGAGTGCATCAGGGAGTCTGGCAGGTACTGTTTGATAAATGGCACTCGGGTCAAATTATGCAGATCAGGCAAAGAGATCCTGTGTTTAGATCTGAAGGCAGGGATGCAGAACAGGCAGTCAGACAAGCACCAACATCAAATACAGATGTCTGCAATCAATGTAATCGGACAATGTGGGTTGGGGGAAAGACAGAATCAATTTTTGTAGCATATCACCAGGTGAATCCATTGTGTTATGACAATTCAAAACTGGGGATGTGTGTGATGAATGGGAAAATGTACTGGATGGGAAGAAATACGAAATTTGATAACAAATTCACCCTGAGCAGAGAGCCGATCATATTGGATTTAGCACAGGCAAACGATGATAAGAGTCTTCCTGCAATACAATAGGGTTGTCTGTTTTGCGAGAAACAAAGATGGAATGGATCCTGAGGGAAATATGAGAGAAATTACTCAGGAACTGAAAAGGAGGGAGTCAGAACTTAGGAAGAAAAGCGTGGAACAGGAAAGATTGAAAACTCTGGGCGAGGAGTACAAACTGCTCGAGAAACAATACGCTGATAGGGAACTACCTTCCCCAGACCAGAACTTATTCATTTATTTAATGCAGGAAATTGCCACGGAATTGGGATTGTCAAATTGCTGGATTTGCGGGGGGCTGAAATCGGCAGAGAAGTGGCCTTGGAAGGGTGAAGGTTTGGCTCCGGAACAGCTTTTGAAATGGGACAACCCAAGGGTCTCAAAATTGGTACAGAGAACTGAGGGATGGGTGTTGGATCAACGAGTGATTGGAACGACCTGCATCAGTCGAGAGGGGAAAGAATACACCAAAATGGTGGGATACACACCGTGTATAACTACTCTGACGGTAAATTCGAACAGCAAGAGCAAAGTCTGGCAACCAGAACCTCCTACGGGGTACTGGAGTCAGAAAAACGAAACAAATTCTGAATGGAATAGACAAATAGGACTTTGCTGGGTCAAGAGTCCTGGAGCCAACCCTTTCCAATCCTTGGCAGGCCTGAGAGAATATTGGGGAGACCCAGGGAAAACTAATATCAGATGGAAAGCCACAGATGGAATTTATTGGATCTGTGGAAAGCAAGCATACAGTGAGTTACCTCCAAGGTGGAAAGGATCATGCACTTTGGGCATGATTCGGCCAGTCTTCTTCACCCTCCCCTGAACAAAAAGTAATTTACTAGGGGCTCCTCTGTATGAGACCCTAAGGAAGGAGCGAAGAAGCTTGAAGAAAATGATACCTGTCATAAGTGGCAGGCAAACTTGGGGGGAGGAGGACTGGCCAGCAGGAAGAATAATTGATTATTATGGGCCAGCCACATGGGCTCAGGACGGAAGCTATGGATATAGGACTCCAATTTATATACTGAACCAGCTGATCAGGTTGCAGGCAGTGGTGGAAATTGTGTCAAATCACACTTCAGAGGCCCTGGATTTATTAAGTCGGCAGCACACCCAGGTACGAGCCTTTGTGTACCAGAATCGAATAGCTTTAGACTATTTGCTGGCCGAAGAAGGGGGACTGTGTGGAAAATTCAATGAATCAGAATGTTGTATCGAAATTGATGATTATGGGGAAACCATAAGAGGATTGGCAGCCGAAATTAAGAAAGTGGCCCATGTCCCAGTTCAAAAATGGAAATCGATCTTACAATCATCCTGGTGGGACAGATTATTTGATGGGGCCTGGTGGAACAAAATAATATTCTTTGTGCTGTGTTCAGTAGCAGGAATCCTATTTCTCCCATGTCTAATTCCTTGTTTTATTAGACTGATACAGTCTGTGGTACAGGGTATGCAGATAGCTGTAGTGCCCGTAGACCCGGAGTTGGCGTCCGGAAACAACACGTCCAAGATCATGAGCCTGGGAGAAAGGAAGTGTGTGAGCAATGCTGCCGAAGTTTTGGCAAAATTTGAAAAACGGGTCAAAATGAATGAGAACAATTATAATGGTTATCAGGGAATCCCGCAAGGAGAACATGGAAGAAGAATTTAATAAAGCTTTCTCTTTGTAGGAGACCCTTAAGGGTGGAGGGCAGAAGTAGGAAATAGATATTAGTAATTTGGGATATAGAAGGAGCATGAATTAATGTGGTGATATTAAAGAGGAGGGATTGTAATATATGTTAGAAATAATTCATGCTATCAAAGAATGTGTTTTATAAAGATTGTGAAATCCAAACAAGTCTCTGACCACAAGCAGCCCCGAGAGGCGAGAGGCGGATGTCTATTCAAACTCCGAAATTCCTGGAGTCTCCGAACTTCCTGGAGTCAGCCAGATAACTTTAGCCCAAGAATAGACGCACCCATCACCGGTATCCCTCACCAGTATCCCGAGTCATCGGAAAACGCCTAAGAGCGATCATCGCCCTGCAGATAACATCATTCAAGATAGCCAAAGTTGCCAGGAAGATACATGTGAATACATGACTTCCCAGGATTCAATCAACACTGGCTATCAACCAGGAAACGGCCTTTGTCCAGCTCTTCACAGTGAAAGAACCAACTATGAATGTGAAGAGTTACAAAAGAAATTGGGACTCCTTCGCCTCGGGCACAATAAACTGTATAAAACCTCGTCGCTAGAAGCGACTCTCGTGAATGGGGGGGGATTCGATGCGATAGATGTTGGATCCAGGTTCATCCAGCACCGATCCTGGGCTCAACGCTGTCTCTTTGGTTGTGGTGCTTTTGAGGACCGTATTTTGGTCGCAGAAAAAGATAAATAAATCCTTTTGCATTTTATAATTTCACTTTTGATTGATCATTTATAACACCCATATGCAGAGTCACTCTGGATTGACAGGAGGCCTGGCCTTAGGAAACTAGAAGGCTGACCAATTGGTGGCACCACTTTTGGTGTCTGCCTCTCCTAATATCAATAAGTTTAGCCAAGCCAGAAGAGCTCACGAGTTTTTTCACCAAAGTGCAAAAGTTTTACACAAACAATTCGGCATATCACTGCAGGATGCTCAAGGAATTGTCACAACCTATCTGCAATGCCAGGGTATAATTGGTGGATTGGGTCCTGGGGTCAACCCTTGCGGCCTGGGGCCATTGCAGTTATGGCAAACTGATGTAACTATCTACACTTCTTTTGGTCGCTTTAGACACATTCATGTAACCATAGATTCCTTTTCTGCCATGGTTTGGGCCACTCCTATGACAAAGCGAAGTGTCTCGTTTTTTCATTCGACACTTGTGAGGCTGCTTTGCCATAATGGGCTTGACTCAGGAAATCAACACAGACAATGGGCCAGGATATGCATCCTGATGGACCCAAGATTTCTTGGCTTGTTGGGGAGTGACTCCACAGGACAAGCTATTATTGAAAGGACACATCAGGTACTGCAAGGACTGCTTGATTTAAAAAAATATGGCAGAGGATGGGCTGAGCCTGAAGGACAGAGTGCTGAAAGCAGTTTATGTTATGAATCATCTACAGTTAGTAGGTAATTGCAGTAAACCACCAGCAACCAGCGATACCTGAAAACATCAATTGCTCTCAGACCTGTGAACGCTTTTGCTATACTTGGGTGAGATTAGAATGTGTGGGGTGTGGATTAGATAGGTAGTGTCAGTACAAAGGAGGAAGCTTCCAGAGGTGTTTATAGTGCAGACATTGGCACACCCAAGAATTCAATACCTGGGTGGTGTTATCCCAAGCGACAGGAATAACAGTTAATTCCCCTGAAACCTGTCAAGAAGCACTGAACTTGTTTGAGTCTCGGGAGCAATTGGGGCAAGCTATTCGGTGGTTTCATAAGGATTGTGGAAAGCTCAAGCAAAAAGAGAGAGAAAATAAGATCAAGGCTTTTGAATGTGGGAAGGGAATGTTTATTCCTGGGACCTGGGGAGTTAGACCTAATCAGTGGGAACAAACGAAGCGGAGGTGGGAAGAGAAGAACCACAGAGGACAGAATAGGAGAAGGGCTCAAAGAGGAAGAGGCACAGTCAGTTTGGATTTTATCCCTGATCTCATAGGGGAAGGGTTTTTTACCGATGATAAGGATGAAGAACACTCTTAAATTAGATGTGCGGGTTTTTGGGGGTCTCCCTCTGTTACTTGTGATATGTGGCAACATCTGTAGTACAGAAGAAATTAACCTGCCAGGATGGCATCGACAGAATATGTGGCTTACTTGGGCCAATGCTACTGGGGTGGATTCCTTTTGTTTATCCTTAGCTATGCCAGGAGATCCTTTCCACACATGTTTAACTGGTATCTCAAAAAGTAACTTTACTGGTTTTGCAAAATGGATAGGAGCTGGAGGAAAACCATAAGTCGAAGAAAGTAAACCAAGCGTGGAGAATTGCTTGTGTAACATAGCCAGAGGTAGTACACATTGGACATATGCAAAAGGCTGGGGATTAGGCCGAACGACAAGGGCTTCCAAGCAGGTATGATAACACAATCAACTGAATGAAAGCAGACTAGAGCCTCAAGAATTAGATTTCTTAGGATCGGTACCTGGAAATTATTGCTTGTTTTTCAACTACTTTTTAAACCCAAAATCAACTGATATGAGCAATGTTCTAGTCCCACGACCCAAAAATAATAGTCATCCTTAATCCCAATTCTCCATGGTGTAAGAACGTGACTAAATATTGCTACAATTGGACTTATCCTGGCAGTGCTGGTGCAAATGCGACTGTAAGAACACTTCCACTAGGTGTCTTTTTAATCTGTGGGGATAGGGCATGGCCCGCAATTCTGAGTAATTTGTTTGGTGATCCCTGTTACTTAGGAAAGCTAACCATGTTTGTTGCTAGCATGCACAAAATACTGAATCTGACTATTAGGAGAGTGGGACACAGCAAGAGAACCAAAAGAGCAATCACAAGCTTAAGACCTGATTGTGACAATCGCATAGAGTTCTGGGGTGCTCCAGAACGAATAATAGCATCATTCCTTATTCCAGGTGTTGCTGCTGCTCAGGCTTTGGCAACGCTGAACAAGCTGGGATGCTGGACAGTCAAACAACTAAACATAACTTTAGCTGTGTCGTGGTTTGGAATGGGAGGAAATCTAGGGAAGTGATACAATACTTCCAGGCAGTGGAAATTGCACACGCCTCTGTGAAACACACATGTAAAAAAACGAAAGAAACCCGGGAACTTCCTCTTTCCCTTCTGGCCAGGAGCAAGGTAATACGGCTGGGCGGCCCCTGCCATGGGCCGGGCCAGCTGGCCCTGCCGTGGGGTTGGGCCCCCTTCCCCGGGTCACCTGCTGGCCCCAAACATCGGCTGCTGGGCAGGGGGAGGGGGGTGCTGCGGGGCCGGATGGAGTTGGCCTTACTAACACCTGATTGCTTGCTACACCCTCCCCCCCCCAGCCTGGGAGCAGCCCCGGGTCTGTGCCGGGATTTTACCCCTGTGGAAATTACCTGCAGCCATCGGGCAGGGGGAAGGAGGAAGCCACCACCCACCACCACCCCCGGCGTGCTGCTGAGTTCTGGCCTGGCTGATTTGATCCAAGCTGCCACCCCAGCCGGTGACCCCCCCGGCGGGCGTCTGTAGCACCCAGCCCAACTGGGGTCAAGTTGACCATTTACAGGCTCCAGGTGGGATGTTAACCATTTCAATGCTTCAATCCTTTCTTGAGTGAGAGAAAGGAACAAGATGCAAGCATGTAAAGGAACAACATGAAGACATCATGGTCAGTGAGGAAGTTAAATTCCCAGATGGGAGGGATGAGGAGATGCCTTGATTTTAGAGCTGAAATCCTCTTGTAAACTATGGAGAAAATACTCTTTTCCCTAAAATGCATGAAACTACAGGGAGATGAAGGGTTCAAATTGATATTGCACAAAGGCCTCCATGTTAAAGTAAGCAGATGTTAAAGTATCTGTGATCCCATGAGAAGTTTAAACAGAGAAAAAGAGTAGTCCTGTGCCCCCAGGAGAAGATCGCTGTTCCCAGGGAAAAAGATGATTTTAGAAACAGATAATGAGAACTTTTACCTTTTACCAACTCATCTTTAAAACAATACCCCAGAAGTCAACATGACCCATAAACAAGCTGTGGAAAGGCTTGTGGAAAATGGGAGTGGCTCCACAATAGCAGATTTCCCCGGGTGGCTGCTATTCCGAGAGAAAGGGAACCACAAGAGAACTGTTTTCTTCCTCTTGTGGAGAAGTCTCCATAACATTAACAAGAGAGACTCCTTTCCCTAAGTAAACTGAAAAAAACCCTATTTTAAAGGTGGTAAACTGACTTGAAACTTTAGATTTTGTTTCATTGCATTGTCAGTGGAAGAAAAAAGGTTGTAGGGGAAGGAGAAGTGTTCTGAAGGGTTTAATTCTTACTACTTTTTTCTTTTAATTACTCTTCATAAAATTTTCTTTATACCCTTTTAAAGTTTTGAGCCTGCTTTACCTTTTCCCTAATCCTATCTCACATCAGGAAGTGAGTACATTGGTGATTAACCAGCACTGAAACCCACCACACTCATCAGTGCATTAGTTAGGAAATCTCAAAATTGGAGAAATCTGAAATTGGCGAACCAAAACCACTACACGAAATTGGTGTTTCTGCCCAGTTTAAAACTGAAACCACCACAAGCTATTTTAAATCAGATGCTCACTGATGTAGATAGTATTAGACATGGCACACTGCAAAATACAGCTGCTATAGATTTTTTGTTGTTAGCACATGGGCACGGGTGTGAGGATTTTGAAGGAGTGTGTTGTATGAACCTCTCTGACCATCCTGCATCCATTGACCGGAAACTCAAAGAATTACAAGATAACATGAAGAAATTGACAGTGAATGACTGGGGTTTGGATGAATGGTTTGAGGGATGGGGAATAACTGGATGGTTGAAAGATATCGTAAAGGGAGCTTTGTTATTACTAGTAGTCATTATTATACTGCTTTGTGCTATTTCATGCATAATAAAATTGGTGATGCACTTGGTAGAAAATACAGTAAAAAGGGTTTGGCTAGTACAAGAAGGGGGAATTGTGGCACTGTATCTGAACAACTTAGGCAACATTGTGCCCTAGCCAAACTATCTCCAGTTATTCTTATCAGATCCCTCTGGAATGCATCAAGGTTACTAAGACATAAATTGTGCTAAATTAAGAAAGAAGAAGCTGAGAAACAGAATACCAAGATCGCAAGAGCTAGATAACAGAGGGCTGTGAACCACCTGGACTGTAACCAATCACATACCCTGAAGAGTGTGTGCAGAACGTGTGGACAAGATAGAAGTACCAATCAAGAAATGCATGACTAGTGTGTGCAGTAGTTTTAGAATGTATAAATAAGTGCATAATGTAAACAATAAATGGCTTCTGCTTAATCATATTGGTTACTTGTACAGGAGTCCTGTTTCCTGCAGAGAGCCAGGGCCTACTCTAGCTAGCAGAGCTAGGTAGTGATATACACACAAATACACATATACACACATGTCTGTTTTTCTAGGTGGGACAGCAGCCGGATGCACAGAGCTGTGTATCTAGAGCTATGTCCCTGGGCGTGCCCAGCCTGTGTGTGCACACAGGAACATGTGCAGAGCTAGTGTACATACACATAGGTACTTGCTCACTTGCAGAGAGCTCTTGTGCACTACGGTACTTGCTAGCAGCACACACTTGTGTACACTCAACTTGCTACATCAGCACACGTGTTATACAGACACTTATGTACAGTCTCTACTGATGCACACGTGCCTACAAGCATGACTTGTTTACACGTAGAGTTTTGAGCACACCAATGTGTGCAGTGTTATACATATTAATATATATACGTCTCACACAGAGCTATACTCACGCTAGCAGAACCTCTGTATACTCACAAGCACAGAGCTGTGCACAGACCCACTCACACTTGAGAGTGTGTGATTTAACACACATGTAAACAGCAGTGTACACATCACGTGCCCTTCAGTCCATCTATGTGAATAGTGCTGTGCACACCAGTACACATGTACACTGTGCAAAGCAGGATGTGTGCACTCACATCTGGGCACACTAGAAAAACACACGTGCACACAGAGCTGTACACACTGACACACACATGTATAGGACTGTCAGAGCTCTCCTGGCTCCGACACCTCTGTGGGTCTCCTGTGTCATGGCAAGGATGGGGATAGGAGAGGGGAGTGTGGGTGGGACATTGTGGTTCAGTTTAAAGAGCACCTCTTGTGCCTTTGGGGTGGGAGCAGACAGGCTTGGTCATCTCGGACTGAAGGAGAGAAAGGTATCTGTGTCTAAGCTTTTGACACCTAAGCTCTTCTCTTTGGCAACTACAAGATGAAAAGTCTGAAGACTAAGGAAAAATAAAAGCCTAGAGGTTTAGTAGCCCAGAGGAAGGCAAGAGAAGAGGAGAGAGGATCTTCCTTTTTTCCTTGGGGACTCTCTAATTAGCAAACTATGGGTCCTTTCAGTAAGGCTCACCTTCCCAATTAGCTAGAAGGAGAAAGAACAAAAACAAGTGAAGAAAGGAAGTACTCAGGGGTTGGCTGTACTCAGCTGTGCTCCTCTACTCACCCCGCAGCAAGGTGAGGGCATTGCTCAGAGACACTCAGGCATGTCCATACTCTCTGGTTATGCTGAAAAGTGAAGAAGCTAAGGTGGAGCAGCAGGGCAAAGCTTGGGGATTCCAGCCAGCTCCCTGACTGCCCAGGAGGGACTGTTACTTGTTAATCTCAGGTATTAAAGAGGAATTAACAGCTAAATATTGTAGTGGTAATGTTGGGAATAAAATCAGGGCTAGGATTTATCAGCTTTAGTCAGTGTTTAGAACTAGAGTCAATATTTCTATGAGCTGCAAATATTCTGGTAGCTAAGCCTGTGTGCTCCTGTATGGCCTTTAGCTGTCGGCCCACAACAGGACCAGTGCTCCTAGTACAGATGGGGTCCGGTCAGAGCTCAGGAGCTTGTGTGCTGCACTGAGGCAGATCATTGCGGCAGCTCTCAAGGGAGAGTCTCCCCTGGCAAACGAAGAGACTTCTATGTCGTGAACGGCGGAAGAATTGCCTCACACAATATGCGTGAACAGCAAATCCCAAAGTTTATTGATAACTCACACATATTTATATTGGTGTTAATGAAGCTTATACATATTGCAAAAGCTGAGCTCATTATTGGTTAAAGCACACTTAGATCAACCACACCTACTTCTATGCTCTAATGATTATTTTGTTTCCATGTTTACATTCTTATAGCTACTCTACCTAGGCTATCTTCATTTTCTGGCAAGCGATTTTCTCCCCCATCTTCCTGTTTCAGCGAAGGTCACCATGACCTCTGTCAGTGATTGGACACTGGTTACTTAATCCCCAGCTTGTTTCCCCTATCCTTATCCAACGGTATCACATTGAAGTGGCCTTTCTCAGCTAGCCAATTATCCACAAAGCTCTCCACACTTCTAGAAAAACACTGAGCAGATGTTGCCCAGGGAGGTTGTGGCTGCCTCATCCCTGGAATTGCTAAAGGTCAGGTAGGTCAGGGCTTGGAGCACCCTGGGATAGAGGAAGGCATCCCTGCCCATGGCAGAGTGCCTATGGCAGGGGGTGAAACAAGATAAGCTTCAAGGCCCCTTCTAACCCAAACTATTCTGTGGTTCTGTGTGAAGGCATTAGCACAGAGGGGAGAGACTTCCCAGCACTATCACAGACAGACATGTTTCGGCGGGGATCCCTGTGCCTTGGGGAGTAAGAACTGGATGCAGCACAATCCTGTGATTGGGAAAGGAGCTATTCACCAGTTCTGCATTAGTTCAACTCTGGTGCGTCTCGGTTTGGAGCAACCGCTGAAGGCCACCCACGCGGGCCCCCGAGATCCCCGCATAACAGACACAGCTCCCAACCCCCGGCCCGCTACCGCCTATGCGGGCCCGCGCGGCACTCGGCTTGGATATTCTGTGTTACTTGGTTTGTTTTGTCGGGTGCCCCCGCACTCGGCGAAAGACGTCCCAGTCGCTGCTGGCGGCCCTCTGCTGCCTCTGGGCCAGCGACTTCTGCGGTTTACAAGACCTTCGCACATCTAAGCCCGCTCCTGTGACTTTCGGCAGTGCTGTGCGAATCGCGCCCGGCGCCACCGCTGCCTCTGCTGGGGCAGCGAGCGCCGGGAATCCTTACGCTGAGTCTCCGCTGGCCGCTCCTTGCACAGACCAGCCCCCGCCCGTGGCTCTCGTCCAGGAAACCCCGCGCACACAGCTTCTCTCAAGCGGCTTTTTATGCAGACCGCGCCTCGCGCCGCCGCTGGGCTGGTGACCTCTGCGGTCTCCGCGACCCCCAACACAGCCAAGCCAGTCCCTGACTCGGCAGAGGCTCGTACGAAACGCACCTGGCGCTGCTGCCGCCCCCACTGGGGCAGCAAGCGCCGGGAGCTACTATATTGTGCTTCTGTCTGGAAAACCCTGCGCACGCGGTTCGCCCTGCCAGGCGTCCCTACTTGCCATCGGCAGCTCCCCCCGCCGGCTCTGGGATTGGTTGCGTCACCGCTCTGGGCTTCTGCCGCCTCCCCCCCTTTTGCTGGGTCAGCGTGCACTGGAGACTTGCAGCGCCCAGTGCGGCTGTGAGCGCTACTTTGTGCAGACTTGCCTCCCTGGCTTCCCCTGCGCCGACGGGTTGGGGAAACCACTGTGGCGGGTCGGGGGAACCTCGCCCGCCTCCTCCCCCGCGGTCTCCGCTCGGAAAATCCCGCTCACTCAGTTTTTCCCCAAGCGGCGGTCCCGCCAGTGCCGCCCCCGGCCTCCCCCGCTCCCGGGCACTCCGCTACTGGTTCAGCCTCGCTGAGCTCCGCCACTGGGCGTCCCCGAGCCACCACAGGCAGGCGCGCGCGCGCACAGTCCCCCGTAGTCCCTCCGCCCGGAAAGCACCGCACCACTGGGCTAGTTCGGACGCCCCCGCACCCGGCACTCCCCAGTCGCTGCCACTAGTAGTAGCACTTCTCCCCAAGCCTCGGCCGGTAAGCTCTGGAAACCATCATGTCGAGCGCGCATCGGAAGCCCGCCGCCCTGAGCGCGCCGCTGCTCCACGTGGAGCAGCCACACGACCTCCACTGAATAGCAAGCCCTGCCATCACTCCAACACTGTGACTCTCAACCTGCCAACCCCCAAGTGCTCTCGAGCCCCCACAAATCCCTCAATCTCACGCATCCCGCCAGCCACGGGGTCCCCACTCTCCTCCCCTCACACGTCCCGCCGTCATTTTTCTTCCAACCGTCCATATCATAAAGCTTTAAGAGACCAGGACGGGTCCCATGTATTGTCTGAAGTTGACTTTTATACATTGGGAGGACGGAAATTACAATGTGGCCAGAAATAGTTATGAGGATTTTCTAAGTCTCAGACCGACCCCCAAGCACACTACTCACTTCAAGCATACTCTCAGCTCTTACTCTCACTAGTACTCACAATCCTCTAGATCTGCAGTTTTCAGGGGCTTTTCCTCTTCTTCCCCCTCTTCTTTTTCGTTATCCAGTCTTTGTAGTCTCTGGGGTGCCGACCTGCAATCACCAATGGTCACAGGAGAGGTCGTTCGATCTGCCAAAATCGGCAGGGGCGTGCTATTCGTCCGAAATCTCCTGGGCCACAGAGAAGAGGTTTTATCTCCCGGCACGAACCCCCATTAGTGGGAAACGACTGCTCACTTTAAAATTTTCAAAGGTTTATTAAACCTTAACAAATTAGAACAAAGGACTGAATAAGAAAAAAGTTTTCAGCGCTGGGAGCCCCCATGACTACTAGCAACGTGCTTGTCTACAAAATGAATGCTCTGCCTTTTATATCCTTACCGCCTCCTAAAGTTTTGTCAGTCAACTCTTTCTCTGCCGTCTATTGTAGGAATGTGCCCCCTGTTGACGGAGTGACAAAACTATCCTTTGTCTCCTTAAAAAGGAAAAAAGCCCAGAAGTTTCTTTCCTCAATTAGCGAAAAAGACACCTCATAGGACCTGGGGGACTTCACCTCGAACTTAAGGATAGCCAACTGGACAGGAGCCAAAAAGTCCCGTCTGAGCAATTTACTAGAAAAAGAAGAGAACAAAGAAACTAATCGCTTATGTGAGGTGTTTTACCAGGAGCAAGAACCTCTTGCACCTGGCTCGGTTTTTCTCTGTAAAGAGTTTTGTTATTTTGCCTTTTATTAAAACTTTTTTGTTTCCAACACTACCACAGAAGCCATCCTGCTGATTTTATGCCTTCTAGGGTAGCTGAACTATCTTGGGTGTGATATAGATCTCCAAGAGCTTATAAGACCTGTCTCGAGGAGACCCCTATTACAGTCTATTGGTGGAGATTACTTTCTTACATCTTGATTGAAGGTCAGGTGTTGTTACGCTGCACCTCCCGGTAACAAGCCAGCCTTCTCTAAATGTCCTGACTACTAAGGCTATTACAAGGGGGAGGGAAAAGGGGTCTGGGGGGGGGGACATATTACAATAACATTACTATACATTTACATAATATGTATCTTTTAATCGTGAGAGCAAACTATTACATTACTCATCTATTACACTAACAAAATTAACCTGACTTGAAAAATAAAAGCAAGGCACCCACTGTAGAATATGACTGGAGTTTAAACTATTTACTAAAAATTATCTTGTTGGTATTTCTCCCTTGCCTCTAACTCAGAGTACATAAAAAAACCTGAAAGCCTATTGAATACAAGGTGACCCCCGAGGCAGGGATTTATTGGCATCTGACTCCAAGGCTTCGGAATGCTGAACACTCACTTTATTAAAACTATACTATATTACATTACAACTATATTAAAGAGAGATACTATAATATACTATACTATATCATACTACTAACTGAAAAACTCGTGACTGTCTGCAGACCGACAGTCCACACAGCTTGGACCTGATTGTTTATTTTAATTAGCCTATCTCCACCAGAATCCAATTACCAAATTCCTTCAGGTAAACAACTTTCCCAATACATTCCACATATGCAAAACACCAGGAGCAGCAAGTAGAGATAAAAATTGTTTTCCCTCTATGCTTCTCCAGGAAAAAACCTGAGAAAGAGAATCATGTCTCTCTCTGTTCAGAGAATGTGAATGCCACAAAAGCCCTTTTAAGAGTCTCATCGAGTGAGTTTTTGGGGCCTTGCATTTTAATTGGTGCAGTGAAGCAGGGTACTCTTGAGGTGATGAAGAGGTATTTTATATGGAGATAACCGCCGGTCACGGAATAAAGGAGAAATTAATTTTCAGTCGAAACAAATATTCTCCATTAGAAAAGTAATGGAAACATCGGCAAAAATTGTCCTTAACTGCTCTGCACTGGTAGAGTTACTAAAAGCTTATAAAGCTTGTCCAGCCCCAAACAGGAGATGTGGGGTGAGGAAATCGAGCACTATCTGCAGTAAGTTGCTGAGAAAATCCGAATTTTGGCAAAAGAAAAGACAAAAAAGCCGTAGTAAGGAAAAAGGTCAGGTATCCATATGGGCGGAGGCTGGACTCAGAGCTGCAAAAAGAGAGAAATAGGTTGCCCAGTAGCAACAGAAGGAGCTAATTGAGTTACAAATTACCTAGGAGGCTGAAACAATTGCCTGCCTCAGGCGGACTGAGAATTGAATGCACAGAAGTTAGCCCCAAACCTGAAAAACCTCGTCTGAAGGAGCTCATCCAGAGATAAAGAGCTTTAGATTTGCATATTAACACTACTAGGGAAAGCGTGGAGAATGAACCAGGGTTTTTCTGCTTGGAGGAGGAGGTAGGCCTCCCCGAATATGATGTCACCTTTCTCCACTCCCTGGAGGAGGGGTTTGACTCAGCAAAGCCAACCCCCTCCTCCCCCTAAGTTCTGCCCTCTTGAAAATATGGAATTTGTATACCCTAACGTGGAGCCTGCGGTAATGTGTCTCACTCTGCACCAGATTTAGTTATGTGGGAAGAGAAAAGAAAACGAAACAGAGAATGCTTTGAGAATTTCACTAATGGGGATGAATGAAATAAAGCTTGCCGACGAGGAAGAACATGGTGAAGAGCCCTGGTCTCTTGCCCAGCGAGCAATCTGTTGTGTGAAAATTTGGACTTGTTGGAGGGGGGAGAACCCATGCCTCTCCCCACTCCAAAATGTGCTAAAATTACCAGGAAAGTGTGGGAGGCGGCTGGTTTTCAAGCAATGCACAAGAAACAGCTGGTGCCCCATCAGCCTTCTCCCATGTTATTGTTATTTATTGCAAACTTTAAGGATCGAGACCGAGAAAAAAAACTCTCAGTGTTGCCCTCAATAAGTGAACTAGAGGAGGGTGGCAAATCCAAATATCCTAAAAGGGTCCCTGAAAATAAATGGAAATTCAGTTGCCCTGTATTCTCAACGAATCTTTCCAAAATGCTCCTACATTGCCACCTTCCGGTACAAGTGAGTATAGAGCCTTGTCTGCCACTAGAGGCAAAGAACAGAATTGACGAAGTCATTGCAGATTAAAGGCCACAGGTGCCTATGGTAGAAAACACAAAATACCAACAAATGGATGGTCCTTTCTTTTTAAGACCGGTCCAAGTGGGATCGAGTTTTCTTTTTCCCTCCTCTTACAGTATTCCAAGTGAAGAGGTGTTCCATGTGAGGATGAAGTGACAACAGGACTGAAGAGTTGCTGTTCTTCGCTGCATTGATTGTTTACATGTTTTTATCCTAATAGTTTAAAGATATTTATGTTTGTACATGTTTTATAAAAGTTGGTTGCAAGCAATTTTGAATGATGTGTTTTCTCTCTGGTTGCCACAGTGGATAGAGAAGATTCCTCCCTAAATTTACCTTAGGTTTTCAGATGATTATGAAATCAAATTTGTATACCTCTTCCTATCTCTTCAGAGCAAAGCATAAAATTACTATACTGAGGGAAGTGCATGTAGTAACGGTAAACAATGTGTAAAGCATGATTGGGCAGAAGAAGGGGATGTCGAACTGTCGGCAACCCCTGGAACGAGGGAGAAAAGGGGCTAACGGAGGAGCTGAAGTGATAGCTGGAAAATTCTCTACAGCTGTAGATGAAGAAGGCATAAGTGGTTAAGCTGACAAAAGAGAAGCAGCAAGATTCTGGGTTTGAAAACCAATGAAGGGTTTGGCAAAGTTGGAAAGGTATTTGGTCCAAACCCAGGACCCTGACTGAAATTAGATGCTGAGGAGGTTGGAATGACTCAAATTTTGTTATATCTTTGACCTCACCCCTGTACCAATCCAGACTACTATGTAGTAGAATTTTTACTAAATGTAATTTTCCCATGGTGCACACTTTTTCCTCTTTCCCTGGGTATGGGTCCTGGGGATGGCGTTGAAACTTGGTTTGTGAGGACAAGGGTGGTTATCGGGAACAGGTACATTTGTTTGGGTTAGAGCACTACCTGGACTGTAGCAGGCTCCATGGAGTTGGCTAGGGCCTCGTGGCAGGCTGAAACTTAACAGTAGGAGTTGCTGAGTCATGATGAGACAGCAAAATAAGCTCCTGTCTTCTGCCTCTCGAACCCTAGCTTATCTCTGTAACCCCATAGGTCACTTTTCCCCTAACCCTTACTATTGGACAAGTTTGGATCCCTCTGTACCGTATAAAAAGGGGCTGTTTTAGCCCATTCGGCAGGAGAAGAGTCATCGCTGGAACCCTTCACAGACCCCTCAATAAACCATCACTGTGGAATGCCAGGACTTCTCCTTCTCCTCTCTCTTGTCTGCTTCGACCCCTGGCCCTACAGCACCCGAAGCAAGCAAGCAAAGAGCTGAAATCCAAAGACAGCTGATAATCACTAAAGAGCCAAAATCCACTGAGCTTGCTTAGGGTAGCCAACGGCTACGAGCTGACTGAGTATTTGAGCACTCTGTCTCCAAGAGAGACTGAGTTATCCGGATAGGACTGCCTTTCTCAGAGCTAAGCCTGATCTGAGGGCTGGGGGCCATTCACTGGACCTGTAAAATTACAGACTACAAAAGGCAAGGCAGCCTAACTATTGAATATGATTGGCTTAGGTCCCTGTTTGAGTTCAGATTTATCCTATGATTGCTCACTCAGGGAGTTGTGTACTTCTGAACTAGGCGAGCCAAATTGGATTTATGTTATGGCCAGATTTATCTTGTCCAGCTACAGACCATCTGTACTGTTACAGGAAAAGAGGTAAGTTTAACCATATTTGGATATGGAAACTACTGGTGTTGAAGTCTTGACCAAAAAAAAAAAAAGAAGATAATTTTTAACTAACTACCCAGTACTAAGAGATTATAGCAAAAATTATGCCTCTGTGTGTGGGAGAGGGCAGGTCAGGCCTTGCTCTGGCAAGACAGTGTCCTGCCCCACACCCCCCAGCCCTAGAGCATCCCAGCCCCACAGTGTCTGTCAATCATTTGCCACACCAGAGGCAGTGCTCCACTCTGCCTAACCCAGCTCCTGAGTGGCCGGATGACCAGAAGTCCCACACTTGGGAAGGGGGGGGGGGGGGGGGCGGCGAACAAAGGCCCAGAGGTATTTAAGGCTGTGCATGAGGCAAGCACATGTCTTGACCCTACCCTGCTCTTGGAGTTTCTATCTGGACACCACCTTAACCCAGGAGTTGATTACTATATGTGTGTTTTTCTATCTCTTTTCTGTCTTTCTTTCTTTCTTCTTCTAATTCCCTCTTCTTGGAACTTTTTGGGTAACTTAACATTGAATGGGTTTAAGTTCAGAGTTTGCTTAGTTGAATGGGCCAAAATATAGCTATGAGAAGTGTTTTATGTTGATTGGATGTTGTACTAAAACTTTGTCAAAAGTTCCTTGATTTTCTATATTTTGCCAGTAAATTTAAATTGACCTCTTGAGAATATCTAGTTGGTATTTCTCCCATGCATCTAACTGAGAGTACAGGAACCTCTGTAAGCCCCTTTCAGCGAGTTGTTTGGGGCCTTACACCATGCTGTTTTTGGAGCTCAGCTTACAAGTCCAGCAAGTACCAAAAATGGCTTTATTAAATTGTCTAACGCTTGATATGTTATTAATGAGAAAGGAATATGTAAAATACTAGACCTCACTGAAGAAGAATACAATATCAAGAAACATGAAGGAAACTACCAACCAGTCTGCTGGACTCTTTGGTCATTGCAGCCAAAAGATTGGTTTAATGAACTCTCCTCCTGGATCCTGGTTGGCACCACACAAAATTGCCTGCAATTTTAGAGACTCACAGGATGAGGAGTGATGACTTGCATAGGAGGAAATTTTTATATTGACTAGACTTATGCTTTTGATTATTGAAATAGCAATTGTCCATTATATGATTTCCTGTATACTTTCCTCTCCTTTCTCCTCTGTCTGCTAGATTAGGACCCCACTGCTGCCACGAGAGGAAAGGTACCATTACTGTGGTCCCAGTCAATGTCTTGAGCCATGGGGTGGTATGAGAGACTGGAAGGATTGCTGGTTTGAAACATTTTGGGTGCATGTGTGGGGGGAAGGGGCAGGTCTGGCCTTACTCTGGTGAGGCGATGCCCTGCTCTGCACATACACACACCCCCCCCCCCCACGCCCCCCGGACCTGTATCCCAGCCCCAGAGTGGCTGCCAGTCACTGGCACACTGGAGGCAATGCTCTACACCCCACCTCTGGAGCTCCTAACCCAGCTCCTAAGTGGCCAGATAACCAGAATTCCCACCTGGGGGAAGGGCCCAGGAAAGCCAAAGGGTACTTAAATCAAAGCATGAGGCAAGCACATGTCTTAACCCTACCTTTCCTTGTATTTTATATCACTGCTGGAACCAGGAGTGGTAGCTGTATTTTTTCTTTTCTATACATTTTCTTTCTTCCTTTCTTTCCTTTCTTCCTTCCTTTCTTCCTTTCTTTCTTTTCTTTCTTTCTTCTCCCTCTTCTAATTTCCTCTTCTCGGAGTTTTGAGTAACATAAAATTGGATGGGCTTGGAGTTTGCTAAGTTGAATGGGCAAAGTTAATGCTTTGTGAAATGTTTTACATTGATTGAATGCTGCTCTAAACTTTTGCAAAAGTTCTCTGATTTTCTGAAGTTGCCAGTAAAGTTTTTTTGTTGTTTTGACCTCTTGAGAATATATTGTCAGTATTTCTCCCGTGCATCTAACTCAGGGTACATAAAAAAAAAAAAAAAAAAAAAAAAGCCCTTTTAAGAGGCTCATTGAGCAAGTTTTTGAGGCCTTACACTTGGCTGCAGTGATTACAATATTGTGGCGTTTGGGACCTGGCTGTGCACACTGAAGATTAGTACTAAGAAAAAGGTTTTAGATTTTAGAAGAACAAATTTCAGCTTGTTTAGAGCTCAGTTGTGAGGGATTCCATGGGAAGCTTCTGTGGAGGACAAAGGACCTAGCGAGTGCTGGAAGCTTTTCAAGAAAACTTTCATGGAAGCACAAAAACAGTTCGTCCCCTTTAAAGGTAAGGGAAGTAGGTGAAGCAAAAGACCCCCTTGGCTTAATTGAAAGCTTTTGAGTCTGCTCAAAACCAAAAGAGAAACATACCAGAGATGGAAAAGCCGATGAATACACCTTGAGAGCTACAAGGGCATTGCCAGGGTGTGCAGAGATTCAGTTAGAAAAGCAAAAGCTCAGCTTGAATTGAAATTGACCAGACACATCAAAAGCTACAAGGAAGGGCTCTTCAGGTCTGTAAACAACAAGCAGAAACAGAAGGAAAATATTGGCCCATTGTTAAACAGGAGAGATTAATTAGCCACCAACAACACTGAAAAGGCAAAGGTTCTCAACACTTTCTTCACCTCTGTCTTTACCAGCACTGATGGGCCCCAGGATCTGGGAACAAGAATCCAGGTGGATGCAAACACAGACTCACTGGCAGTGAAGGAAGAGTTGGTATGTGAACTATTACAGGAGCTTGACCCTGACAATTTATGGGCCCTGAAAATATCCACCTGAGGGTGTTAAGAGCTGGCTGATATTGTTGTGAGGCCACTCTCCATGATCTTTGAGAAGTTGTGAAGACTGGGGAATCTGAAGAAGGCTAATGTCATCCCTATCTACAAGAAGTGCTTAAAGGAGAATCCAGGAAGTTATAGGCCCATCAATCTTACTTCAGTTCCTGGGAAAGTTATGGAACAAATCTTCCTGGGGCCTATCACAAGTCAGATGAAACATGTGATTGGGAAAAGCCAGCACAAGGACAAGTTGTTCTTGACAAACCTGATAGCCTTCTATGACAAAGTAACCTGCTCAGTTGATGTGAGGCAAGCAATGAACACTGTCTACCTGGATTTCCCCAAGGTTTTCAATATGTTTTCCTAGTCTCCTCCTAGAGAAACTGATGTGTTATGGTCTAGACAAGTGGTCTGTGAGGTGGGTGGGGAACTGGCTGACAGGCCACACCCAGAGGGTGGTGGTAAATAGTTCCTTTTCAAACTGGCAATCTGTCACAAGTGGGGTCCCCCAGGGATCGATATTGGGCCCATTGCTGTTTAATATCTTCATAAGTGATCTGGAGGATGGGATGAAGTGTACCCTGATGAAGTGTGCCAATGATACCAAACTGAGTGGGGAAGTGGACACTTGGGAAGGGAGAACCACCCAGCAGGAAGACCTGGATAGGCCAGAAGAGTGGACTAACAAGAACCTTATGAAGTTCAACAAGGACAAATGTAAGGTCTTGCACCTGTGAAAACATAATCCAGGAGTGCAGCACAGGCTGGGAAAGGGACCTGGGGGTCCTGGTGGACAATGAGCTCAATATGAGTGAACAGTGAGCTGCTGTGGCAGAGTCAACAGGATGCTGAGTTGCATAAACAAGGGCATCACCAGCAGAGATAAAGAAGTCATTATCCCACTCTACTCAGTGCCTTGTCAGGCCTCACCTGGAATACTGTGTTCAGTTTTGGTCCTTGCTATATGAAAAAGATGTGGACAGGCTCAAGAGGGTCTACAGAAGGGCCACAAAGATCATCAAAGAACTGTGAAACCTGCCATATGAGGAAAGGCTGAGAGAACTGGGTTCTGAGGAAAGGCTTAGGGGGAGACCTTATCACCATGCTCTAGTATTTAAAGGGTGGTGACAAAGAAAACAGAGACTCCCTTTTTACATAGAAAAGAGGAGGGGGGGGGTAATGGGTACAAGTTACTCCTGGGGACATTCTGATTGGATACAAGAGGAAAATTTTTTACAATGAGAACAATCAGCTACACCATGTCAATTCACCACCAGAGCATCTCTTTCTAGCAGTTTGCTTATGCAGCTATAACTTCACTGGGATATATATGTACTTGGCTTTTTGTTTCACTTGTCTAGTGCTGACCTAGTAAAAATTTAACAGTCATTACCTCTTAGTATCACCTAAGCAGGGCCCAGATTCCCCTGTCTCAGGACATGACTGTAGCCTTTTTTTTTTTTTTTTTTTTCTGCTACAGTATTTTAGCTAATGAATTCATGAACGAAAAACAGCGTTCTCCTCCCCCAGCCTCCCCACATTTTACAACAAACACAAAATTACTGGCACACTAAGGGGTTAAAAAGCAGTAATGAAGAGCAGCCTTCTTTTCTCCCTAACACAGATACATTAAGCAACCCTTAGTTATTAAAAATGAATATATATCTCTAATCCCTGTCAGGGGATTACTTAAGGACCTCTACCACATGAGCAGTAATTCCGGTGCTAACCCTAGGAGGAAGGAGGGAATTATTTAAGAAAAGGTACACAGTTACACACATGCATGTGTTTATAAAAAGCCCATACATCTATCATCTCCTTACAAATAGAGGAGGAACTAAAGAAGCAGCAATTTCAAAACTTCACTTTAAATGCTACTACATTCATTTTGAAATTCTTTGATTTTTGCACAATTCAAAAAATGGTACAAAGCAGCAGTATGAGCTATCACGGCTGAAGCCAAGCACTTTGAAAACAGTGTCTTGGTCCTCAAACAATATATTTGCCTGCTGGTGAGTGATGCTCCACAAGAACAGCTTATTTTGACATTGCTACTAATGCCCTCTCCAACCTTCCCCCAACACAGCACCCCCTTAGTGCTGTCAGTGCAGTTTAAAAGGTAAATTCATGGAAACAATAGCTGTGAGGTAGTCATATTTTAACATCCTTGTCACATTTTCTTTTCCTCCTTTGCCTATGGGCTTCTTTGATTTCCCCGACATTATTTGTGGTGTAGCATACAAGCAATTCCTCCTCTAACTGAAGAGCTTTAAATATTATCTGATGATATCCAGCTAGGGATCTGTGTTGGTTTTGGCTGGGGAAGAGTTAATTTTCTTCATAGTAGCTAGTATGAAGCCATGTTTTGGATTTGTGATCAAAACGGTGTTGATAATTCAGGGATATATTTGTTATTGAAGAGTAGTGCTTACACAGAGTCAAGGCCTTTACTGCTTCTAGTACCACCCTGCTGGTGGGAGTGCACAAGAAGTTGGGAGGGGACACAGCCAGAATAGCTGACCCCAGCTGACCAAAGGGATATTCCATACCGTATGACATCATGCTCAGCAGATAAAGCTGGGGGAAGAAGGAGGAAGGGGGAACATTCAGAAGGATGGTGTTCTGTATTCCCAAGTCACCATTGCACATGATGGAGTCCTGCTTTCCTGGGGATAGCTGAACACCTGCCTGCCCATGGGAAATGGTGAATGAATTCCTTGTTTTGCTTTGCTTGTGTACATGGCTTTTCTTTCCCTATTATTAATCTGTCTTTATCTCAACTGATGTGTTTTCTCACTTTTACCCTTCTGATTGAAGCCCCCATTCCAGGGAAAAGTGAGCCAACAGCTGTGTGGTGCTTGGTTGTCAACTGGGGTTAAACCACAACAGTCCTTTCTGATACCACACGTGGGGCTTGAAGGGTTTGTGATAACGACAGATTGACTAGGATATGCTAGAGCGAATTTATAGCTGTTATTGCTGTTTAGCTATTAATAGACAGGCTCCTGTGCTTGCCATGGTACTTGTTTGCCTCACTGTATATTAGTCTACTGCTCGTTAGTGGATGCTTTTTCATAGAATTATATAAACATTTAAGTTGGAAAAGACTTCAAAGATCATCGAGTCCAACTATTAACCTAACACTGATCAGTCCACCACTAAACCATGTCCTTAAGTGCCACATCCACACGGCTTTTAAATACCTCCAGGGATGGGGACTCAACCACTTCCCTGGGCAGCCTCTTTCAATGCTTGGCCACCCTTTCAGTGAAGAAATTTTTTCTAATATCCAATCTAAACCTCTCCTGGCACAACTTGAGGCCATTTCCTCTTGTCCTATCCCTTGTTACTTGAGAGAAGAGATCAACTCCCACCTCGCTACAGCCTCCTTTCAGGTAGTCGCAGAGAGCAATAAGGTCTCCCCATAGCCTCCTTTTCTCCAGGCCAAACACCCCCAGCCCCCTCAGCCGCTCCTCATAAGACTTGTGCTCCAGCCACTTTTCCAGCTACATTACCCTTCTGTGGACACACTCCAGCACCTCAATGTCTTTCTTGTAGTGAGGTGCCCAAAACTGAACACAGGCTTCGAGGTATGGCCTCACCAGTGCCGAGTACAGGGGGACGATTGCTTCCCTGGTCCTGCTTCCTGCACTATTTCTGATACAAGCCAGGATGCCATTGGCCTTCTTGGCCACCTGGGCACACACTGGCTCACGTTCAGCTGGCTGCCAACCAGCAGCCCCAGGGCCTTTTCTGCCAAACAGCTTTCCAGCCACTCTTCCCCAAGCCTGTAGCGCTGCGGGGGGTCGTTGTGACCCAAGTGCGGGACCCAGCACTTGGCCTTGTTGAACTGAATACCATTGGTCTTGGCCCATCAATCCAGCCTGTTCAAATCCCTCTGCAGAGCCTTCTCACCCAACTTGGCGTCATCTGCAAACTTACTGAGGGTGCACTCAATCCCCTCATCCAGATCATCCATAAAGATATTAAACAGGACTGGACTCAATACTGAGCCCTGGAGAACACAACTAATGACTGGCCACCAGCTGGATGTTAACTCCATTCACCACCACTCTCTGGGCTTAACCATCCATCCAGTTTTTTACCCAGCAAAGAGTGCATCCATCTGAGCCATTGAGCAGCCAGTTTCTCCAGGAGAATGCTGTGGGAAACAGTGTTAGAGGCTTTACTAAAGTTTAGATAGACAACATCCACAGCCTTTCCCTCATCAACTAAGCAGGTCACCCTGTCAAAGAAGGAGACCAGGTTACTCAAGCCTTTCATAAACCAATGCTGACTGGACTTGATCACCTGGTTGCCTCTGACATGATGGCACTCAAGATGATCTGCTCTATGACCTTCCCCAGCAGCAAGGTAAGACTGACAGGCCTGTAGTTCCCCGGATCCTCCTTCTGGCCCTTCTTGCAGATGGGCATCATATTTGCTAACCCCCAGTCAATTGGGACCTCTCCGGATAGCCAGGACTGCTGGTAAATGGTTGAAAGTGGCTTGGCAAGCTCTTCTGCCAGCTCCCTCAGTACCCTTGGGTGGATCCCATCTGGCCCCATAGACAAGTAGTGTAGCAGGTTACTGACCATTTCCCCTTGGACTATGGTGGCTTCATTCTGCTACTCATCCCTGTCAGGGAGCTGAGTACCTGGAGAACAACTGGTCTTACTATTAAAGACTGAGGCAAAGAAGGCATTAAGTACCTCAGCCTTTTCCTCATCCTTTGTCACTATGTTTCTCCCTGCATCCAATAAAAGATGGAGATTCTCCTTAGCCCTCCTTTTGTTGCTGATGTATTTGTAAAAACATTTTTATTGTCTTTTACGGCAGTATCCAGATTAAGTTCTAGTCAGGATTTGGCCATTCTAATTTTCTCTGTGCATTACCTCACAACATCCTTGTAGTCCTCTTGAGTTGCCTGCCCCTTCTTCCAAAGTTCCTAAACTCTGTTTTTGTTCTGAGTTCCAGTCAAAGCTCTCTGTTCAGCCAGGCTGGCCTTCTTCCCCACTGGCTCAGATTTCAGAACATAGGAATGGCCTGCTCCTGAGCCTTTAAGATTTCCTTCTTAAAGCGCATGGATGTGTTCTTCCTGGACTCCTTTGTCCTTCAGGACTGCCTCCCAACAGACTCTGTCAATCAGGCCCCTAAACAGGCCAAAGCCTGCCCTCCACAAGTCCAAGGTGGTAGTTCTACTGACCCCCGTCCTTACTTCTCCAAGAATCAAAAACTCTTATAGTTTTGTGACCGCTGTGCCCAAGATGGCCTCCAACCATCACATCGCCCACCAGTCCTTCTCTGTTCACATACAAGAGGTCCAGCCTCCCCTAATTGGCTCACTCACCAACTGTGTCAGGAGGTTCTCTTCCACACACTCCAGGAACCTCCTAGACTGTTTCCTCTTTGCTGTATTGTATTTCCAGCAGACATCTGGTAAGTTGAAATCCCACATGAGAACAAGGGCTAGTGATTCTCAGACTTCTCCCAGCTGTTTATAGTATATTTCATCTGCCTCTTCATTCCATAACAGACTCCCATCAGATCTGCCTTGTTGGCCTTTCCCCTTAATACTGACACTTAAATGCTCAACCCTATCAGTGCCATCGTTAAGCTCTAGACAATCAAAACACTCCCTAATATACAGGGCTACCCCACCTTCCTTGCCTGTTCCTTCTGAAGTGTTTATAGCCATTCATTGCAGCACTCCAGCTGTGCGAGTCATCCCATCATGTGTCCGTGATGGCAACTATGTCATAGTTTTCCTGCTGCACAATGGCTTCCAGTTCCTCCCATTTGTTGCTCATGCTGTGTGCATTGGTGTAGATGCACCTCAGTTGGACTATTCTCAGGCGCATCTGTAGTTTATAACACATCAATAACCCTTGTGTCTTTGCTGCCACATGGATCTCCATCCCCTACCTCCACTAAGACTGCAGACCAAAGGACCTCACTAGTTTCTTAAACACTGGCATGTTGCCTCCAGGCTTATCTCTAGTGAGCCTGGGTTTATCTCTTTCTCCCTTGCAATCTAGTTTAAAGCTCTTTCAATGAGCCTTGCTAACTCCTAGGCAAAGATCTTTTTTCCCCTTTGACACAGGTGTACCCCATCTGTTGCCCACAGGCCTGGTGTCACAGACCGACCCATGATCAAAGAACCCAAAATTCTGCCAGTGACACCAGGCTTGGAACCAGATACTGATCTTCTGGCTCTTTCTGTTTCTTCCCTCATCATTCCCTGCGACTGGAAGGATAGAGAAAAATATTACTTCTGCTCCTGATCCCTTAACCAGTCGTCCCAAGGCCCTGAAGTCTCTCTTGATTGCCCTCAGACTTCCTGTTGCAACTTCATTGCTGCCTACCTGAAAACTTAATAATGGGTGATAATTTGAGGGCCGTACCAGGGTAGGAAGCTTTCTCTTCTCATCTTTAACCTGGGTCCCAGGGAGGCAGCAGACTTCCCTAAGAAGTGGGTCTGGTCTGCATATGGGGCCTTCTGTTCCCTTCATAAGGGAGTCTCCTATGACAACAACCTGTTTACTTTTCTTTATGGAAGCGGTTTTGATGCAGGGCATAGGCTGACTTAACCTCAGCAACACATCCATGCTAAATGAACTATTGTCCTCATTATCGTTCGGCTCCACTTGCAGAGCCTTGTATCCATTATGCAATGGCACTTGGGAAGGTGGGGCAGTCACAGAGGAGATGCACTTGCTGCGCTGGGCAGGCACTTGCCTCCATTGGCCCCTATTCCTTATGTCACCATGTTCAGCTGGGAGGAGAGAGGATAGGGAATCCTCCATATCATGCACCCTGTCTACCTGTCAGGCCTGTCCCAGGGTAGGTAGGGTGCGATTCCAGTAATCTCTCACACTCCCTGATACTCCTCAACCTATTCACTTCCTGCCAGAGCTCTGCCACTAAGTAGAGGAGTTCCTTTACCTGGGCTCACCTCCCACAGGTGTGCTCACTACTGATGCCCAGTACTGGCATAAGAGCAGGGCACACCCTGCAGCCTGATACATGTTCCCACCGGACCTCTGGGCAGCTGTGTCAGTCACAGTGGGTACAGAGTTTAGAGAGGCCATAGCTCTCTACCAGGTAGTACGATTGCTCTCTGGAGCACCTCAAAGCATGTAGCCATGGATGAGCTCACAAAAGAGCAGGTACACCCCTGGAGGACCTGAAGCCATGGGTAAGGCTTTGTTGGAACAAGTACACCCTTAAGGGACTGCAGTCTGTGGATAAGTCCAAGCCAGAACAGGGGCAAGGAGAGGAGTTCATTGCAATATTAAACCCTAGAACCTGGTCCAAAGGGACCAGTGGTGGAGACTGTAGCGGAAATACCTTTAAAATGTTGCAACCTAATATTTGAGTTGCCTGTTATAGGAATTACTATAGCAGGAATCACCTGAACCAATGGAAGAGAAGTCTTACAAGAAGCAGTTGTAGTGCAGCAGTGACCTGACCTGAACTGACCTTGGTGCCCAGTAGCTGCATCCAACACAGCATTTCTGTCCTGAGTGACCACTATAGCAGATGGAGCCCAAAGTCATGGACTAAATGAACTCGGTAGACATTTGTGGACATTTTGCAGGGGTGGTCCATAGACTAAGGGAATGATAGGTGTATTGTATCAAATGATGGAAAGGGAGGTGGTGGTTAATGAGGATATATTGGCTAGTGTGGGACCTGACCATGATATAAATGGTATGGAATAAGGGGTGGAGAATGTGCTGGTTTTGGCTGGGATAGAGTTAACTTTCTTCATAGTAGCTAGTATGGAGCTATGATTTGGATTTGTGCTGTAAACAGTGTTGATAACAGAGGGATGTTGTTGTTATTGCTGAGCAGTGCTTACACACAGCCAAGGCCTTTTCTGCTTCTCACACCATCCCACCAGAGAGGATGCTAGGAGTGCACAAGAAGTTGGGAGGGGACACAGTCGGGACAGCTGACCCCAACTACACCAACTACCTGGAGATGGATGAACATCTGCCCGCTGATGGGAAGTGGTGAATGAATTCCTTGTTTTGCTTTGCTTGTGCACATGGCTTTTGCTTTCCCTATTAAACTGCATTTATTGCAACCCATGAGTTTTTTTCATTTTTACTCTTCGGATTCTCTCCCCCATCCCACCAGGGGAGGGTGAGTGAGCAGCCGTGTGGTGCTTAGTTGCCGGCTGGAGTTAAACCACAACAGGTCCATAATTTGTCTAACTTTTCTCACAATGAATAATGCCTATTAACACAAAATAATACCACTGACCTCTTACAAGATTAATCCCTTGAACTGGCACTACTAATTACTGAGATTCTGGCATTGTATCTCTAGCTTTAGGATGCAAGGAACATTAGAACTACAATATTTCTTCAACCAAAGACTCAGAATGCTGTCATAATTACCTGCTACCCAGTGCTGTTACATAAATATAATCTCATATAATCAGCAATTATGATCCTCTGCTCTCCAGAGTTCCTCTTACATAAAAAGACAAGCCAAGTACTTCATCTACTGCCCCCTTCTCTTCCTGTACAGTCCAGGGTCAGTGCCTTTTCTTTAGATGCTTTTATTTGAAACAGTTCAGCAAAGGGTCAAAGAGGACACCACACTCATCCTGTTGGACATCTGAAGTAGCCTAAAAGAGAGAGTTTGAGTACAATACAACCAGCCTTTTTCCCCCCCCCTCTTTCAAAAAAACCTACTTGAAACTGGAAGGTAGGAGGCAATCTTCAGACACTTAAGCTTAAATTAGAACCTTCCTGGTTTTCCCTCACCCTTTCTGAATATATTCAAGAGACTGGTAGAAAAACCATACATACCTTACATATAATGAGAGAAAGAGACAATGTACAAGACTTAATTTTCATTTACTATTCACCTGTGTTGGTCAATTTACCCTATCCCAATTTTCATATTATGTCTTCCCTTTACACTGCTCTTGCATTGCTGCCCTCTTACAACCAACTCTATTCTGTGGTGTAATTTGCTTCCCCCCCTTCTTCATTGATCAATGTGCTTCCAAGAGACCAAACACCAACAGAAACTATAAACACTATCAAGATGAGAAATGGAAGAACTCTAGCTCTAAAACAATAGGACAAGGCAAATTAAGCTACAGAATAAAGATGCTGTTAATATCATGTATACAGAAAGGGAATATTCAGTATTTGCTGTTGAAGAGCGTTTCTGCTCTTTTAAATACTTAATTCTGTTAGCCAAAACAGAACTCCTGCATTTGTAAGTCCCTCTTTCGAACATGTCATATAAGCCTTCCTTCTCCGTGCTTCAAGCTTTTTTTTACATTATAGATATAAAACCCAGTAAAATTGAAACAGCATTATTTGATAAAATATATTCTTGAAATAAGAAACCGTACATTACATACACTGTACTTTGTTCAATTAGAAAAAAGCCACAAACAATACAACAACCAAACCCAAAACCAACAACACTAAACAAAGACAGGAATGCATGAGATTGTACAAAACAGTTACAGGACCATCATCACGGGACCATGAAAAAAAAAAGAAGCAAAAGTGATGGATAAAGCAAGAATGACCGCTTCAATGCTATTGAAGTGAGACTGCTTCTCTACTATGCAAACAAATTAATGCAATGATGCTGAAGTTAACTGACAGTGCTAATCTACTGTAGTAGGCATGCAGGAATATATACTAAGAGTGAATAGCATGCTCTCAGGATGGGATTTCTACATGAAAAATTATAATTTTATGTATGTTGGCAAACCAATGTAAAGTCTACAGAGAGCATCTTCCAGGATATGTAGTAAATAAACTTCTCACACCCCTAGCCTTTGAGTCAAATAGTTGCATTTGTACAGCAGCATATGGGAAATCTGACTTGGTATGAAAGTTTGATACTGTCTCTGGATATTCTCATTATATTTAAGAGCAATTTAAGAGAGATCCACAAAAGCAATATTTATTTTCAAACTATTTTACAAGAAAAGCAAAATAGCTTATTGAGACTACCAAGAAATAATTGCTTTCACCTGCTAATTTTTCAAATCCCAATTGTGGTGGTGCTTCCCCCCCCAGCCACACTATGATCTGAGAAATGCTCGTTAGGCCTTGGCCTTGATGAACAGCACCTGGACTAAGCTCCTCTTGAGCTTATCAGAAACACTGTCTGCTCCCAGGAACTTGTGCCGTCTAACAAGCTCCTGTTTTTTAACAGCCTTGGAAACTTATTTTTCTTGCCTGAATTACAACCCAAATGGAATAACACTTTTGTTATCAAACTTTCAAAGAAAGTTACTGACCCGAATTGCAGCCAGGATGGAAAATTACTGTGACTAAAGCCCACTCTCTTGCGGCCCTATAAACACCAGTCCAAATGAGACCCTTTGAGCTCTCTTGGACTGCAGCGGGCTGTGACCAGCAACCTCCCTCTGAGTGCCAGTGAACTCTCAAGTTTGCCATACTCGGAGGACTGCCAAATGATGATGGATCCTGGGCTGATACCCCCCCCCCCCCACTCCTCAAGGCTCAACCCTTTGCCCATTGAGAAGATGCAAGTGCATCCAAAGTGAGTACTTCACTGAATTCAAGGGGAATTTTTTCACAGGTAGCTTGTACAGACTCTTTATGTCTGTGCACATGCAAGTGTCAATATGCTACAGCAAGTGTACCAGGAATGCGGCTCTCCTAGATTCTTAAGCACGTTAGATTTGTAAGTTAGGCTTATAAGTGAGTTACTGTTGTGCTTATACTAAGTTCTATAGAATCTCTTGTTAATTTGTTTATATTAGGCTATCAATTAGGTGCTGTTAAGTTTAGGTGCTGTTAAACCTTTAGGCCTAAACTGTTGGTCAAGTCCAGGGCTAAGTTCAGCAAGGGGGTCCACTCTGAACCTTGTGACTCAATGGGAGGCTCTCCCTCATTCCTTTTTATCCTTACCCAACCTCCACATACATAATTTTTTGTTGATTTTAGTTTTAGATTGATTTATTTTAGATTTTAGTCCAATTTTTCTCAGTGTGCTTTAACCATCTAATAAGTAGTAGAGTCAACCTTGACAATGAACTTTGTTGTGCTTTTGCTTTTATATTAAACCTGATATCGTTGCCAGTGATTCTTTGAGTGACCTAACACACTCATTTGTGACAAATGTCTATGGAATAAAATCAGAGTATGCTTTGGGGAGATGACAGGAGAGACAGACTTCAAGAAAAACATCACTGGCAAACATTAAAAACAAATGTTCTGTCACAGGGTCACTAGTTCTTTTCAGTAGTCTTAGGTTTAGCTTCACTAGCTTACCTCTTAAAAAAAGGTCCCCCGATCAGAACACACAACTAGGAAAAGTCAGCTAATTTATACAAGGCACTAGGAAGAGAAACTTCATGACAGACAGTTATACAAGCCATGCTGCAAAAGCACTGTTAGAGCATTTAGACCCCTGTATAAGGTCTATGTTGATAAAGGACCAAAGAGAGGATAATTTATCACTGCTGATTTAGAGGGCATTCATTACATTAAACTGCCTTAACAATCCCCCAATTAAAACCCAACCAGAAACAGTATTATTTTGAGCAAAATAAAAGTTTAACCCATTAAAACCAGAAAAGATTAATTCCTGCAAGGTCTTTGAAAAGCATCTGAGATGACAGTCCACCCCATCTTAATAAACAAGAAGTCCAAGGAAGGTCATGCATTTGAAGAGCCCCTTCCAGAATGAAGTAACAGACACTAAATGCCAAGCTCTTAAAACTGAAAGTTTGTAAGCAAGTTTATTTAGGCAAATACAATTCAAGTGGGCTTTTGTTTTATTAAAAAAAAAAAAAAACAGAACTACTCAATCTGATTTATATGTGTGAAAGACATTCATCTTATTCATCACCACTAATATAAAGCAAAGGGAACAAAGAGTATTAAGTTTAGGCTACCAAGAAGTGTTATTTCCTGTCCTCATCTATTCTGAAACACAAAGTCTTTTCCTTTTCCCTGACTTAGACTGACAACTCAAATTCATTTCTTGCCAATTAAAAATAAAGTAGGATGCTGAGACACAAAGACAAAACTAAAACACCTTCCTCCCCCAACCCCCTTCTTCCCAGGCTCACTTTCACTCCTTCACTTCCAACTTTCTACCTCTTCCCCCCCACTTCAGGGGTGGGGAGAGAATCATAGAATGATTTTGGTTGGGAGGGACCTTAGAGATCTTCTAGTTCCAACCCCCTTGTGGAATGGGAGGTAGCAGTCAGTTCTTAAGAGCTTATCTGCCACTCCTTCCTCTTCACACTTTTTCCCCTGCTCCAACATAAGATATCTCCCACAGGATAGTCCTTCACTAACTGCTCCAGCATGTGTCCTCTCCATGGGGTACAGTCCTTTGGGAATGGACTGCTCCAGTGTGCGTCCCCCAGGGGCTGCAGTTCATGACAGAAAACTTCCTCCTCTCCAAAGGTGTGCTCTCTAGAGGCTGCAGCTTCCTCCAGGGCACATCCACCTGCTCTGTCACGAGGCCCTCCATAAGCTGCAGGATGGTTATCTGCTCTGGAGTGGTCTTCTCCACAGCCTGTAAGGAAATCTCTGCTCTGACACCTGGAATACCTCCCACCCCTCCTTCACTGACCTAATTGTCTACAGAGCTGTTTCTCTTGCATTTTTCTTCCTCATACCTACCTCCCTTCTCACATACACACACCGCTGCACAGCCTTTCTTAGATGTTATCACAGAGGTGCCCCAGCTTCACTTATTGGCTCATGTTTGGCCAGTGGTAAATCTATTTTGGTGCCAGTTGGAACTGGCTTTGTCCAGCACAGCAGAAGCCCCATGTCTCTTCTGATGAAAGCTGCCTCTGCAGTCTCCCCACTACTAAAACCTCAACACATAAACCCAATACACTCTCTCTATACATATGCACTTTTTCCTTTTTTTTTTCTAATTTGTATTACATACTTGTGCCAAAAATAAACCAATAGATGAAAATACTTCCCTAATTATGCTTGTAGAATCTTTGTTTTTAACTCCCACTTTGGTTTCTTGAAAGCAGGAACTTAGAATAGTGGCTTTCAACTTATTTTTTAATCTTCTGTGGAAGGTATGAGTTTATACAGCAAATTCCAACTTGCTGACAAAGAGCTGGCTTTACTTAACCATCTTTTATGGTCCACAGACTATTGAATCGACAAAGCAAATTCAATCCACAGAAATTATTGTCTTGCATTAACATCAGCTTTCAAGAACATAAAAAGAAGCCACTTTCTGCTTACTGGAAAAAGGAAGTACAATTGCACCCCAGCCAGCTACTTTCCATATAACCTCTACTGAGCACACTCTTTTTTTACCTACAGAGAAGTAAGGTCCGTTCAAGAATTTCTTGATAGCAAATGGCAAGCACACAAATAGGTTTTCCAAGATCTGTCTGTGAATTAGGGTACAGGGTTACTGAATGATACAAGCATAAGGGGAAGAACATTTAACATTTTCAAACTTTTTTAAAGCTTTAAATTGTGTTCAGCAGCAAATTTAAGATGCATAACCAAGTCTTACTTCAGCAGCAACTATCATGTTTTAAGTAATTTGTATCTTCCTGATATTTACTTATAATAGTTGTCTGAATACTTTTTTTATATTCAGTTGGTTTAGTCTTATGATAATTGCTACAGCTTTTGAGTAACTTTGTTATACTGGTATTTACAAGTGGTCATAGTTTGGTATGCAGTATTGTTCAAACATTGCATTTAAGAAGTTTTTTACTACTTTAAATGAGCTACCTAGCTAAAGTCATCAGGGTTGTCCCCAGTAAGTTAATGCTTATTGAATGTCTTTAGTTATAACTCTCTAAAATTTAAAAAGTCTAGCTTTGGTCACACTTTTATTTTGTTCATGTTCTTCTACTCAACTGACAAGTTATTGTTGGCTTTGGTTGGGGGGGGAGGGTGTTTGTTTGGTTTTGGTTTTTTGGTTTCTTTTTAAATGTAAGTAATTGGGAATATTTTGCCACTTACTAGAAGCCTAAAATTTGTTTACTAATGTTGTGGTTTGAGGAAGTATTTGAATATTGGCACCTGGTGTGGCCACTGAGGACATGGATATGCCTCTGAGAACACAGGGGGGTTAAAAGCAGAGAACTCCCAGGAAAACTTTCTCTTGGTTCCTGGTCAGGGAAAGGTTCAGACCTCCCCTGCCCAGCCGACAGCTGGGCAGGGGAGGGGAAGCCATATGGCTGGGTGATGTAGGCCTGGGTCCTGAGGATGGAAGGGTGGAGGAGCACCAAGACACATTGGGCAGCCCCCCCCGGCCCCGGAGAGAGGGAGAGAGAGAGAGAGAGAGAGAGAGCCAGCCTGTGCCACCTTGAAATTTGATAGTATGCCAGCTGAGAAGGAGGAGGGGGGGGGGGGCGTGCAGCGAGAAGGTGCCCGGCAAGGCAGCTGTGGGAGTTCTGGACAGGCAGAGCCTGAGGTTTTCAACCCTTTTCTTGGATGATGGAAACCTTACAAATACTGATCCTCCTGGAGCTGAATGAGAAGAGAGATAGAGACAAGATAAGAGGAAATGGGCCACCAGAGAAGTGAAGAAGAATCTTAGGTGGGAGGAGGTGATGGAGTGGCCTTTGGCTGGACTTTTCTTGTATAGCCATGGACAGAACCATTTTTTCCTGTGACACAGAGACTGCATTTTGGGGAGGCAATGGCTTGGAGCCAAGGGAGTGCAGTGATGTTATGTGAAGGAGTGCGTGAACAGAGACAACGGGTGAGGAGGGTGGTTGGTGCCCTCGATCTTCAGTGGAGGAGAAGATCTCTGTTCTTGAGACCCCTCAGCCCCAGGGGGTGAAATTTGGGGGAGGACAGGTGTCCCAAAAGTGAGAGACTGTGCTCTTTTTTGGAACTGGGCAAAGCATCCTTAAAAGGGGAACCCTAGAAACAGCTCTGGTCCATGCGCAGTGGTGAGAGCACTGGACATGAAAGGAAGATGTCACGATGGCAAATGATCTCCGGGCGGTGCCACGTGTGACATGGAAACACACAAGATCTCAACTGTGTTTCCAGGGGAAGCCTATGGCACAAGGGGGACTCCTCTCTCCTTGATGAACTGAGAATTGATTATCTAAAGGGTGGTGATGGACTGAGAGTTGATCTGAGGGATGGATGTATTGGAAATTTGGTGGGGGGAGGAGGAGTGTTTTTGGAAGGTTTTAATTCTTTCTGTGTGTTTCTTTTTACATATAGTTGTAGGTTAATAAAGTTTTTCTTCTTTATTCCTAAGTTGGAGTCTGCTTTGCTCTATTCCTGGTCACATCTCACAGCAGACACCAGGGAGAATGTATTTTCATGGGGGCACTAGCATTGCGCCAGCGTCAAACCGTGACAACTAAACAAGTACCATCTTTACTAGAAGTAGAAATCACAACAAAGAAAGTTTACAAATTATTCACAAGATTCAAAGTTTACTGACTTTCTAGAATATTTCTTGGTATAACATCAAAGCTTGACATTAACAACTTCTGTGCATTTTTTAAAGTTTCTTTAGTTTTACCGTTCATAGGTTTCCTACCAACTTACACCTAATATCACCTAAACACTTCTCTCTTCCCCCTTCTTCCCACCCCATTACTCACACTATGTTACATGCAAGCTTAATGGCCAGCATGTGCTTAATGATCAGCTGGCCATTATGTTCTTGGATTTTTTTCACTTGGGGCAATAATTTAGATCTACCCCCTTTACCCAACTGGCTGTTTCCATAAAGCCCACAGAACTCAGTTTTCTTTATGACCTCTGATTCATGAAATCAACTAACAGGTTCAACAGGCTGTGATCAGAAAGAGGAGGCAGTCAAGACAGATGGGTAGACTGACAGCATGATCACAACAGCTTCTATTTGTAAGTTTACCTTGCCTTATTAAATCTGAAGCATTCATCATATTCCCAGTTTTAGAAATGTTAACTTCCTAGTGCAGTAGATACTTATTCTAGAACACTTTTAAGTTGAACAAGAATTCAATTCCACCCCTACAAGTTCACTGTTATCCTTATCTTGCAGCAGGAAAGTTCTAACCAGACTTTTCCAACCAAGTGAACCCTTTACACATCCTAGAACACCAGCACTGACATTAGAGGAGTGGATTTTTTTTTAAATTAAGATAACAGCTGGGAAAAGTGTACTTTCACTTTGGAAAACAAACATGAAGTTAACACTTTCCATTATAATGCTTTGCAACTCAATTAAAAAAAAAAAGGAAGCTTTACTGGAATTAACAGTCCACTGTTCCAGCTTTAGAGATAGCATAGTTTAGGGTTTATACAGCACGTATTATGCATGCATGCCATGCGCTCTATAGATGGACATGAGTTTTACATTATCATTTCAATCTAATCTGTTTCAGCTTTTGACACTTCAGACAACTTTTGAGGAAAAAGTGTGTAATGCCGATAGAGCTTAAATAGAATTAAAACTGTATTATGTAAGGTATATACACGATTACTACAGTCATTAAATTAAACTATCTGATTTTAACAAGCAGATTAAGCATCTGTAAAAATGCATGGTCAGTCCACTTGCTCAACAGGAAGCTTTAGCACAAAGTTAAAATGGAAACCAGTTCTAAAAAACAAAACACAGGAGAATATGTAACCAAGAACTGAAAGTGCTTACCTTGACTCTCCACTACTGTTTCTTACATCTTCGTCACTGTGCCCATTCATTGTAAATATTAACAAGTTTAAAAGATAAATAGAAGTCCACTCAGGTTAGAAGGCAGATGCCAAGAAATTACTTCTTGATACTCTCTTTTCCAGATGACTCAAATGTTCTCTGCAAGATTTTTCCAAAATTGCCTAAAGTAGTAAAGAAAAATGTTGACATAACTTGAAATATTTGATAGTTGCAACTGAAAGATACTGAAAATAACTTATCCTGTAATAACACAACCAAAAGGGAGTATCTATCACATCTGGCATCTTCTTTTTAACTGAAAAATAGCTTTTGGTATGCCATAGTCCTGTGTTAAGAACAACCTGATCTTACTTTTAAAGGAAAACAGCCTCCCCAAACACATAAATAAAAATTATAACTATTAATGCTCTAAGATATGATTAGCAAAATCATTTTGTGCACAAAACACATATCATAAGCAGTTCTAGACACAAAGTTTACATTCTGTTGGGGGTAGAGTCAAGAAAATAGACTGTCCCGTTTTTTAAAAATGGCTCAACTACATCATGCTAACAAGATGCCACAGATAGAGTGATCACTATTTCAAACATCTTCAAATCAGATCTCTACCGTGTCAGATGCACCTAGAAAAAGTTAGATTCACATTAAATTGAGTGCAAGTATAAACTCACTGGTAATAAGCCAAAGAGCAGCACCTCTCACAGATGTAGTGGCGTGAAAGCAATTAGGGGCCCGCCTGCAGGTTGCCTGCCTTGAAGTGCTCTCTAATACAGCCCAAGCTTCAACTTATGATGGAGGTGGAGGCCGCCTCGTACCGGGATGGTAAAAGCCCTGCACTCAAGGACTATCTGACAGAGGACCACTCCAGACAGCAAACAAAAGCAGTGACGGAAAAAAAGTGATAGGAATGAGCCCTGTAACCCCAGAGAGGCCGCGAAGCTAGGCTGGGGCCTCCGCGGCGGCGAGCTAGGCAGCTTGGTGGTTCCTCGCAGATAGGCCGTTGGCTGCCCAATGAGGCCAAGATCCACGCTGGCTGCCCTCCCACGCCCAGAGTACGAACACTCCGCCTCCTTTGGGACCGGTACTCCCTGGGCCCTAGGAAAGATCTTTAGTGGCCATGAAACTCTCCTTGTCGGCCACTCCCTGCTCTGCGACAATCCTCCCCAACCACCCGTACCCCGCTGTCGCGGCCTCCCGTGACTGACAGCTCCCGAGGAGAGCCCAGGCCCGGGCTTCTTCCCTACCTCTCGCGAGTTCACCTCCCGCCCCAGAAAATGGCCCTCTGCTGGTAGCGCGACCTGCACAGGCGCTGCTCCTGGTCAAGGCTCTCGGGAAGTGTTGGCAAAGCGGCCGCTGTCCTCTGAGCTCGCTTCTCCCAGCGCCCCCCCATGGCCAGAGAAGAGCGAAGGCCTCCCAGCCAGTTCGTCACAGACCCCGCTGGACCCAGCGAAAGAGGCTCAACCCCGACTGCCCACCTCAATTCTCACAGCTCGCTCCCTCCCTCCCTCCCTCCCTCTTCGGAAAACAGAGACCGGCTCCAGGAACCCAGCGACACGCTAGGCATCCAACTCCTTCTCAGCGCCAGTCGCCTCTCCATCCATCTTTGAAAGTGGCAACCACCGGACAACTACGGACCAGGGAAAGAGAAAGGAGCCATGGCGGGCCTCTGCCTACCTGCGTGTGTGCACTCGGCCAGACTTTCCTAGGTCTGCCCTGGTCCGAGACGGCGCTACACTCCACAAAGAGGTCTGTGCTGCAACCTAGGGTCGAAGACTGCTCCTGCGGCCAGTAGAAGGCCTGGGCCGCCGGCTCTTTACAGCCCCACGCAGTGGGCTCGCCTGCAGCCCCCACCGGCTTGAACAATAGGGCCCCAAACCGGGTAGGGAGAACCCTGGTAAGTGCTCTGTTGCTCCGCCGCTATTTCCTACGTCCTCTCGACCACCGCCATCACGCTACCACTCCGCTCAACCTCCTCCTCCCTTAATTGGATGGAAACCCTGGGCGTGATGTCAGTCCTGCGCCCTGGGACAGAGCGAGGAGGAGGAGCAACAGTCGGGAGGGGACAGCGCCGCCGGGACATAGCGGCATGGCGGAACCCAAGCGGTTTCCTAGCTGCGCTGGATACTGCAGGGGCCGGAGGCAGTAGGAGCTCGCCTACCTGCCGCAGCAGCGAACGGACGCTGAGGCCAGTGCCGCTCTTAGTGCCCGCTTGCGGCTCTTATGTGAGGGGGTAGGGCGCGGCCCGGCCTGAGGGGCGCCCATGACCAACCCAGTATAGCAGGGAACCTGGCCTAAGCCGCACGTTACTGTTTAGAGCGGTGCGGGTTTTTTTGTTTGTTTGTTTGTTTCAGGTTTTTCCTGTCTAAAATGAGAACCCCCTAACAAGCACATATGCATTTCTTAGTCTTCCTATACAATTACAGTTGGCATTAGGGCATATTTAGGAAGGCTTGGCATGCAGCTGCACAACGAACACTTGCCTAAATGAGGAAAGCATCCCCTAGCTGGAGGCAGAACACTCTTTTTCTTGATATCTAACTGGAGTTGTTTTGAAGTGATTAATGAGAAAACTGTTTAAGGCGGCTCATGTTCAGAAAAAAAAAATATTTAGAGTCCTACTGCTAGAGTCTACCAGTTCCCAGAGTAGCAAAAGAAAAGTAGTGGCTGCTGAGTAAAAGACAGCTCTGAGCAACACAATTACAGAATGCTGGAAACAGGAAGTAATTTACCTCCTTTGTCCTCTTTAAAATCCTGCATATTGTGCTGGTTTTGGCTGGGGTAATTTTCTTCATAGTAGCTAGTATGAAGCTATGTTTTGCATTTGTTCTGAAAACAGTGTTCAGAATTCAGGGATTTTTTTTTTTTATTTTATTACTGAGCAGTGCTTACACAAAGCCAAGACCTTTTCTGCTTCTCACACCACCCCACCAGGGAGTAGGCTAGGGGTACACAAGAAGTTGGGTGGAGACATAGCTGGGACAGCTGACCCCAACTGACCAAAGGGATATTCCAGACCATATGACATCATAAAGCTGAGGGAAGAAGGAAGGGGAGGGTGTTCAAAGTTATGGCATCTATCTTCCCCAAGTAACCATTACATGTAATGGGGCCCTGCTTTCCTGGAGATGGATGAACACCTGCTTGTCACTGAATGAAAATCCTTGTTTTGCTTTGCTTATGTGCACAGCTTTTGTTTTACATATTAAACTGTCTTTAGCTCAACCTATGAGTTTTCTCACCTTTCCAATTCTCTCCCCCACCCTATCACTGAAAATATCAGGAAAAAAAAACTCTAAAACTGTAATTTCAGTATCAGAGAGCAGGCATTACTTTATTTTGGTGCCGGGTGTGTGGGTTAATCACTCCTCCTAACACATGCACACCAACTATCAAAAATTTTAATTAATTATTTATAAATGGTAGCAAACAAAAGAATTGGTGTTCATATCCTATAAGTTGCATAGTTCTCTTATTAATTAGCAGTCTATCTTGTACTGGTTAATGATTCTCTAGCTTCTCATGCTAATTAATCCACATGCTCAGTTTCTCTCTTCTTTTGGATAGGTGGTCTGTGGGTTGCTGGTTGTGATCTCCCCCTGCCAGAATTACCTTTTACCCAGTTTGAGCTGATTTGGGCACAGTTGCTGAGTTGGCTTTATTAGTTTCTTCTTTATCTTGGGAGTTCTGACAAATGTCCTTGTAGCCCATAAATTCTACATTTCTTCCCAATCTTGTTAGCCTTGCCCCTAGGTCTGAGATCACTGAAGCATGTCTATCCCTAAAATTTATATTGTTTTTCTACCACCTGGACATCACTTAGAGCTTATAAGGTGCCCTGTTCAGAGAATAAATCTCCCACCTTGTTGATTAGGCTTAAAAGTTTAGGAAGATCAAACATGTTTTCTTAAGAAATTGTTACATATTCAACAGGGTGTATATGTGAGAAGGGAGGTAGGTATGAGGAAGAAAAATGCAAGAGAAACAGCTCTGTAGACAATTAGGTCAGTGAAGGAGGGGTGGGAGGTATTCCAGGTGTCAGAGCAGAGATTTCCTTACAGGCTGTGGAGAAGACCACTCCAGAGCAGATAACCATCCTGCAGCTTATGGAGGGCCTCGTGACAGAGCAGGTGGATGTGCCCTGGAGGAAGCTGCAGCCTCTAGAGAGCACACCTTTGGAGAGGAGGAAGTTTTCTGTCATGAACTGCAGCCCCTGGGGGACGCACACTGGAGCAGTCCATTCCCAAAGGACTGTACCCCATGGAGAGGACACATGCTGGAGCAGTTAGTGAAGGACTATCCTGTGGGAGATATCTTATGTTGGAGCAGGGGAAAAAGTGTGAAGAGGAAGGAGTGGCAGATAAGCTCTTAAGAACTGACTGCTACCTCCCATTCCACAAGGGGGTTGGAACTAGAAGATCTCTAAGGTCCCTCCCAACCAAAATCATTCTATGATTCTCTCCCCACCCCTGAAGTGGGGGGGAAGAGGTAGAAAGTTGGAAGTGAAGGAGTGAAAGTGAGCCTGGGAAGAAGGGGGTTGGGGGAGGAAGGTGTTTTAGTTTTGTCTTTGTGTCTCAGCATCCTACTTTATTTTTAATTGGCAAGAAATGAATTTGAGTTGTCAGTCTAAGTCAGGGAAAAGGAAAAGACTTTGTGTTTCAGAATAGATGAGGACAGGAAATAACACTTCTTGGTAGCCTAAACTTAATACTCTTTGTTCCCTTTGCTTTATATTAGTGGTGATGAATAAGATGAATGTCTTTCACACATATAAATCAGATTGAGTAGTTCTGTTTTTTTTTTTTTTTAATAAAACAAAAGCCCACTTGAATTGTATTTGCCTAAATAAACTTGCTTACAAACTTTCAGTTTTAAGAGCTTGGCATTTAGTGTCTGTTACTTCATTCTGGAAGGGGCTCTTCAAATGCATGACCTTCCTTGGACTTCTTGTTTATTAAGATGGGGTGGACTGTCATCTCAGATGCTTTTCAAAGACCTTGCAGGAATTAATCTTTTCTGGTTTTAATGGGTTAAACTTTTATTTTGCTCAAAATAATACTGTTTCTGGTTGGGTTTTAATTGGGGGATTGTTAAGGCAGTTTAATGTAATGAATGCCCTCTAAATCAGCAGTGATAAATTATCCTCTCTTTGGTCCTTTATCAACATAGACCTTATACAGGGGTCTAAATGCTCTAACAGTGCTTTTGCAGCATGGCTTGTATAACTGTCTGTCATGAAGTTTCTCTTCCTAGTGCCTTGTATAAATTAGCTGACTTTTCCTAGTTGTGTGTTCTGATCGGGGGACCTTTTTTTAAGAGGTAAGCTAGTGAAGCTAAACCTAAGACTACTGAAAAGAACTAGTGACCCTGTGACAGAACATTTGTTTTTAATGTTTGCCAGTGATGTTTTTCTTGAAGTCTGTCTCTCCTGTCATCTCCCCAAAGCATACTCTGATTTTATTCCATAGACATTTGTCACAAATGAGTGTGTTAGGTCACTCAAAGAATCACTGGCAACGATATCAGGTTTAATATAAAAGCAAAAGCACAACAAAGTTCATTGTCAAGGTTGACTCTACTACTTATTAGATGGTTAAAGCACACTGAGAAAAATTGGACTAAAATCTAAAATAAATCAATCTAAAACTAAAATCAACAAAAAATTATGTATGTGGAGGTTGGGTAAGGATAAAAAGGAATGAGGGAGAGCCTCCCATTGAGTCACAAGGTTCAGAGTGGACCCCCTTGCTGAACTTAGCCCTGGACTTGACCAACAGTTTAGGCCTAAAGGTTTAACAGCACCTAAACTTAACAGCACCTAATTGATAGCCTAATATAAACAAATTAACAAGAGATTCTATAGAACTTAGTATAAGCACAACAGTAACTCACTTATAAGCCTAACTTACAAATCTAACGTGCTTAAGAATCTAGGAGAGCCGCATTCCTGGTACACTTGCTGTAGCATATTGACACTTGCATGTGCACAGACATAAAGAGTCTGTACAAGCTACCTGTGAAAAAATTCCCCTTGAATTCAGTGAAGTACTCACTTTGGATGCACTTGCATCTTCTCAATGGGCAAAGGGTTGAGCCTTGAGGAGTGGGGGGGGGGGGGTATCAGCCCAGGATCCATCATCATTTGGCAGTCCTCCGAGTATGGCAAACTTGAGAGTTCACTGGCACTCAGAGGGAGGTTGCTGGTCACAGCCCGCTGCAGTCCAAGAGAGCTCAAAGGGTCTCATTTGGACTGGTGTTTATAGGGCCGCAAGAGAGTGGGCTTTAGTCACAGTAATTTTCCATCCTGGCTGCAATTCGGGTCAGTAACTTTCTTTGAAAGTTTGATAACAAAAGTGTTATTCCATTTGGGTTGTAATTCAGGCAAGAAAAATAAGTTTCCAAGGCTGTTAAAAAACAGGAGCTTGTTAGACGGCACAAGTTCCTGGGAGCAGACAGTGTTTCTGATAAGCTCAAGAGGAGCTTAGTCCAGGTGCTGTTCATCAAGGCCAAGGCCTAACGAGCATTTCTCAGATCATAGTGTGGCTGGGGGGGGAAGCACCACCACAATTGGGATTTGAAAAATTAGCAGGTGAAAGCAATTATTTCTTGGTAGTCTCAATAAGCTATTTTGCTTTTCTTGTAAAATAGTTTGAAAATAAATATTGCTTTTGTGGATCTCTCTTAAATTGCTCTTAAATATAATGAGAATATCCAGAGACAGTATCAAACTTTCATACCAAGTCAGATTTCCCATATGCTGCTGTACAAATGCAACTATTTGACTCAAAGGCTAGGGGTGTGAGAAGTTTATTTACTACATATCCTGGAAGATGCTCTCTGTAGACTTTACATTGGTTTGCCAACATACATAAAATTATAATTTTTCATGTAGAAATCCCATCCTGAGAGCATGCTATTCACTCTTAGTATATATTCCTGCATGCCTACTACAGTAGATTAGCACTGTCAGTTAACTTCAGCATCATTGCATTAATTTGTTTGCATAGTAGAGAAGCAGTCTCACTTCAATAGCATTGAAGCGGTCATTCTTGCTTTATCCATCACTTTTGCTTCTTTTTTTTTTCATGGTCCCGTGATGATGGTCCTGTAACTGTTTTGTACAATCTCATGCATTCCTGTCTTTGTTTAGTGTTGTTGGTTTTGGGTTTGGTTGTTGTATTGTTTGTGGCTTTTTTCTAATTGAACAAAGTACAGTGTATGTAATGTACGGTTTCTTATTTCAAGAATATATTTTATCAAATAATGCTGTTTCAATTTTACTGGGTTTTATATCTATAATGTAAAAAAAAGCTTGAAGCACGGAGAAGGAAGGCTTATATGACATGTTCGAAAGAGGGACTTACAAATGCAGGAGTTCTGTTTTGGCTAACAGAATTAAGTATTTAAAAGAGCAGAAACGCTCTTCAACAGCAAATACTGAATATTCCCTTTCTGTATACATGATATTAACAGCATCTTTATTCTGTAGCTTAATTTGCCTTGTCCTATTGTTTTAGAGCTAGAGTTCTTCCATTTCTCATCTTGATAGTGTTTATAGTTTCTGTTGGTGTTTGGTCTCTTGGAAGCACATTGATCAATGAAGAAGGGGGGGAAGCAAATTACACCACAGAATAGAGTTGGTTGTAAGAGGGCAGCAATGCAAGAGCAGTGTAAAGGGAAGACATAATATGAAAATTGGGATAGGGTAAATTGACCAACACAGGTGAATAGTAAATGAAAATTAAGTCTTGTACATTGTCTCTTTCTCTCATTATATGTAAGGTATGTATGGTTTTTCTACCAGTCTCTTGAATATATTCAGAAAGGGTGAGGGAAAACCAGGAAGGTTCTAATTTAAGCTTAAGTGTCTGAAGATTGCCTCCTACCTTCCAGTTTCAAGTAGGTTTTTTTGAAAGAGGGGGGGGGAAAAAGGCTGGTTGTATTGTACTCAAACTCTCTCTTTTAGGCTACTTCAGATGTCCAACAGGATGAGTGTGGTGTCCTCTTTGACCCTTTGCTGAACTGTTTCAAATAAAAGCATCTAAAGAAAAGGCACTGACCCTGGACTGTACAGGAAGAGAAGGGGGCAGTAGATGAAGTACTTGGCTTGTCTTTTTATGTAAGAGGAACTCTGGAGAGCAGAGGATCATAATTGCTGATTATATGAGATTATATTTATGTAACAGCACTGGGTAGCAGGTAATTATGACAGCATTCTGAGTCTTTGGTTGAAGAAATATTGTAGTTCTAATGTTCCTTGCATCCTAAAGCTAGAGATACAATGCCAGAATCTCAGTAATTAGTAGTGCCAGTTCAAGGGATTAATCTTGTAAGAGGTCAGTGGTATTATTTTGTGTTAATAGGCATTATTCATTGTGAGAAAAGTTAGACAAATTATGGACCTGTTGTGGTTTAACTCCAGCCGGCAACTAAGCACCACACGGCTGCTCACTCACCCTCCCCTGGTGGGATGGGGGAGAGAATCCGAAGAGTAAAAATGAAAAAAACTCATGGGTTGCAATAAATGCAGTTTAATAGGGAAAGCAAAAGCCATGTGCACAAGCAAAGCAAAACAAGGAATTCATTCACCACTTCCCATCAGCGGGCAGATGTTCATCCATCTCCAGGTAGTTGGTGTAGTTGGGGTCAGCTGTCCCGACTGTGTCCCCTCCCAACTTCTTGTGCACTCCTAGCATCCTCTCTGGTGGGATGGTGTGAGAAGCAGAAAAGGCCTTGGCTGTGTGTAAGCACTGCTCAGCAATAACAACAACATCCCTCTGTTATCAACACTGTTTACAGCACAAATCCAAATCATAGCTCCATACTAGCTACTATGAAGAAAGTTAACTCTATCCCAGCCAAAACCAGCACATTCTCCACCCCTTATTCCATACCATTTATATCATGGTCAGGTCCCACACTAGCCAATATATCCTCATTAACCACCACCTCCCTTTCCATCATTTGATACAATACACCTATCATTCCCTTAGTCTATGGACCACCCCTGCAAAATGTCCACAAATGTCTACCGAGTTCATTTAGTCCATGACTTTGGGCTCCATCTGCTATAGTGGTCACTCAGGACAGAAATGCTGTGTTGGATGCAGCTACTGGGCACCAAGGTCAGTTCAGGTCAGGTCACTGCTGCACTACAACTGCTTCTTGTAAGACTTCTCTTCCATTGGTTCAGGTGATTCCTGCTATAGTAATTCCTATAACAGGCAACTCAAATATTAGGTTGCAACATTTTAAAGGTATTTCCGCTACAGTCTCCACCACTGGTCCCTTTGGACCAGGTTCTAGGGTTTAATATTGCAATGAACTCCTCTCCTTGCCCCTGTTCTGGCTTGGACTTATCCACAGACTGCAGTCCCTTAAGGGTGTACTTGTTCCAACAAAGCCTTACCCATGGCTTCAGGTCCTCCAGGGGTGTACCTGCTCTTTTGTGAGCTCATCCATGGCTACATGCTTTGAGGTGCTCCAGAGAGCAATCGTACTACCTGGTAGAGAGCTATGGCCTCTCTAAACTCTGTACCCACTGTGACTGACACAGCTGCCCAGAGGTCCGGTGGGAACATGTATCAGGCTGCAGGGTGTGCCCTGCTCTTATGCCAGTACTGGGCATCAGTAGTGAGCACACCTGTGGGAGGTGAGCCCAGGTAAAGGAACTCCTCTACTTAGTGGCAGAGCTCTGGCAGGAAGTGAATAGGTTGAGGAGTATCAGGGAGTGTGAGAGATTACTGGAATCGCACCCTACCTACCCTGGGACAGGCCTGACAGGTAGACAGGGTGCATGATATGGAGGATTCCCTATCCTCTCTCCTCCCAGCTGAACATGGTGACATAAGGAATAGGGGCCAATGGAGGCAAGTGCCTGCCCAGCGCAGCAAGTGCATCTCCTCTGTGACTGCCCCACCTTCCCAAGTGCCATTGCATAATGGATACAAGGCTCTGCAAGTGGAGCCGAACGATAATGAGGACAATAGTTCATTTAGCATGGATGTGTTGCTGAGGTTAAGTCAGCCTATGCCCTGCATCAAAACCGCTTCCATAAAGAAAAGTAAACAGGTTGTTGTCATAGGAGACTCCCTTATGAAGGGAACAGAAGGCCCCATATGCAGACCAGACCCACTTCTTAGGGAAGTCTGCTGCCTCCCTGGGACCCAGGTTAAAGATGAGAAGAGAAAGCTTCCTACCCTGGTACGGCCCTCAAATTATCACCCATTATTAAGTTTTCAGGTAGGCAGCAATGAAGTTGCAACAGGAAGTCTGAGGGCAATCAAGAGAGACTTCAGGGCCTTGGGACGACTGGTTAAGGGATCAGGAGCAGAAGTAATATTTTTCTCTATCCTTCCAGTCGCAGGGAATGATGAGGGAAGAAACAGAAAGAGCCAGAAGATCAGTATCTGGTTCCAAGCCTGGTGTCACTGGCAGAATTTTGGGTTCTTTGATCATGGGTCGGTCTGTGACACCAGGCCTGTGGGCAACAGATGGGGTACACCTGTGTCAAAGGGGAAAAAAGATCTTTGCCTAGGAGTTAGCAAGGCTCATTGAAAGAGCTTTAAACTAGATTGCAAGGGAGAAAGAGATAAACCCAGGCTCACTAGAGATAAGCCTGGAGGCAACATGCCAGTGTTTAAGAAACTAGTGAGGTCCTTTGGTCTGCAGTCTTAGTGGAGGTAGGGGATGGAGATCCATGTGGCAGCAAAGACACAAGGGTTATTGATGTGTTATAAACTACAGATGCGCCTGAGAATAGTCCAACTGAGGTGCATCTACACCAATGCACACAGCATGAGCAACAAATGGGAGGAACTGGAAGCCATTGTGCAGCAGGAAAACTATGACATAGTTGCCATCACGGACACATGATGGGATGACTCGCACAGCTGGAGTGCTGCAATGAATGGCTATAAACACTTCAGAAGGAACAGGCAAGGAAGGTGGGGTAGCCCTGTATATTAGGGAGTGTTTTGATTGTCTAGAGCTTAACGATGGCACTGATAGGGTTGAGCATTTAAGTGTCAGTATTAAGGGGAAAGGCCAACAAGGCAGATCTGATGGGAGTCTGTTATGGAATGAAGAGGCAGATGAAATATACTATAAACAGCTGGGAGAAGTCTGAGAATCACTAGCCCTTGTTCTCATGTGGGATTTCAACTTACCAGATGTCTGCTGGAAATACAATACAGCAAAGAGGAAACAGTCTAGGAGGTTCCTGGAGTGTGTGGAAGAGAACCTCCTGACACAGTTGGTGAGTGAGCCAATTAGGGGAGGCTGGACCTCTTGTATGTGAACAGAGAAGGACTGGTGGGCGATGTGATGGTTGGAGGCCATCTTGGGCACAGCGGTCACAAAACTATAAGAGTTTTTGATTCTTGGAGAAGTAAGGACGGGGGTCAGTAGAACTACCACCTTGGACTTGTGGAGGGCAGGCTTTGGCCTGTTTAGGGGCCTGATTGACAGAGTCTGTTGGGAGGCAGTCCTGAAGGACAAAGGAGTCCAGGAAGAACACATCCATGCGCTTTAAGAAGGAAATCTTAAAGGCTCAGGAGCAGGCCATTCCTATGTTCTGAAATCTGAGCCAGTGGGGAAGAAGGCCAGCCTGGCTGAACAGAGAGCTTTGACTGGAACTCAGAACAAAAACAGAGTTTAGGAACTTTGGAAGAAGGGGCAGGCAACTCAAGAGGACTACAAGGATGTTGTGAGGTAATGCACAGAGAAAATTAGAATGGCCAAATCCTGACTAGAACTTAATCTGGATACTGCCGTAAAAGACAATAAAAATGTTTTTACAAATACATCAGCAACAAAAGGAGGGCTAAGGAGAATCTCCATCTTTTATTGGATGCAGGGAGAAACATAGTGACAAAGGATGAGGAAAAGGCTGAGGTACTTAATGCCTTCTTTGCCTCAGTCTTTAATAGTAAGACCAGTTGTTCTCCAGGTACTCAGCTCCCTGACAGGGATGAGTAGCAGAATGAAGCCACCATAGTCCAAGGGGAAATGGTCAGTAACCTGCTACACTACTTGTCTATGGGGCCAGATGGGATCCACCCAAGGGTACTGAGGGAGCTGGCAGAAGAGCTTGCCAAGCCACTTTCAACCATTTACCAGCAGTCCTGGCTATCCGGAGAGGTCCCAATTGACTGGGGGTTAGCAAATATGATGCCCATCTGCAAGAAGGGCCAGAAGGAGGATCCGGGGAACTACAGGCCTGTCAGTCTTACCTTGCTGCTGGGGAAGGTCATAGAGCAGATCATCTTGAGTGCCATCATGTCAGAGGCAACCAGGTGATCAAGTCCAGTCAGCATTGGTTTATGAAAGGCTTGAGTAACCTGGTCTCCTTCTTTGACAGGGTGACCTGCTTAGTTGATGAGGGAAAGGCTGTGGATGTTGTCTATCTAAACTTTAGTAAAGCCTCTAACACTGTTTCCCACAGCATTCTCCTGGAGAAACTGGCTGCTCAATGGCTCAGATGGATGCACTCTTTGCTGGGTAAAAAACTGGATGGATGGTTAAGCCCAGAGAGTGGTGGTGAATGGAGTTAACATCCAGCTGGTGGCCAGTCATTAGTTGTGTTCTCCAGGGCTCAGTATTGAGTCCAGTCCTGTTTAATATCTTTATGGATGATCTGGATGAGGGGATTGAGTGCACCCTCAGTAAGTTTGCAGATGACGCCAAGTTGGGTGAGAAGGCTCTGCAGAGGGATTTGAACAGGCTGGATTGATGGGCCAAGACCAATGGTATTCAGTTCAACAAGGCCAAGTGCTGGGTCCCGCACTTGGGTCACAACGACCCCCCGCAGCGCTACAGGCTTGGGGAAGAGTGGCTGGAAAGCTGTTTGGCAGAAAAGGCCCTGGGGCTGCTGGTTGGCAGCCAGCTGAACGTGAGCCAGTGTGTGCCCAGGTGGCCAAGAAGGCCAATGGCATCCTGGCTTGTATCAGAAATAGTGCAGGAAGCAGGACCAGGGAAGCAATCGTCCCCCTGTACTCGGCACTGGTGAGGCCATACCTCGAAGCCTGTGTTCAGTTTTGGGCACCTCACTACAAGAAAGACATTGAGGTGCTGGAGTGTGTCCACAGAAGGGTAATGTAGCTGGAAAAGTGGCTGGAGCACAAGTCTTATGAGGAGCGGCTGAGGGGGCTGGGGGTGTTTGGCCTGGAGAAAAGGAGGCTATGGGGAGACCTTATTGCTCTCTGCGACTACCTGAAAGGAGGCTGTAGCGAGGTGGGAGTTGATCTCTTCTCTCAAGTAACAAGGGATAGGACAAGAGGAAATGGCCTCAAGTTGTGCCAGGAGAGGTTTAGATTGGATATTAGAAAAAATTTCTTCACTGAAAGGGTGGCCAAGCATTGAAAGAGGCTGCCCAGGGAAGTGGTTGAGTCCCCATCCCTGGAGGTATTTAAAAGCCGTGTGGATGTGGCACTTAAGGACATGGTTTAGTGGTGGACTGATCAGTGTTAGGTTAATAGTTGGACTCGATGATCTTTGAAGTCTTTTCCAACTTAAATGTTTATATAATTCTATGAAAAAGCATCCACTAACGAGCAGTAGACTAATATACAGTGAGGCAAACAAGTACCATGGCAAGCACAGGAGCCTGTCTATTAATAGCTAAACAGCAATAACAGCTATAAATTCGCTCTAGCATATCCTAGTCAATCTGTCGTTATCACAAACCCTTCAAGCCCCACGTGTGGTATCAGAAAGGACTGTTGTGGTTTAACCCCAGTTGACAACCAAGCACCACACAGCTGTTGGCTCACTTTTCCCTGGAATGGGGGCTTCAATCAGAAGGGTAAAAGTGAGAAAACACATCAGTTGAGATAAAGACAGATTAATAATAGGGAAAGAAAAGCCATGTACACAAGCAAAGCAAAACAAGGAATTCATTCACCATTTCCCATGGGCAGGCAGGTGTTCAGCTATCCCCAGGAAAGCAGGACTCCATCATGTGCAATGGTGACTTGGGAATACAGAACACCATCCTTCTGAATGTTCCCCCTTCCTCCTTCTTCCCCCAGCTTTATCTGCTGAGCATGATGTCATACGGTATGGAATATCCCTTTGGTCAGCTGGGGTCAGCTATTCTGGCTGTGTCCCCTCCCAACTTCTTGTGCACTCCCACCAGCAGGGTGGTACTAGAAGCAGTAAAGGCCTTGACTCTGTGTAAGCACTACTCTTCAATAACAAATATATCCCTGAATTATCAACACCGTTTTGATCACAAATCCAAAACATGGCTTCATACTAGCTACTATGAAGAAAATTAACTCTTCCCCAGCCAAAACCAACACAGATCCCTAGCTGGATATCATCAGATAATATTTAAAGCTCTTCAGTTAGAGGAGGAATTGCTTGTATGCTACACCACAAATAATGTCGGGGAAATCAAAGAAGCCCATAGGCAAAGGAGGAAAAGAAAATGTGACAAGGATGTTAAAATATGACTACCTCACAGCTATTGTTTCCATGAATTTACCTTTTAAACTGCACTGACAGCACTAAGGGGGTGCTGTGTTGGGGGAAGGTTGGAGAGGGCATTAGTAGCAATGTCAAAATAAGCTGTTCTTGTGGAGCATCACTCACCAGCAGGCAAATATATTGTTTGAGGACCAAGACACTGTTTTCAAAGTGCTTGGCTTCAGCCGTGATAGCTCATACTGCTGCTTTGTACCATTTTTTGAATTGTGCAAAAATCAAAGAATTTCAAAATGAATGTAGTAGCATTTAAAGTGAAGTTTTGAAATTGCTGCTTCTTTAGTTCCTCCTCTATTTGTAAGGAGATGATAGATGTATGGGCTTTTTATAAACACATGCATGTGTGTAACTGTGTACCTTTTCTTAAATAATTCCCTCCTTCCTCCTAGGGTTAGCACCGGAATTACTGCTCATGTGGTAGAGGTCCTTAAGTAATCCCCTGACAGGGATTAGAGATATATATTCATTTTTAATAACTAAGGGTTGCTTAATGTATCTGTGTTAGGGAGAAAAGAAGGCTGCTCTTCATTACTGCTTTTTAACCCCTTAGTGTGCCAGTAATTTTGTGTTTGTTGTAAAATGTGGGGAGGCTGGGGGAGGAGAATGCTGTTTTTCGTTCATGAATTCATTAGCTAAAATACTGTAGCAGAAAAAAAAAAAAAAAAAAAAGGCTACAGTCATGTCCTGAGACAGGGGAATCTGGGCCCTGCTTAGGTGATACTAAGAGGTAATGACTGTTAAATTTTTACTAGGTCAGCACTAGACAAGTGAAACAAAAAGCCAAGTACATATATATCCCAGTGAAGTTATAGCTGCATAAGCAAACTGCTAGAAAGAGATGCTCTGGTGGTGAATTGACATGGTGTAGCTGATTGTTCTCATTGTAAAAAATTTTCCTCTTGTATCCAATCAGAATGTCCCCAGGAGTAACTTGTACCCATTACCCCCCCCCTCCTCTTTTCTATGTAAAAAGGGAGTCTCTGTTTTCTTTGTCACCACCCTTTAAATACTAGAGCATGGTGATAAGGTCTCCCCCTAAGCCTTTCCTCAGAACCCAGTTCTCTCAGCCTTTCCTCATATGGCAGGTTTCACAGTTCTTTGATGATCTTTGTGGCCCTTCTGTAGACCCTCTTGAGCCTGTCCACATCTTTTTCATATAGCAAGGACCAAAACTGAACACAGTATTCCAGGTGAGGCCTGACAAGGCACTGAGTAGAGTGGGATAATGACTTCTTTATCTCTGCTGGTGATGCCCTTGTTTATGCAACTCAGCATCCTGTTGACTCTGCCACAGCAGCTCACTGTTCACTCATATTGAGCTCATTGTCCACCAGGACCCCCAGGTCCCTTTCCCAGCCTGTGCTGCACTCCTGGATTATGTTTTCACAGGTGCAAGACCTTACATTTGTCCTTGTTGAACTTCATAAGGTTCTTGTTAGTCCACTCTTCTGGCCTATCCAGGTCTTCCTGCTGGGTGGTTCTCCCTTCCCAAGTGTCCACTTCCCCACTCAGTTTGGTATCATTGGCACACTTCATCAGGGTACACTTCATCCCATCCTCCAGATCACTTATGAAGATATTAAACAGCAATGGGCCCAATATCGATCCCTGGGGGACCCCACTTGTGACAGATTGCCAGTTTGAAAAGGAACTATTTACCACCACCCTCTGGGTGTGGCCTGTCAGCCAGTTCCCCACCCACCTCACAGACCACTTGTCTAGACCATAACACATCAGTTTCTCTAGGAGGAGACTAGGAAAACATATTGAAAACCTTGGGGAAATCCAGGTAGACAGTGTTCATTGCTTGCCTCACATCAACTGAGCAGGTTACTTTGTCATAGAAGGCTATCAGGTTTGTCAAGAACAACTTGTCCTTGTGCTGGCTTTTCCCAATCACATGTTTCATCTGACTTGTGATAGGCCCCAGGAAGATTTGTTCCATAACTTTCCCAGGAACTGAAGTAAGATTGATGGGCCTATAACTTCCTGGATTCTCCTTTAAGCACTTCTTGTAGATAGGGATGACATTAGCCTTCTTCAGATTCCCCAGTCTTCACAACTTCTCAAAGATCATGGAGAGTGGCCTCACAACAATATCAGCCAGCTCTTAACACCCTCAGGTGGATATTTTCAGGGCCCATAAATTGTCAGGGTCAAGCTCCTGTAATAGTTCACATACCAACTCTTCCTTCACTGCCAGTGAGTCTGTGTTTGCATCCACCTGGATTCTTGTTCCCAGATCCTGGGGCCCATCAGTGCTGGTAAAGACAGAGGTGAAGAAAGTGTTGAGAACCTTTGCCTTTTCAGTGTTGTTGGTGGCTAATTAATCTCTCCTGTTTAACAATGGGCCAATATTTTCCTTCTGTTTCTGCTTGTTGTTTACAGACCTGAAGAGCCCTTCCTTGTAGCTTTTGATGTGTCTGGTCAATTTCAATTCAAGCTGAGCTTTTGCTTTTCTAACTGAATCTCTGCACACCCTGGCAATGCCCTTGTAGCTCTCAAGGTGTATTCATCGGCTTTTCCATCTCTGGTATGTTTCTCTTTTGGTTTTGAGCAGACTCAAAAGCTTTCAATTAAGCCAAGGGGGTCTTTTGCTTCACCTACTTCCCTTACCTTTAAAGGGGACGAACTGTTTTTGTGCTTCCATGAAAGTTTTCTTGAAAAGCTTCCAGCACTCGCTAGGTCCTTTGTCCTCCACAGAAGCTTCCCATGGAATCCCTCACAACTGAGCTCTAAACAAGCTGAAATTTGTTCTTCTAAAATCTAAAACCTTTTTCTTAGTACTAATCTTCAGTGTGCACAGCCAGGTCCCAAACGCCACAATATTGTAATCACTGCAGCCAAGTGTAAGGCCTCAAAAACTTGCTCAATGAGCCTCTTAAAAGGGCTTTTTTTTTTTTTTTTTTTTTTTTTATGTACCCTGAGTTAGATGCACGGGAGAAATACTGACAATATATTCTCAAGAGGTCAAAACAACAAAAAAACTTTACTGGCAACTTCAGAAAATCAGAGAACTTTTGCAAAAGTTTAGAGCAGCATTCAATCAATGTAAAACATTTCACAAAGCATTAACTTTGCCCATTCAACTTAGCAAACTCCAAGCCCATCCAATTTTATGTTACTCAAAACTCCGAGAAGAGGAAATTAGAAGAGGGAGAAGAAAGAAAGAAAAGAAAGAAAGGAAGAAAGGAAGGAAGAAAGGAAAGAAAGGAAGAAAGAAAATGTATAGAAAAGAAAAAATACAGCTACCACTCCTGGTTCCAGCAGTGATATAAAATACAAGGAAAGGTAGGGTTAAGACATGTGCTTGCCTCATGCTTTGATTTAAGTACCCTTTGGCTTTCCTGGGCCCTTCCCCCAGGTGGGAATTCTGGTTATCTGGCCACTTAGGAGCTGGGTTAGGAGCTCCAGAGGTGGGGTGTAGAGCATTGCCTCCAGTGTGCCAGTGACTGGCAGCCACTCTGGGGCTGGGATACAGGTCCGGGGGGCGTGGGGGGGGGGGGTGTGTGTATGTGCAGAGCAGGGCATCGCCTCACCAGAGTAAGGCCAGACCTGCCCCTTCCCCCCACACATGCACCCAAAATGTTTCAAACCAGCAATCCTTCCAGTCTCTCATACCACCCCATGGCTCAAGACATTGACTGGGACCACAGTAATGGTACCTTTCCTCTCGTGGCAGCAGTGGGGTCCTAATCTAGCAGACAGAGGAGAAAGGAGAGGAAAGTATACAGGAAATCATATAATGGACAATTGCTATTTCAATAATCAAAAGCATAAGTCTAGTCAATATAAAAATTTCCTCCTATGCAAGTCATCACTCCTCATCCTGTGAGTCTCTAAAATTGCAGGCAATTTTGTGTGGTGCCAACCAGGATCCAGGAGGAGAGTTCATTAAACCAATCTTTTGGCTGCAATGACCAAAGAGTCCAGCAGACTGGTTGGTAGTTTCCTTCATGTTTCTTGATATTGTATTCTTCTTCAGTGAGGTCTAGTATTTTACATATTCCTTTCTCATTAATAACATATCAAGCGTTAGACAATTTAATAAAGCCATTTTTGGTACTTGCTGGACTTGTAAGCTGAGCTCCAAAAACAGCATGGTGTAAGGCCCCAAACAACTCGCTGAAAGGGGCTTACAGAGGTTCCTGTACTCTCAGTTAGATGCATGGGAGAAATACCAACTAGATATTCTCAAGAGGTCAATTTAAATTTACTGGCAAAATATAGAAAATCAAGGAACTTTTGACAAAGTTTTAGTACAACATCCAATCAACATAAAACACTTCTCATAGCTATATTTTGGCCCATTCAACTAAGCAAACTCTGAACTTAAACCCATTCAATGTTAAGTTACCCAAAAAGTTCCAAGAAGAGGGAATTAGAAGAAGAAAGAAAGAAAGACAGAAAAGAGATAGAAAAACACACATATAGTAATCAACTCCTGGGTTAAGGTGGTGTCCAGATAGAAACTCCAAGAGCAGGGTAGGGTCAAGACATGTGCTTGCCTCATGCACAGCCTTAAATACCTCTGGGCCTTTGTTCGCCGCCCCCCCCCCCCCCCCTTCCCAAGTGTGGGACTTCTGGTCATCCGGCCACTCAGGAGCTGGGTTAGGCAGAGTGGAGCACTGCCTCTGGTGTGGCAAATGATTGACAGACACTGTGGGGCTGGGATGCTCTAGGGCTGGGGGGTGTGGGGCAGGACACTGTCTTGCCAGAGCAAGGCCTGACCTGCCCTCTCCCACACACAGAGGCATAATTTTTGCTATAATCTCTTAGTACTGGGTAGTTAGTTAAAAATTATCTTCTTTTTTTTTTTTTGGTCAAGACTTCAACACCAGTAGTTTCCATATCCAAATATGGTTAAACTTACCTCTTTTCCTGTAACAGTACAGATGGTCTGTAGCTGGACAAGATAAATCTGGCCATAACATAAATCCAATTTGGCTCGCCTAGTTCAGAAGTACACAACTCCCTGAGTGAGCAATCATAGGATAAATCTGAACTCAAACAGGGACCTAAGCTAATCATGTTCAATCCAGAATGCAGACATATCACTGGTCAAGGAGCTGGGCGGTGCAGAGATCCCAACCAATTGGCTTTCTAAGCCTGGGAAATTCAAACCCCCTATATAAGATGGTTCTGAACAATAAAATACGCTGTTTGTCCCATGATCTTGGTGACTCGAGTTGTAAGTCTTTCTCCAACCTACGACCACATATAACATTTTCCAATGGGAATTAATCATTTGCTTTTTTGAAGTTTCATGGTTTACTTAGAGCTGTGAGGTGTGGCTGCTTTCTGTCTGTAGCAGAGATCCTAACCTGTGTCCACTAAAAATAAATTGCTTCCTGAACACAGCACTTGAAAATACTAGCCACCCTTTGTCACCCTAGAGATACTCTCTTGTCCCTAAGACTTCTTAACGTGTCAAAATGCAATGACCCTAGAAGTACCTGCATATGCCCTTTTCTTTATGCTCGAAGAAATGAAGGTGTTTTATTTACATTGGCCAGCCCCCCTTGCAATCACTGCCAATACTAGACAAGCTTAACATTCAACCAGAATAAGGTTCTGTTTCAGCACTTAAACTCCTAATTGCAAAATTTGGGACACATCTACATTTTATGTTATATTCTCCTTAATCTTCTTAGTTTCTTCAGTTTCCCTCACCTGAGTCACTTCAGTTCTGGCAGCCTGGTCTTCCTACTTGTAGTTTCAGTGTTCTTCAGTAGCACAGCTTTTGGGTATGTGAGTATATATACTATGGACCTTTAAAGCAATGTTTTTTATCTAGGCAATAATATCTTGCCTGTCGCGAAATTGTTGCAGTGTGCCTTGTCCCGGCTAGATGATAACAGGGAGCGCAACAGTCCCCCTTTTTGAGCTCCGCAGAAACCCAGCTACCAGTAGAGGTTTGGCGCAGAAACAAAAGGCTGCAGCACGGGCCTGGGGTGGAACTGGGGTAACTTTATTTGATGGTAAAACTCCCCAAGTCCAGGGTCCCAGGCCCCGACCTGAGGGCAAACAACAGCTTATAAACAGGGGGGAGGTCTCAGGGGAGGATACAATCTCTAGCTAATCGGGAGAGCTGGGGGTGGAACACAAGGCAGGGAATACAATGTGTAAACCAATGGAGGATTTCAAGGGAGGGGAACAGCTTGGGACAGGAGGGGTTAACAACTGGATAGGAGGAGGGGGTTTGAAACTTGGCAGGGAATAGCTAGGTAATAAACAAAGAAACCAACACAACTAAACTGAATAACAAAAAAGCAAGTCTGTGCCACTCTAAAGACAGGGGGAGAAATATACAGAGGGATTACAAAACCACAAATTAAACAGTAAACATGCCAAATAAAAAACACACTACAACACTTGCCTAGATGGGTTTGCCTCTGTGCTGCCAGTTGGTCCATTTCCATTGCTGTAGCCACCCCCACAGGGTATTTGCCACCATCCATGAGTCAAAATTGAAATAGAGTACTGGCCACTGGCAATCTCTAGGGCAAACTAGATAGCTTTCACTTGTGCAAACTGCCTCAATTCTCTTTTCCAGTGTACTGGTTATAGCTGGGACAGAGTTAATTTCTTCATGGTAGCGTGCAAGGGGCTCTATTTTGGATTTGTGATCAAAACAATGTTGATAACACAGGGATGTTTTTGTTTATCTGAGCAGGGCTTACACAGAGCCAAGGCCTTTTCTGCTTCCACACTGCTCCCACAGCAATCAAGATGGGGGTGCACAAGCAGTTGGGAGGGGACACAGCCAGGACAGGTGACCCCAACTGACAAAAGGGATATTCTAGACCATTTGGTGTCATGCTCCCTCTATAAATCTGAGAGAAGAAAGGGGGCAGGGGGGAATGTTTGGTGTGATAGCATTTGTCTTTCCAAGTAACTGCTGCATAGGTGAACCTCTGCTTTCCTGGGGATGGCAAAACACCTGCCTGCTGATGGGCAGTAGTGAATGAATTCCTTATTTTGCTTTTCTCGTGCATGCGGCTTTTGCTTTACCTATAAAACTGCCTTTATCTCAGTCCACGAGTTTTCTTAATTTTACCCTTCTAATTCTCTCTACCATCCCACTATGGATGGGCTGAGGTTGAGCAAGCAGTTGTGTGGTGCTCAGCTGCCTACTGGGGTTAATCCACAACACCCTTGTATACCTGTAGCCACATTTCTCTTCACAGAGAAAAGCAAGGCACAATTCTTCCCAAGAATATTTCTGGGTTTCACATTCTCTCAACCTCAGAGAAGGGAAGGACAATTCTTATCTCACTTTCTGTGCCTGTGTTTGTGCCAAAATAGAATGCAATATGGAGATTGTTTACCCTAAGTGATGGTGTTTTGTTTCCTTGGCCTATCAGGGCCAAGTGTGTGTGTGTGTCAGGACTGTCGGCTGACAGTCACGAGATTCTGTGCAGTTGTGTGCAGTTGAGTGCTTGGCAGATTCAGTTTAGATGTAATATAATATAGTGTAATATAATATAGAATAATATAGTATAATAAAGGAAATAATTAGCCTTCTGATAAGATGGAGTCCTCCTCGTCATTCCTCTGTCAGGGGCAAAAATATCCACTATATATACCTGTGTATATACCTCAGTTTAATGTGATTATTTACAAGTTCAAATGAAATAATAGCTTCAACTGGTACAAGTGTGTGCAAACATTTTTCTTTCATTAACTACATTAATTTAATTGAATTGAATGATAACCTGATAACTGGGCAATTATAATTCAAGAGTGTCCTTAAACCTGATATGTACTACAATAAACAAAATCCTTTTTACAAATCACTGAGTTGTCTGGACAGAGTATCTGTACATGACTGCAACATCCAAACACTGACACTGAATTAGTACATTGACTGAAGGGTTTCCTGAACAGATTAAATAAACAAAACATTGACATTTAATTTTTTATAATGAGACTTCAAAATTAATATACATAAAGATAGTTGAGAAAAGCTGACACTTCTCTTTTTACTGATATTTTCTGTCTGCCTTTAAATTGCTCTTGGCTTTCTGGAAGCATTAATTCTCTCTAAAAATCTCTTGCCTGCTTTATAAATATGGTGTTCCTGTTAGTATAACCTTCTCAATGTTTAGCTAGGGTGAAGTGAGAGTGAAGTTTGGTGTTTTTTTCCTTAGGCAAAAATGTTTGATATTTTAAGTTAAAGGCAAACCTATAACTATAGTAGACTCCTTCAGGCTATATACTGGAGTAGGGGAAAAATTAATTCCTGAAGGCTTACTCAATCACAATAAGAACGTACCTGGATGAAGGTAAAAGGAATAAATGTAGTGTCTTGGTTTGAAAAGACAGGTGTCTGCTAAGGAAGGCAGGAGCGTCTCCTGAACTGGAAACTGTAAACTCCCTTCCTCTGAATTGTTATAAATTTGAAATTAAGGGGGGCTCTCAGGTAAAGATATGGGAGCAGGAATAACAGTTATTTATTAAGGAAGAAAATAAAAAATAAAATAAACTGTCGTGAACGGCGGGAGAAATGCAACACACCATATGCGTGAATAGCAAATCCCGAAGTTTATTGAAAACCCACACATATTTATATTGGTGTTAATGAAGCTTATACATATTGCAAAAGCTGAGCTCATTATTGGTTAAAGCACACTTAGATCAACCACATCTACTTCTATCTTCTAACAATTATTTTGCTTCTATGTTTGCATTCTTCTAACTTCTCTACCCCAGATATCTACATTTTCTGGCAAGCGATTTTCTCCCCCGTCTTCCTGTTTCAGAGAAGGTCACTGTGACCTTCGTCAGTAATTGGGCACTGGTTGCTCAGTTCCCAGCTTGTTTCCCCTATCCTTATCCATCGGTATCACATCGAAATGTCCTTTCTCAGCTAACCAATTATCCAAAAAGCTCTCTACAATAAACAATGCAGTAATACAAAACAAACTACTGACAGAGTCAGAATATGACCTGACACCCTGTTGGTCAGGGTGTTGGTAGCAGTCCAATTAGAATGGTGGCTGCAGTCCTCCTGGAGTGGCAGGTGTGGTTCTGTTGAAGCAGTGATCTTGTAGAAGGGTGTAGTCTTCCTCTGAAGATCTAGTGGAAAAGGCAGCTGTTCCTTTGGGAATCCAGTGGAAAGGCTGTTCTGGTGTTCCAAAAGCTCAGATTATATCTAGTTAGGAATGCTTGGCTCCTCCCTCTGTGTAGAACATCTCACAATGGGATGCTGTAATTTTATTGGTCATGCAGTGACATTTAGTAGCCCATTAACAGCAGATGTCTCCCTGGAAGGAAGATTGGTTTGTGGAAGAGATAAACAAAACCGCCCAATTAACAGACCATAACTGCCACACCTCTAAGAGATGGCAAATAGAATACACATTGCCTTGCAATCTAGGACATTTAGCATCCAGGGTTACAAAAGAAATTTATAGCCATGATCCTACAAGAAATAAATTGTCCTTGTATAAAGAAGTGTCAGATGATAGTTTTAAATATTACTTTTTTTTCCTCAAGAGTAGTTCTTGATTAAATTAAATCTTATAATTTGTATTGGTTTGGGTTTTTTAAAAACACATCTTGGTTTTGGCTGGGACAGAGTAAATTTTCTTCCTAGCAGCTGGTACAGTTCTGTGGTTTGGATTTAGGATGAGAATAATGTTAAAAGCACACTGATGTTTTGGTTGTTGCTGAGCAGTGCTTTACACTAAGTCAATAACTATTCTGCTTCTCGTACTGCCCTGCCAGTAAGGAGAATGGGAGTGTACAAGGAGCTGTGGCATTGGAGCCCCTGGGGTAGCAAGGATAGGTTGGATTCAATCTACACCAGGACTCTCAGCCAATATAATTCTGTTCTAAATGCAGATATATCACTGGCCAGAGAGCTGGACGGGGCTAAGACCTCAACCAATCACATGTGTAATTGGAGCTCCCATAAAAGGAGCTGGAGGAATAAACTCCAGGCTGTTTGTCACATGGAGCTTTGGTGTGTGTGTGGTCCCTGTCTCTGACCTCCAACCCCACAAAACATCTGAATAATAAATGTAATAAAGAGCTGTGAGGAAGCATAACCAGGACAAGTGACCTGAACTGTGTTGTCATCTTATTGCAGGGGTTCCATACTGTTGTCTTCTTATCGCAAGTTTCATACCTTCTTTGTGTTTCTCATGGGCAGCTCCACAGAGCACTGACTCTTTCTTCTTCACAAAGTAGCCAGCTGACTCCAGTTCCCTTCTCAACCAGCCACACCACTCTTTTATAGCACTTTTCTTCTCATTGGTTATAGCTGTGGCCTGTTAAAGTCAGGCCTGTTCCTAATCTTTGATAATTGGCCCAACTGCAACTCCTTAGGGGTAAGATTACTTTGTACGCTATCTTTATTTTCTTATATTCTATCCCCCTACAGAACTGGCCAAAGATATATTCTACACCATATGACATCATGCTCAGTATATAAACTGGGGGGGGTGCTGGCTGAGAGTTGCTGATCACTGCTCAGGGTCTGGCTGGGCATCAGTTAGCAGGTAGTGAGCAACTGCATTGTGCATCACTTGTTTTGTATATTCTTTCATAATTATTATTATTTTCCCTTCATTTTCTGTCATATTAAACTGGTTTTTTCTCAACCCACGAGTTTTTCCTTTTTTCTGATTCTCCCCCTTATCCTGAAATAGAGATTTTTGGAGTTCACTTGAATTGCAATATGAATTAAGCATTTAAAGTTTAGCCTGTAGAACTATGTGTTGAATTTTAACCTTTTTACTTAAGAAACCTCTGCCATGGTACAAAGGGCATAGGAAAATTTCTGAAGCTTCTTGCATAAAGAACAATACCAGAGAACACCAAGAGATACAAAAAGCCCAGATAAAAGAACTCCTCTGTCTCCAAGCTAATCAAGGCCGACAGACTACTCAGATAAGCACCAAGGGACTAAAAGCGCATGCACAAAGGAGAAAAGTTCAAAAGTTCAATCATGAGGAAGACCACAATCTTCAGCCTCAGACACCACCAGAGACCCCTGTACAACCACCACAGCAAACAACGCATGCCCAGAAGGGCGTGGATCTGATTACCATGCGAAGCGAGGACAGGCGGGGCCAGGGGTTGAATATGCATGGCAAAGTTGTGCAATGTGTTGCATATGGAATACCTTTGTGAATAAAGACGTGGGACAGCCGGAGGCTCGGGGCACAAGTTTTCATGAGAGTTATCTCGCTTGTGCCGGGCACTGACATGCATACCTACTTCATAACTATATCTGGTTGTGGAGTCTATTTATTCTGTGTATTGCTTCATTTCCACTTGGGATGTCTTCAGATAGAGGCCCACATTTTATAGGAGATGTGATGCAACAGCTGAGCAAAACCCTGGGTATAAAATGGGACTTACACACACCTTGGTGACCACAGTCTAGTGGGAAAGTGGAAAGGATGAATCAGACTTTGAAATGACAAATTAGTAAAATGGGCCAAAACCCCTCTTAAATGGCCACGGGCCCTTCCTCTGGCTCTTTTGTGAGTCAGAATTCAGCTGAGGTCAAAACCCAAAGTAAGTCCCTATGAATTGCTGTACAGATGGTACAGATGGCCGTATCAAACACTATCAATTCCAGGAGAAATTAATTTAAAGGGAGAAATGTATTTAAATCTATACTTGATTTCTTTAGGAAAAACTTGCTGGACTCTCGATTAATAACTCTGTTTGGATCAGTTGCTTTGGGTGCATTTGTTCATCTGTATCAACCTCGCGATTTTCTGTATGTAAAGACCTGGATCTCTGAGCCCTTGAAGAAAAAGTGGAAAGGACCTTTCCAAGTCCTCCTCCTAACCTACACTGCACTCAAGGTGTAAGGAATCAAACCCTGGGTTCATCTCACGCAGGTAAAACCAGGAACCACACATTAAACACAGCAGAAACAAGACTAACTAACACTGTGGAGTTTTTTAATATATATAAATTCTCTTGGTATAAGTATAGGATGTGATTTTCTAAGCGGATATTATTCATTGGATCTAGATGAAAATGATAAATAATCGCACATTTATAATAATAATAGAAACTATGTTGTTAATGTCTGGGAAGGTGTTGAAGGTTAGTTGTTTTCCTTTTTTTTTTTTTCTTCCTCTCAGGGAATTTTTCTCCCATTTGTAGCCTAAGAGATGAAGAATGACGGTACTTAAAAGACAAATGATGTGGCCAGGATGGGGAGGAGGGGGGAAGGGATGCAGTTGCTGCAGTCCCTTGTGAGCTCACTGTCTGGGGAGTTTCTCTTGGGAAGTGCAGAGATACCGCGGGGGGTGGGGGGGAGGGGTGTGTGCTAACCAAGACTTGGCTGGGGATTAGGGGCTGGGCTCAGCCCTCTCTCTCTCGGGGATCAGAGGGGAGGTGGTTGTTTTGGTGTTGGACTGCTGCGCCAGGGAGAATTTGCTGCAACTGCGGAGTTTTGTCCTTCACTGCTTCTTACCGTTGGTGAGGCTCTGCTTGCAAGAGCGGCCATTGAACTGGGACCTTTCAACACCCGACGTCCCTGGGAGGGACCCTCATCCCTGAGCTTGGGTGGCTCAGGGGAAACCTGGGACACCCCCCCTCCTCCAGAGGAAGCATCTCCTGGCTGCTTCTGGGAGCCTGGTTGCTGCTACCTTCACCAGGACATCACATAGGACAAGTGAGAGCCAGTGTTATAGATGAGTAATGTAATAGTTGGCTCTCACAATTAAAAGATAAATATTATGTAGATGTATAGTAATGTTATTTAATATGTCTCCCCATAGACCCCTTTTCCCTCCCCCTTGTAATAGCCTTAGTAGTCAGGGCATTTAGAGAAGGCTGGCTTGTTACCAGGAGGCGCAGCGTAACAACACCTGACCTCCAATCAAGATGTAAGAAAGTAATCTCCACCAATAAATGGCAGAGAAAGAGTTGATGGAAAACATGAAAGTTTGACAAGAAAGTTTCACAGATATGTATGCTTGGCAGAAAGCTCTCTGAATGTAGAACTGGAGAACAGAATAGAGGTGGAAGCAAGTTTTGATATAGAAGAAAAATAGATGTCTAAATTGAGAATTGCTGAGCTGGTCGTTACTGGACAACTAATAAAGCAAAGGTGCTCCAGATTGCAAGGCAAAATGTATTTTATTCCCATCTGTATGGCAGTTGTCTTTTGTCAAATGGGCAGTTTTCCTCATCTCTCTCTGAGTGATCACAATCACTCCTACCTCGGGAGGGGACATCTGCTGATAATAGGCTATTGAATGTCACTGCATGACTGATAAGAACTATAGCATCCCATTGCGAGATGCTCCGCCCAGAGGGAGGAGCAAAGCATTGCTACCCAGATATAATCCGGAGATTCTGGAATAAGTGCAGGGCTTCTCCACTGGATTTCCCAGAGGAACAGCAGCTGTGTCTTCTTCCACTGGATCTTCAGAGGAAGACTACACCCTTTTCTACAAGATCCTTGCTCCAACAGAACCACATCTGACACTCCAGGAGGACTGCAGCCACATTTCCAATTGGACTGCTACCAACACCCTGACCAACAGGGCGTCAGGTTGGGTTCTGACTCTGTCAGTGTTGTTCTAGTGTACTGCATTGTTTATTTTATCCTTTTATTTTCTTCCCTATTAAAGAACTGTTATTTCCCGCCCCCATCTTTTTTGCCTGAGAGCCCCTTAATTTAAAATTTATAGCAATTCGGAGGGGTGGGGAGAGTTTACATTCTCTATTTCAGAGGAGGCTCCTGCCTTCCTTAGCAGACTCCTGTCTTTCCAAACCAAGACAAAAGGTTGAGTTGGAAGGGGGTTTTATGACTAGAGCAAAGGATATGTTGACCACAAACAAAAAGATGTTTTTACCAAGCAAAAATATTTCTTAGGAAAAGCAGAAAGATACCATAGGCAAGCAAACATGCCAATGTGGCAAGTAGAAAAATGGTCTAAGAATTTTCCATTGCAAGAAAAAAGAAAAACAACTTTAAGCTTAAACTGTAACATACTAACTCATGTGATTGGATGGTAATTACCATAATATGGTAATGATTGTAGTTATGATAGACTATAGGTAATAGTAAAGGTATTGTATATGATGCTGATTGGTTGTTATGTGATAAGATGCTCAGCAAAGAAAAATATATAATGCATTGTAACCAAAACTAAAGCGTCTTCTGGCTTGCCCATAAGCTGTAGCTGGCAGCTGTAGGCGTGGCTCTGTTACCCACGACCTGAGACTGCTGTAACATCTTCTATACAATAAATAGCATTTTGAAGAGCCACCTGGAGTCCCACATCTCTCATCTCAGGCTCTTACATTGACTGACAAAACTTTAGGAGGGGCTAATGAGATAAAAGGCAGGGCCTCCATTTTGTAGATGAGCACGTGGCTGATAGTCACGGGGGCTCTCAGCACTGTAATTTTTCCTTATTTAGTCCTTTTGTTGTATTTTTTTGTTAAAGTTTAATAAACCTTTGAAATTTTAAAAGTGAGCAATCGTTTCTCACAAATGGGGGCTCATTCCAGATAAAAACCTCATCTCTGTGGCTGTAGATTTTGAAAGAGAGGCATGCCCTGCTGCAAGTTTGGCAGCTCTGTCGAGTTCTCCTGTGACTATTGGTGATTGCAGGTACACACCCCAGGGACAGCAAAGGACTAAATAACAAAAGAGAGGGAAGAAAACTGCAGATCTAGAGGACTGTGAGTACTTGTGTGCGAGAGTCTGAGAGTATGCTTGAAGTGTGTGGGGTAGTTCTGGGAGTGTGCTGGGGGTAGATATGAAACTTAGAAGATCGTCATAACAATTTTTGGCCAGATTGTAATTCCATAATCCCGGTGTATAAAAGTCAGCTTCAGACAATACACGGGACCCATCTTGGTCTGTTGAAGCGTTGGGATATTGGACGGTTGGAAGAAAAAACGGTGGGACGCGTGGAAGAGGAAAGCAGGGACCCTGTGGCTGGCGGGATGGGTGTGATAGAGGGATATTAGACTTAAGGAGACTCAAGAGTGTGAAAAATGCTAATCACTTGTTTTTAAAATTTTAAAAAGTTTAATGATAATAAAATGGTTATAAAAATAGCAATATAATTAAAGTAATAATAATTTGGACAATTTGGATTAGGACAATATGAGACAATAGAAACCAAGAGTTACGGACCTCTGGGTACCTTTTTCTCAGCAAAATAAGCCCAAAAAAGGACACACATTAACAAAGAATTAACCCTTAAAAACAATAGCCTGTTGCATATTTATACATCTCATACATGATGCATAAATTCCATTAAAACATAGGATTCTGTCTGGTCATCATCAACTTCTTCCTCTTAATCCTGACCGGCATCATCATAGCTGAGCGAGGCGGGAAGAAGTTTGTTTCTCCGGATAATGGGGCAATAAATTCTCTTTCTCTGAAAGATTTAGGTGTCCTGTGGCTGCTATCTCGGTGCGAGTCCTTTCTTAGAGAACAAAAGAAGTATCCTACATAGCATAGTTTCTATTTTAACCTTATGTTATAACCTAAAACTATATTTAGCACGCTACTTAAGAAAATTAATACAGCATAACTTTCTAACACAACACATATAATATTCATTTTAATATTTGCGAAAAGCCAATCATAAAATACGCATTTTTCACAAGAGCATCTGGAAACGTCAGGTTGAGGGTCGTCAGGTTTAGAGGGTTTTGAAGTGACGGAGAAAGTCGCCGTTCAGTGGAGACCACGCTCGTGTCAGTGCGAGGAGTCGCGGCAGCTTTCCCAGCCTTCCAGCGTTGAGGGGGGGGAGCGTGACTGCTCCATGTGGAGCAGCGGCACGCTCAATGCTCAGAACGGTGAGCTTCTGGTGCGCAGTCAGCGCGATAGCTTCCAGAGCTTACCAGCTGAGGCTTGAGAGGGGGTGTTGCCACTGGTAGCGGCGACTAAAAAACTGAGCGCAGGGGCGTCCTGTGCTGGCCCAGTGATGCGAGGTTTCCCGGGCAGGGGGAAAAGGAGGCAGGAGACCCGTAGCTGGCGAGAAACTGCTCATGCGCGCGTCTGCCCACAGTGACTCAGGGACGCCGAGCAGTCGAGACCAGCGGGCTGACCGAGTGGTAGGGTACCCAGTGGCGAGGGGCCGGCACCAGAGGGACCGCCACTTGGAGAAAACCAAGTGTGCGGGGTTTTCTGAGCGAGGACCACGGGGGAGGAGGCGGGCGGGGTTTTCCGACCCGCCGGCACAAAGGAAGCCGGGTGTGGGGCTATGTAGAGTGGCGCTCGCGGCCGCGCTTGGCGTAGTAAGTTTCCAGTGCGTGCTGACCCAATGAGGGTAGGGGGAGGCAGCGGAGGCCCGGTGCGCTGACCTAGATTACACATGGCGTCGCTGGAGGTTAGGGACCAGCCAGGCAGTGCGGGTGTCCCCGGACCGGGGTGTGGAGCTGCAGCGGCATCCCTATGGAACCCACCAGCGTAGAGCCATGAGACCGGGGCGCCACGCGAGGGGCGGCGTCCGGAGGGTCACGGGCAGTGGCGGGGGGGGGGGGGGGGGGGGGGGCTGCCGGCGGCGAGTAGGGCGGCTCTCGCCGAGTCCAGGGGCACCCGGCGGGGCGGGCCTAGTTGCACGGGGTTTCTAGGCCAAGGGACCACGCGGGTCTACATTAGCGGTAGTGGGCCTGGGGCGCCTAGTGCGGTGACTTTCAGCGGTGCCGACCCGACTGAAGGTAACCGCGGCAGTCAAAAGCCCTGCATCCCAGAACCGCTGGTCTGCCGGTGCGGGGCTGCTGGCGGCGGGGGCCGCGCTTGTGGACCGGGAGGGGGGTTTGGACAGTGGGAGCCACGGATGACAGGGGCCACGGGCAGCAAGGGGCTGCCGCTGGGTGCGACTCAGGGCGTGCGGGGCGTGGTTTGCTCTCGCCACTGCCGGGGGGGTAAAGAGCTGTGAAAAATGCGTATTATATGATTGGCTCTTCGTAAATATTAAAAGGAATATTATATGTGTTATGTCAGAAAGTTATGCTGTATTAATTTTCTTAAGTAGTGTGTTAAATATAGTTTTAGGTTATGTGAAAAATGCCAGTCACTTGTTTTTAAAATTTTAAAAGTTTAATAGTAATAAAATGGTTATAAAATTAGTAATACAATTAGAGTAATAATAATTTGGACAATTTGAATTAGGACAATATGAGACAATAGAAACAGAGTTACGGACGTCCGGATACCTTTTTCTGGGCAGCACAAGCCCGAAAAAGGACACCCGTTAACAAAGGATTAACCCTTAAAAACAATAGCCTGTTGCATATTCATACACCTCATACACGATGCATAAATTCCATTCAAACACAGGATTCTGTCTGGTCATCATCAACTTCTTCCTCTTAATCCTAACAGCGCCTTCTAGGCGGGAAGAAGTTAGTTTCTTCTGATAAGAGGGCAATAAATTCTTTTTCTCTGAAAGATTTTAGGTGTCCTGTGGCTGCTATCTCGCTGCAAGTCCTTTCTTTAAAAAAAAAATTATCCTACATAGCATCGTTTCTATTTTAACATTTCTTGTAACCTAAAACTATATTTAACACACTACTTAAGAGAATTAATACAGCATTACTTTCTAACACAACACATATAGTACTCATTTTAATATTTGCGAAAAGCCAATCCTAAAATACGCATTTTTCACAGGTTATAACATAATGTTAAAATAGAAACTATGCTGTGTAAGATACTTTTTTTTAAAGAAAGGACTCACACCAAGATAACAGCCACAGGACACCTAAATCTTTCAAAGAAAGAATTTAGTGCGCTTTTATCGAGTTCTTCCCACCTCACTCAGTTCTGAAGACGCTGTCGGGATTAAGAGAAAGAACTTGACACTGACCAGACAGAATCCTGTATTTGAATGGGATTTATGAATCGTGTATGAGGTGTATGAATATGCAACAGGCTATTGTTTTTAAGGGTTAATCCTCTGTTAACTGGTGTCCTTTTTCGGGCTTGTGCTGCCCAGAAAGAGGTACCTGGACTGTCCATAACTCTTTGTTTTTATTGTCTCGTATTGTCCTAATTCAAATTGTCCAAATTTTTATTACTCTAATTATATTGCTATTTTTATAACCATTTTATTACTATTAAACTTTGTAAATGCTAAAAACAAGTGATTGGCATTTTTCACAGAGCTGTCTGTTGTGCAGAGGTCTTGTGGGCCCGCATGAGTGGCTTTCAGCAGTTGCTGTGCACTAGTAAACCGGGAGGCAGCAGAGAACCAGAACATGGCAGCGAGCAGGAGAGCCTACCCAGTAGTACAAAAGTCCCTGAATTGCAAGCGGGTTGGTTTTTTTTTGGTTTTGCTTTTCGGGAAGAAATAAAGGGCTTTTTTCCTTTCCTTTCTTCCTCTTTCTTCACTTGTTTGCTTTCTTTCTCCTTCTAGCTAATTAGGAAAGCGAGCCTTACTGAAAGGACCTGTAGTTTGCTAATTAAAAGTCCCCAAAAGGAGAAAGAGGATCCTCTCCCCTCTTCTCTTGTCCTCTGGGCTGCTAAACCTCTAGGATTTTCTTTTTCCTTAATCTTTAGGCTTTCATCTGGTAGTTGCCAAACACATTAAGAAAGAGTGTACGAGCCTAAATGAGAGATGCGGGACTCCAGGCGGCTCTCCAAAATGCAGTTTATTCCATCCAAGACATTACAGCAGTCCAGGGTCATGGGTGACAGAGCCTGTGCCTACAGCTGTCAGCTCCAGCTGCAGGCAGGCCTGGAGACCCTTTGGTTTTGGTTACAATGCATTATATACTTTTCTTTGCTGAGCATCTTAATACACTAGAACCAATCTATACCTAAACATTTATCTATAGCCTATCATAACTACTATAATTACCACATTCAGGTTACTATTCTCTAATCACTAAAAGTTAGTACATTACAGTTTAAGCTAGAAGTTGTTATTCAGTTTTTTTGCAGTGGAAAGTTCTGAGACCTTTTTTCTACTTGAAACTTTGCTGACTTGTTTGCCTGTGCTATCTTTCTGCTTGGTAAAAACATCTTCTTTTTTGAGGTGGGTTTATCCTTTGCTCTAAGTCATAAAACACCCTTCTAACTAACATACCCTTTGCCTCCTTGGTTATCCAGTAAGACTGGCTCAGCAATTCTTTTCTTCTAAATCAAAACTTGCTTCCATCTCTATTCCTTCATCAGACTTTACATTTAAAAATCTTTCTGCTAAGCATACATATCTGTGAGACTTTCTTGTCAAAACTTTCATCCTTCCCAACAAAAGAGTGCACTGACAGGTGAGTTTTAGAAACTAGAGTGTGCCTGTCGTTTCCTGCCATAGTTTAAACCCCTGTTGCCTTTCAGGCACTGACCACCTTATGGTTGGGGCTGCTGGGGAGCACTACACAAGCTCTTTAAGTTAGATAAGCATTGAGAGAGTATAAAACGGTAGTTTTCTCTTTGTGCCTGCCTTCCCATTATTCCAAACTGGTGCAGCCCTATTTCTGTGGGGCAGGGGGAGTGTGAAATGCCCAAAACCAGACTGCCTGCCCTGCTTTACTCCCTGTGTCCAGCTCTGTGCCCATGTCTGGTGATTTCCTCTCTTGATCAGCTCCTAAGAGTTTTTCTTCAGCTGAGGGCTGTGTCCTGAAAGCTTCACTCTGCTTTTCCTTCCAGGCTCTCCTCCCACAGCCAGGAACCAACACTCTAAGAGTAGCAGAGCTTCAGGGGGTCATGGCATGAAACTGTGAGATGGACACAATTTCAGATCTTATCTGCATCTAGGACATGTCATGCCAGGCATTTGCTGTGTAGTCTCCTGCTGCCTCCTGCTCCAGTGGCTGCAGGCAAGTCTTACCTTGTGTGTAATTAATTAGTCAGCACTTGTGGCAGAGTGAGAAGGAAAGTCAAGGAGCTGCCAGCACGTGGATGTACTTCCTCCTTCTGGCAGAAATGCTCAAGGAAGAGGAGAAAGAAATGGGAGATTTTCCTGGTTTGTGTCTCACTGCAGATTTGCAGAGTCCTAGTGCAGTGACATTTTCCCTTTGTTTGTAGCTTCCCCTGTTTTAGAGTTGAGGGTGTAGCTGGCTCCTGGCAGACCCTTTTTGTAGTTTGTAGCCCCCTCTCCCCTGTGGTTTGATGCCTTCTTCATCACTCATCTGTTGTGTTCTTTTCCTTCCCTGAAGCTTTTCCTGCTTCCCTACCACATTGCCAAGTGTTGGAAAGAGCAAGAACAGCCTCCAACAAAACCCTGTACCACTAATGAACACTGGCAAAGTACTACCTCTCTTTCAGGTTAAGAGAAGACCTCAAGTGTCAAAGGCTTAGATGCATGACACAGATACCTTTCCCTCCTTAAGTCAGAGATGACAGGCCTGTCTGTTCCAACCCCAAAGGCACAAGAGGTGCTCTTTAAACTGTACCACAACGTCCCACCCACACTCCCCTCTACTATCCCCATCCTCACCATGACATGAGAGACCCACAGGGGTATCAGGGCCAGGAGAGCTCTGAAAGAGTGCTGTACATGTGTGAACCAGTGCACACAGCTCTGTGCTTGTGAGTATGCACAAGTTCTGCAAGTGTGAACATAGTTCTGTGTGAGACGTATATATATTACTATGTATAGCACTGCACACGTTGGTGTGCTCAAACTCTATGTACAAGCAAGTCTTGTGCTTGTAGGCACGTGTGCATCAGTAGAGACTACATAAGTGAGTGTCTGTATAACACGTGTGCTGATGTAGCAAGTTGAGTGTACACAAGTGTGTGCTGCTAACAAGTACCATAGTACACAAGAGCTCTGTACAGGTGAGCAGGTACATGTGTGTATGTGCACTAGCTCTGCACATTTTCCTGTGTACACACATGGGTTGGGCCCACCCAGAGACATAGCTCTAGATACATGGCTCTGTCCATCCAACTGTTGGCCCACCTAGAAAAACAGATGTGTGTGTATATATGTATGTGTGTGTGTCACTACCTAGCTCTTTGTATACACCCTGTTCTTATAAGGAAAATAATTTGCCTTTATGTATAAGTTTGCCAAAAGTTTATGTAAAGTTGTATACAGTGATTTCCATCAAATTTAATAATGTTTAAGTTTCCATTAAATGTCTATAAACAAGAGTATCTACAATCGCTGTGACCCACTGCTATTCTAACCCACGTTCCCTAGAAACTACAACCATCAAAACAAGATGCTAAGCTGTTGTGTTGTGTTGGTATGTTCTGTTCCCCCATGTTTTTTAATGGTTCTGCCCTGGTTCTCCCTCCCCTCCCTGTACTTGTCAGTTACTCTGGTTCCTCCCTGGTCTCCCTGGAGATCGGTGTATCTTTTTCTAAACCCCTCCCCGGTGCCCTGCCACGGGCTCCTCCCCTGTATCCCTCTCCCTTTATAAGTTGCTTTAGCTCCTCCCTCGCCCTCTTCTGTTGCTGGCTTCCCTGGGAGCTACAATAAACCTGGACTTGCCCCAACCGGAGAGCGCTCTCTTATTTCCTGCCAGTTGTCGCCAGAGGCGGCCTCATCCTCCTGCAAGGAAGCATCACTGCTAGAACGCAGGGTGCTCTCCTTAGGCGCAGTCCCAGAAACCAAGAGTGGGACAGTGCCCCCCAAGCTGCAAGCGGTGCTGGCCAGCTTGCTGGGACACTCGAGAAGGCTGTCCCTTCTTCTCTCTCACCGTGCTGCTTCAGTTCCTGGTGCCCAACGTAGGGCCTGAGGCCATCGCCAGACCCCGCGGATGAGACTTTTAGTCTCCTTGGCCGCCAGACTACCCCTGTGGGAGCAGACCCCTTTCTGGAGGGTGGCGCTCCGGGGGACCGGGAACAGCAGCTCCTTTCACCCGAGGATTCGTTCCTATGGCAGGAACCACCGCTTCCGGATTTTCTTTGGTCCCCACCGGGTTTGTAAGTATCTCTCTGTTTCGCCCTGCCTTTTTAACCCTTTTTGTCCCCCTTGCATCGTGTGTGGTGCTAAGGGCTTTCTCCTCATGGCTGCGCAGCCCTCTCTTTCTGACAGGGGCCGGTGGGGGGCTCTTTCTTATTTTCTTTAAGTGTTTTTCCGCAACGGTGGGTGGGTTGAGTCGCCCCGTTTAAAATCTTAACCATGGGTGCACGATTTTTGGCGACTCAAAAGAGAGCCTATCACCAAGTTGTGAGTATCTTTGCGGGGGGGTGTGTTGAAGTTCGCAAAAAAAAGTTAAGGCGTTTGGTTAGGTGGCTGTTTTCCCAATTTCCTGATATTACCCCTGATGAAATTTACAACCCAGGTTTCTGGGACATTGTCCATAAAAATTTGCAGGATTCTATAAGATCGGGGGAGTCTTCTTTGACTAAGATTGCCTATTGGGCATCGCAAATTAGATCATTGTTAAAATCAAATTCAAAATTGGGAAAACAGTCACCGTTCCCCAGTTCTCCCTGTTCCCCCATTCCCAGCCCCTTTCCCTCCCCTGCTTGCCCCAAGTCTGGAATTTTGAGAGGAGCAGCTCACTCCAGCAAGGCGCAGGGTGTCCACCATTCCCCTGGCTCCTCTCAAAGCTCCCAATCCCCTTGCCTTAGGAGTCCTGGCCAGACTCTTGGGGATCCCTTTCCTTCTCCCTCTATCCTGGTTTGCAAATCCCCTGTTAGAAAACCCTCCGTTAGGTTTTGTCTCCCTCCACAAGATGGCTCCCATGGAGCTCAAGGTGGAGGGAGCCACATGGCTTCTCCTGCCCTTTTTCCTTCTTCTCCCCACAATCCTTTCAGGTCCCAGAGAAACCCCTTCCTGTCCCCTGACTCCTCCCAACTTCCCTCTGCCCCCCTCCCTCGTCACTCCCTCCCATTTCTCCTCCCTCTTATGAAGCACCACCCTCTGACTCCCCCCTTGGGGCGGGGACCATAACATCTGGTATCCCTGCCCAGTCCTCCGCCCAGTCCTCCGGCCACTCCCCTCTCAGTTCTGGTTCCCACGCCCCTCCTTCTGGTTCCCACTGTCCCAGTTCCGGTTCCCACGCTTCAGGGCCCGGAAGGAGGGGGGTGGAGACCCAGAACCCGGAGCCAGTTTCCATCCCTACCGCGGCTCCGGTCACATACCACCCTGAGAGGGAGGGAAGACCCCAGGCCCAGTGGACCCCTTTCCCCCACCACCTTATTAAAGAACTATGCAAGGCCCAGAAGGACTTCTCCCGGGAGAGTGATTACTTCTGGGGGATCCTGAGGGCCACGTTGACGGAGTCGGAGGTTACCCCCTCCGATCTGCGGCGCCTTTTTTCATGCCTCCTTAACCCCACCAAATTTGTTATGTGGGAGGAGGCATGGAGAAAGGAGGTGGTGGGGCTCCTACCCTCCCTCTGGGACAATCCCCACCTGGGGGTTGACCTAGACGGAGAGATTGTTTCCATAGACCATTTGTGTGGGATGGGCAACTAGGCCGACGGACATTCTCAGGCCAGGTTCCTTCTCCCGGAGGTACTGAGAGAGAGTGCGAAGGCTGCTGAGAAGGCGTTTTTGGGGTTGAGGTCAGCTGCACCCCTTGTCACTTATTCTAAGATTTTTCAGCACGCCGATGAATCGTTTGTGTCCTTTGTCAAGCGCCTTTGCAAGGCCATTGATCTGCAGGTGCAGAGTGAGGGGGCCAGAGTGGAACTTCTTAAGGAGGTAGCTTTTCCTAACGCTAACGCTGCCTGCAAAGCGGCCATTTTTAGTTTGCCTCTGGACCCTCCTCCAACTCTGCAGCGCATGTTAGAGGTGTGTGTGCACAAGGTCTCGCTAACACCTGGAGACAACGACTCCAAGAACTGACCACCACCTCGACGGGTTGCTGCTGCAGAGACTGCTGACACCATCATGGACGTTGCACCTGTGAATCCAGCCCTGCCTCCGGTTGACCAACCCCCACGCTCCAACACCACTGGACCGGCCTAACGGAGAACTTCCCCGTGCCACCTCTGCGGGAAGCTGGGGCACTGGATGCCTGACTGCCCACTGAGATCTCAGTTTTTAGAATTTAAAAAGGGGCAACGGCTCCGGGGGGATTCACAGACAAAAAACTAGGTTCCAAGCGCAGACCCCCCCCCTGCGTGATGATAAAAATAAGGCGGGCCCCATAACATCTTACAGGGAGGGGGAAGAGGAAGAACACCAACCAGCAGGCCTGCCTGTGTCCACAACCGGATTTGACTCTAGTACACCTAACTTGACATGCCTAGATTGTGTCCGACCTCAACCTATCCTTACCACTCTTTCTAAAACTCCACCTTTCAGGTTGCAGCTGACTGAGCCGCTCCATCTTCGGAACTCAAATTTCCATCTGGTGACCGTGTGCCGGGAGCGCCCAGGTAACTGGGAACAAATCGGACGTTGTAAGTATGTTGTCGTCGGTGACACAAAATTTACACCTCCTGAGATAAATATCGTCCCAGGTCTCTTAACATCTGACCTGGGGCAGTTCTCCATGGGGCTGTACTGTGTCCGCCCTCCCCTCTTTCTCCCCAAAGGCCAGGTGGTGGCGCAGGCCATCCCGGTGCCCGAATTAGGCTTGAGCTCAGAGCTACCTTCCACATCACATACAGATTTCTATCCCACGGTGGCCTGGGCTCAGGTGCTGGGGAGGGACAAACCCAGAATTACCTGTCAACTTTCAAGGGGGGGAGACCAAAAATTGCTTAAAGGTCTGTTGGACACAGGGGCAGATGTGACCGTCGTTCCCTCTCGGGAATGGCTGTCACAGTGGGAATTGCAGGACATGGCTGGTCACGTGCGAGGTGTCGGGGGCTTACAATTGGCTAAGCAATTGAAGAGCGTTGTGAAAATTAAGGGGCCGGATGGGCAATTGGTGTCTGTACGCCCATTCGTGTTGGATTATACGGAACCCCTGTGGGGGAGAGACCTCCTTGCCCAGTGGGGAGCCAGAATTGACCTTCCAGTGGCTCCCCAGGTTTTTCAGGCAGCGGTCACTGAGGAGCGCTCTTACCCAGAAACTGAATTGGAAATCAGATGAACCAGTATGGGTAGAACAGTGGCCGCTCAACAAACAAAAATTGAAGGTGCTCAATGAGCTCGTCCAGGAGCAGTTACTTAAAGGAAACCTGGTGGAGTCCATGTCACCTTGGAACTCCCCAGTGTTTGTCATCACAAAACCTAATAAGGATAAGTGGAGGCTCCTTCATGACCTCCGCAAAATCAACATTATCAAAGATATGGGTCCTCTCCAACCAGGGATGCCGTCCCCAACAATGCTCCCACAAAATTGGAATTTGGCCGTTGTAGATATAAAGGATTGCTTTTTTCAAATTCCCCTACACCCTGACGACACCCCACAGTTTTGCCTTCTCGGTTCCCTCCATCAACCGTGGAGCCCCAAGGAAACACTACCATTGGCATGTTCTTCCACAGGGAATGAAGAACAGCCCTGTTATCTGCCAGTGGTATGTGGCTTCCTTGCTGTCCCCAGTTCGTACAGCCGTGGAAGACACAACTATATACCATTATATGGACGATATTCTCATTTGTGCTCCGACAGACGACATGCTTACCCACACACTTGACCTGACAATCGATGCATTGGTTGTTGCAGGGTTCGAGCTCCAACAAGACAAGATTCAGCAGATGCCACCCTGGAAGTACCTGGGCTTGGAGATTACCAGGCGAACCATTGTTCCGCAAAAATTGGCTTTGAAAACTAATGTTAAGACCTTGGCAGATGTCCTACCAGCTGTGTGGGTCTTTGAATTGGGTAAGGCCTTGGCTAGGAATTCCAACCAACGACCTAGCCCCTCTTTTCAATTTATTGAAAGGGGGAGAGGAGCTCAGTTTTCCTAGGTCGCTTACCCCAGAGGCACAGACAGCACTGGAGAAAATCCAAGAGTCCATATCAGCCAGGCAGGCTCACAGATATCAACCGGGCCTGCCGTTTAAGTTCATCGTTTTGGGAAAACTGCCACACCTCCACAGTATGATCTTTCAATGGGACAAGTCACCAAAGGGCAAGGACCAAGGCTCGAGAGACCCTCTCTTGATTATAGAGTGGGTTTTTCTCAGTGACCATTGATTGGTCCAAGAGAATGACACAGCCACAGGAGCTGGTGGCAGAACTGATCCGCAAGGCAAGATCGCGGATCAGGGAGCTTGCAGGCTGTGATTTTGACTGCATTCACATTCCTATTCAATTACGATCAGGCCAATTCAAAAAGAAAACCTTTGATGAACTGCTTGAGGAAAAGGAAATGTTACAATTTGCACTGGACAGCTACACCGGCCAAATTGCTGTTGATCGGCCGGCCCACAAATTATTTAATCAGGACGTCCAATTCTCATTATCATTAAAAAGGGTTCAGAGCCGAACCCCTTTGAAGGCACTGACTGTTTTCACTGACGCGTCTGGAACATCCCACAAGTCTGTGATGACTTGGAAGGATCTTCAAACTCAGTGGTGGGAGGCTGATGTTGCTAAGGTGGAGGGTTCTCCACAGGTAGCTGAGTTGGACGCAGTCATCAGAGCTTTCAAGAGGTTCTCCGAACCATTCAATTTGGTTACAGATTCGTCATATGTTGCAGGTGTAGTGTCCAGGGCGGAAAATGCAGTTCTTCAAGAGGTGTCCAACATCCCCTTGTTTAACTTGCTCTCAAAATTGGTTACATTAGTCTCCCACTGAGAGCAACCCTTCTTTGTGATGCACGTCAGATCACACACCGACCTGCCGGGGTTCATTGCAGAGGGCAATCGGAGAGCTGATGCCCTTGCTGCTGCAGCCCAGATGGCCCCACTCCCAGATGTGTTCAGCCAAACAAAGATTAGCCACCAGCTGTTCCATCAGAACGCCCCTGGCCTTGTTCGTCAATTTCAACTTACTCGAGAACAGGCCAAGGCGATTGTGGCTACATGTCCACAATGTCAAGCTCACCAGCTTCCGTTCCTCAGCTCTGGCACCAACCCCAGAGGGTTGTCAAGTTGTGAGGTGTGGCAGATGGATGTGACTCACGTTCCGTCCTTTGGCTGGTTGAGTTTTGTTCATGTCTCTGTGGATACTTTCTTTGGTGCAGTCTATGCTTCTGCCCACACAGGGGAAAAGGCAGCTGATGTCGAAAAACACCTGGTTCAGGCTTTCGCTGTCCTGGGCATCCCCAAGGTCATCAAAACTGACAATGGCCCAGCGTATAAATCCAGGGAGCTCAGGAGCTTCCTGCAGCAATGGGGAATAGAGCACAAGATCGGCATCCCCTATTCCCCGACAGGCCAAGCCGTGGTTGAGAGGACCCACCAGAGCCTGAAGAGAGTATTAGAACAGCAGCATACGGCAGTGAAGGTGGAGTCCCCTCACGTCCGGTTGTCCAAAGCACTCTACAATCAATTTTTTAAATTGTTCATTCGACAACCTGAACCCTCCCATCACACAGCACTTTGGTCACCACGAGCAGCTGTGCCTGAAAGCCAGGCATCTGGTTCTGGTTAAGGATCCAGAGACCTGGAAGACAGAGGGGCCATTTGACCTGGTTACCTGAGGGAGGGGATACGCTTGCGTGTCTACTCCCTCGGGTCTGAAATGGGTACCAAGTGGGTCAGGCCCTTCCTTCCCAAGCGAGCAGAAAAGGTCGGAGTTGGGGCACAGGTTGAGGAGGCCTGTTGGAGGAGGAGGCGCAAACCTTTTATGTTAGACCTTGACCTCCCTTAAGGGCAGAACTGAAGTTTAAGTTTGTTTACTTAACTTTATCTTTTTATTGTTTTAGTGACCCCAACCGAATGGCTCCTTCCGCAACCAGGGTCATCCTGCTGTCAGCAACCCTCTGGTCCCTCACTCCACCTTTGGACCATTGGATCGTCCCTCAGCCCAAGGCCAATGTCTGGCAGACACTCTCACGAGTCCTCGGCCAGGAACATATATGCCTCAACACCGTGTCAGCAGAGGACCCAACGTCATCGTGCCTTGTGGGGGATCCCTCTCCCTCCCAATGAGCTACCTTCCCCCTTTAATACCTCTCTTTCTGCCCTCATGCCCAAAAAGATTGACTCTCCCATTGATCCTAAAGGTGCCTGGAGGGACGGGATCAAAGGGCTGGCCCCTTTAGATTCCGAACCCCTCAAATTTGATTTGCTCGGCTCCACCAATGCCTCCTTTTGCTTCCAATTTGTGTTCTCCCCAGTCCCTGGAGACAAGCGGTTCGAATCAGTGCGGCAATTTAAAAGAGAATACACTGCCAGCCAATGGTGCTCGATAGTCGCACAAATATATACTCCATCCACCTTTGGTGGCAAGCCGCTGTCTCTACCCCGGGCTATTTTCTTAATTTGCGGAGACCGAGTGTGGGCAGGCATCCCCTCTCACCTTATTGGAGGCCCTTGTACTTTGGGACGGCTGATGCTGTTTACGCCCAACATAACCCAAATTAATAATTGGAAAGCAAAAAATGTCACACTGAATTCGGCCCGCTCTAAAAGAGATCTTAAAGATCTCGACCCAGAGTGTGACTCCGAAATTATTCATTGGTCCAAGCCAAAAGGGATTGCAATCACCATGTTTTTGCCCTGGGTATCCACAGCCAAAGCTCTAGGCGAATTGGCCCACCTAGAGTGTTGGGTGGCTAAACAAGCCAACTTTACATCAGCCGTGTTATCAGACCTCTTATCAGACGAGGCGATAACAAGGAAGGCGACACTCCAAAACAGAGCAGGCATTGATTTTCTTCTTCTGCTCCACAATCATCAATGCGAGGAGTTCAAGGGCCTCTGCTGCCTCAATCTATCATCAAAGGCCGAGGACGCAAGAAGTTCCATCAATAAGATGCGAGAGCTAATCCACGACATCAAAAAGGAGACGTCAGACTGGCTGGGGGACATTTTCAGTGGATGGGGCCTTTCTGGCTGGGTAGGGTCGATTCTAAAGAATGTGCTTTTGGTTCTTTTGATTTTAGTTGTCGTATTGATTGCCTTTTTGATTATTTGGTGTCTGATTAAGAGACTGCTAATCAAGTTGACACACACACCGAGCATCAACCAGGTGGTGAGCTCAGATGATGGACAGTCAGATGATGTGCCTGCCGCAGAGGAAGATCAATGGACCTCAGCCCCTGTGAGCCACCCCTGGTTCGGTGAACTTTATCCAGACTCAGAATATGACAATCAAATTCAGTTCACTTTGGTTTAGGCTTTCCATTGTTCTTCTTTTTATTTTTAAACAAAAAAGGGGGAGATGTTGTGTTGTGTTGGTATGTTCTGTTCCCCCATGTTTTGTAATGGTTCTGCCCTGGTTCTCCCTCCCCTCCCTGTACTTGTCAGTTACTCTGGTTCCTCCCTGGTCTCCCTGGAGATCGATGTATCTTTTTCTAAACCCCTCCCTGGTGCCCTGCCATTCACTCTCTGCCACCAGCTTTTTCTCTGGAAACTTCTGTCTAGGGCACGGAGTGATTGGTTCAGGGGCTGGGGCCCCTCCTCCAAGTTGTTGTTATTGGTGTTTTCCTTATGTCAATTTTCTGTACCCCACTCCCCCCTGCACTCCTATTCACCCGAAAACGGGCTCCTCCCCTGTATCCCTCTCCCTTTATAAGTTGCTTTAGCTCTTCCCTTGCCCTCTTCTGTTGCTGGCTTCCCTGGGAGCTACAATAAACCTGGACTTGCCCCAACCAGAGAGCGCTCTCTTATTTCCTGCCAGTTGTAGCCAGAGGCGGCCTCGTCCTCCTGCAAGGAAGCATCACTGCTAGAACGCAGGGTGCTCTCCTTAGGCGCAGTCCCAGAAACCAAGAGTGGGACAGTGCCCCTCAAGCTGCAAGCGGTGCTGGCCAGCTTGCCGGGACGCTCGAGAAGGCTGTCCCTTCTTCTCTCTCACCGTGCTGCTTCACTAAGCTAGGTACTAAATCTCTCTGTGATTGTAATACTTCATAGGCCACTCAGTTCCCTTGTGTCAAATATATAAGACAGTGCTATGTACTTTAGTTTAACCCCTCAGTGGAGAGGTCCCTTTCAGGTACTACTAACCACTGAATTGACTGTATGAACTGCAGAGCAAAAGTAGACTCATGTTGAGAGAATTAGAAGCCCAGTGAAAGAACCCAAAGAATAGACTGTAACATCCAGACCAAATAAGACACCCAAAGAAACTCGAAGATGTCCAAAAGTAAAGTTGAGCTTACACCAGCTAGATTGAAGATTGTTTTAACTAACACTTCAGGTAGGGAGTTTGAACGGTATAATTTAATAATGCAATTGTCCTATTTTAATAGATAAGAATTACAAGCATCTGTTGAGGGGAAGTACATAGGAAACTGTAAGAGGTATTGGTCTGGTTTCCTTAAGAACCAACAAGTAGAGTAAAACAAGAAATAGAGGGCAAGACTGGGTTTGCCCTTGTGTTCGCCACCGAGAAGATTATAGCCCTGCTGTGGGCAGCAATCCTGTAGGCATGGTAAGGTGGGAACATGAAAGCTATACCAGACCTCTATCATTCCTCAATTGTCTCTTAATACAACAGAGACTGAAAGACAAGACCGAGTTGGCCTCTATACTCACCACTAAGATACACCTACTATGAGTAACAACCCCATAGACACAGTAAATGAGAGTAAAAAAAGCCACACCAGAATTCTGTGATCCCATTTTTCCAAATAGTTGTATCTTAGGAAAACCTAAGATGCTTTTTCCTATTCCCACTGTCCTCACCCACACCAACAGATGCTAATAAAAATTTATTTTTTATTTTTTCTGAGAAGTAAAAGTAAATTAACAGAATCAAAAAAAATGAGGGTTAATTGTTCGAACCATATAACTTATAGAAAACGGGGGTTGTTATACATGAGTAATATAATAGTTGGCTCAATTAACAGATAGATATTATATAGATGTTAAAATGTATAGTGATGTTATTGTAATATGTCCTCCCCATAGTCCTCTTTCCCCTCCCCCTTGTAATAGCCTCAGTAGTCAGGGCATTTAGAGAAGGCCAGCTTATTACCAAGAGGCACAGAGTAACAACATCTGACCTCCAATCAAGATATAAGAAAGTAATCTCCACCAATGGATGGCAGAGAAGGAGTTGACATAAAACTTTGGGAGGGGCTAAAAATATAAAAGGCAGAGCATTCATTTTGTAGATGAGCATGTGGCTGATAGTCACGGGGGCTCCAAGCTCTGTAATTTTTCCTTATTTAGTTTTTTTGTTGTATTTTTTGTTAAACTTTATAAGTGAGCAGCCGTTTCTCACGAGAATATCTTCAGCAGTTACTCACCCAACAGTACAGGGACAGTGAGTAGAGGAGGCAACACCACATTAGGATTTGCCATCAGCATTTTCCAAAACTTTCTGGGTTTAGCAAAATCTTTTTGGCCACAGCCACCTGCTCTTCCCGTACCCAGCTGGATCTTCAGCTGTGCTAGGCTGTGCTAGGCTGTTCAGCCCTTGGGCTCATGAAGAAGACAGTTCTCTTAGAGAAAAGGGACAAAGGGACTGGCTGTGACTATGATTTCCCTTCTCTCTAGAGCAGGCAGCCTCTCTTTGTTTTAACACTTATAAAAGGGAAACACAGAGGCAAATTCTTCTTTTCAAGAGAACAGAGTGTACACAGAGAGCCAGGGGCCACTCTAGCCATCAGAGCTCAGTAGTGACACACACATCTTTTTTTCCTAGGTGGGACAGCAGCCAGATGCACTGAGCTGTGTATCCAGAGCCATGTTTCTGGAGCCACGTCTCTGGGTGTGGTTAGCTCATGTGTGCACCTAGGGACATGTGCAGAGCTAGTGCACAAACAGGCACCTGCTCACCTGCACAGAGCCTGGGTACTTGCTAATAGCACACACTTGTACACACACATGGAGCTGTGCATGCCTAACCTGCGCACACCAGCAGATGTGCATACAGAGCTGTGCACACTAATGTGTGCAGTGTCCTACACATCAACACACACATATCCCACACAGGGCCATGCTCACATCTGCAGAGCCTGTGCGCACTCACAAGCACAGAGCTGTGCACAAACCCACTCACATTTGAGAGTGTGCAATTCAACACACGTGCACACAGCCATGTACACTGACACATGTGTGCACCTCAGCACCTATGTGTGCACACAGATCCATGCACACTGGCACACACGTGCACAGCACTCCCTTAGAGCTCTCCTGGCCCCGACTTCTCCATGGGTCTCTCCCTGTGGGATTATGACACGGCTGAGATGGGGACAGAAGAGGGGAGTATGGGTGGGACATTGTGGCACAATTTTCTTCACCTTTTTGCCTTTTCTCATACTACTTAATCAGTTAATTATGCTCACAATTAGTTAAAACATGCTACTATAAGTACAAACAAGAAAGGCCAGGCCAGTCTTGACATGAGATGGATCACATCTACTGCCTGTTACCCTCTCGGCAATATTTAACTGTTTAGCCTCACAGACCTATGCTCCAGCACTCCTAGTGGGGTCCTGGAACGAGAATAGTAGCACCCTGCTTCTGTTAAATTTGAGTGGAGAACGACTGATCTGTGTTACACTTGATTAAAAAATAAGAGTTCACAGAGAAAGAGAAAAAGGTAGGAGGTGGCAAAAGGAAGGAGGAAAACAAAGCATACCCCAAGTCAGTGTTTTTCTTGAATCCAGGATTTTTTGTTTGGATGGAGTGGGGTGCAGAGTAGCTTTCTTTTGAGATTCAGGACTGAGGCCAGAGCTAGGAGGGTTGTTCAGTGAGAAGTCCGTTCTCCCTGATCTGTACTGGAGTTGTTCTTCAATTGTTATATCTTGGGTTTCTGTGCTCAAAATGGCTCCCAAGGTATTAAAAAGTCTCTTTTTTCCCAGCCTCGTGACCGAAGAAGTCGAGATTCGTCAGTTCTGCTTTTCAAGGTTATTTTATCTATAATATTCTTTCTCTGACCTGCGGAGATCTGTCCAGCAGGTCAGGTTGAGGCACACTGACCGCCCTTGGGGTGGTGTTAGCTTTTTATACTAAGAACTACGTGTACTTTATTTACAATAATTTCCCAATACCTATCACCTACGTTAGACAGTCTGTCTCTACTCTAAACCAATCCAGAAATTTCACCATCACAGCAGAAGATGGAAGACAAGAAGAAGAAGAAGAAGAAGAAGAAGGACAGGGCATGCCCAGATTCCTCCATCTTGCCTCTTGAACTCCCATTCTAAATCCCCAAAATTCTACTTTTTCACCCTGTGACAAATTAACTATCATTCTACTCAAACTCTTGTGGCTTGTAAATCCTCACACAAAGTTGGTAATTTTTTCCATGGGCTGAAATCAAAGGCACAGATGTTTTTGACTCTGTGCCAAGGTCTCTGAGCCCCTTACCAGGGACTCTAGTCATCCAGGGCAGTCAGAGGAATGTCCTGGGTTCCGACAGTTATGTGGATGTTTAAAACTCTACATATCTACTCTTCCTTCAACTCACACTATGGCTAGTATACTTGGTTGGACCCAATCTCCTTCTCAGTCCACTCTATTACACAATACTACATTATTATGGTGGAGGGTTTTTGGGGTCTGTCTGACTCCGGCTGCCGTAGGTGTCTGAATAGCGAAGTCCCACTAAGCACAACCTGTCCAGGTCCCTCAGGTATGCTCCCAGCCACAGGCAATCTTAGCAAGCAGCTCAGCTCTTAAGTGAGATCAGCTCTTTGGTGAATTCAGCTCTTTAGTGATTTCAGCTCTTTGCTTGCTAAGTGCCTTGGCAGACACAGGGAGAGAGAGGAGAAGGTTGTATGAGGTTCCACAGAGGTGTCTTTATTGGCAGCTTCTGTGGAGGGTGACAGTGACAGCTCTTCTGCTGAACAGCGCAGAAGTAGGGGTTTATATAGGGTATAGGGGTTTTGGGAAACAGTCCAATAGTAAGGGTTGAGGCGAAAATGACCTATGGTTTTACAGAGAGATAACGAGGGTCCGAAGGCGGATGAGGGGCTTCTTAGGTCCAGTCATCATGACTAGACATTTCTTATCTTAGGCAACTGACCGCCAGGGAGGCCTTGCAGTCCCTGTGGCTGCTACAACTCCACTTTCTGTATTTAGTAAAAAGGCGTTCCAAATAGATCTTTTAAAACAATGGAAAAGGCATGAAAACATAGCTAATGCAATGACAATTACAATGAAAATCCTCAACATTCCCTTAACCAAAGATGCAACCCATCCTGTTAATCCTCATTGACCGAAAAGGTCATTGACCCAGTCTGGGTTGTTTTTTACTTTTAAGTCCTTCACAAGTTCCCTCAGTTTCTGGATGTTTGCATGAATGGATTCTGAGCATGAAGAGAGACTGAAGCAGCACGTCCCTTCGAAGTCGTGGCAGCTGTGTCCATGGGCAAGCAGTAGGAAGTCGATTGCTGCTCGATTTTGAAGTGATGCATGTCTTGTGGTTTCTTCTTCCTTTAAAAGATCGCTCAGGGCAGCAGATGTAGCATTGGCTTGCTTACTGAGCCAGCACCCTAGGTGATTGATTTCCCCAAGGGCTTTAGCTGCAGCTACCCATGGTAGGAATAGGAAGACAGCAATTTTTTTTGGCTTATTCCAATAGTGTAATTTGGAATCACAATTTTCATCAAATTCCATGTAGGATCTTTTGTGGCATTTTAATTCACTTTCTTTTTCTCCAATTATGTAGCAAGGTGATATTTGGAGTGAGAGTAGAAAGTTTTCCAAGGCTACAGGGATGTCCCTGGAGCTGCGAGGGGATCCCAGCCCAAACTTGGTCACCACAAATGAGAAATGTTCCCTTGGGTAATACTTTGGGGTGGAGAGAGGACACAGAGATCACACGAGCTGTGTAATTACACCAATTGGGATAGTTACAGGCTTTGTTAATGGGTGATATCTCTTTTCGGTATGTGTTTTTGGTCTGGTCAGTTTCTGGCCAATTATTCTTTGGACGTCTAAAGTAAAATTTGACACAGTATGTGGTCTTGGAGGACCCCAACAGGTCCAATTCTTGGGGTTCCTCTAGAGCATTGGGCAACATTTTTGTCCACTTGTCCCAAGTATCTACCCCATTGGGTCTCTTACCTGTGGTGCGGAGGATCTCTGAGTTATAGACAGGCCAGTCATTGGCTATGAAGGGAATCCCTACCAGACATGTGGAAAGTGGGTTATCAATGCTTCCCATGGACAAGCACATGTTATCCTGTTTTAATGTCCTTGCTAAGGTTACCCAAACATTATGGCTGGGCTGTGGGCTAATCCAGCCAAAGGCATGTGGTACGGTGAAGAACATCCAGGCAGCATTGAGGACAGAACCAACAGAGATAATTTTCATCTTTGGACAGGAATGAGGCTTCTGAGAGGGAATATAAGCAAAATTTTTTATCTTTATGATGGGAGGGGAGGGTTAGGGTTTTCTCCCTTGTTCCTTTGTTCCTTTGTTCCTTTCCTCCTTTGCTTCCCCCCCCCCCTTTTTTTTTTTTTATAAGCTAAAGATGGGGGAGTAGGTATAAGGTTAGGGGTTTTTGGTAAGAGTTGAGAAAGGGGAATAATAGGGGTTCTTAGGGTAAAAAAGGGGTAATTACATGTAATTCAGAGAACAATTTGTGTTCAGGCTGTGTCATGCTTATGGCTTGACTGATATGACAGAATGTTGTTGAGCTTTCTGTTTTGCCTGCTGTCACATGATGGGACGGTCTTTTCTTCTGAATGTGGACATTCAGTGACACCTTCGTCTCCAGGTAGAACTGGTCTGGTTTTGAGCAGGTCTTGTGTTTGACTCAGGGGAATTTTCGTCAGTGTTTTTGGGAATAGTGTTTGCAGTGCCTAGGTATGGCTTTATGTTTTTTCCTGGGTACCACCTCGGACCAGATGGTAGTAGAACACACCCTCTTCCTCAAGTAATCAGCTGGAAAGGCCCAGAAATTTGACGTGTTTCTGGGTCCTTCATGAGCACAGGTGGTTTCTCAGTGAGCTTTGCTTGGGTGGTATTTGTAAAGTGGCAAAGTATTGGGGGGTCAGGCTCTGATGTTGTACAGTTCAGGAAGTTGATGATGTAGAGAGCCTTGCAAAGTCTTTCAACTGGAGATATGATTTTTGTTTCTCTTTGCTGCTGATTGAGGACTCTTTTGAGGGTTTGATGAGTCTTTTCTACAACTGATTGTCCTGTGGGATTTGTAGGTATGCCTTCCTTATGTTCTATTTCCCACTCACTGAAGAACTCTTTTAACTTACGAGAGGTATAGGCAGGTCTGTTATCTGTTTTGATCTGTTTTGGGACTCCTAAGGTAGCAAAGGCAAGGAGGAAGTGTTTAATGGTGTGCTGTGTTGTTTCTCCTGGATGCACTGATGTAAATATTGCTCCAGAAAACGTATTGACCAATACGTGCACGTATTTTGACCTTCCAAAAGGTGGGAAGTGAGCTACGTCTGTCTGCCACAGCTGGAAGCTATTCAGGCCTCGGGGATTGACTCCCGTCCCCATAGACGATATCTGGTAGTTTTGACAGTTTGGACATGTAGCAACAATAGCTTTTGCTTGATCTTTCGAGAGCTTGAACATTCTGATAAGGGCAGGTATATTTTGATGAAAAAATGTGTGTGACAACTTTGCCTGGGCAAAGATGTCAGGGATGTTAGCAGTCTCTATTGCCATGGCCAATGTGTCCGCTTTCCTGTTCCCTTCTGTGATAATACCTGGGAGGTCAGTGTGTGACCTCACATGCATTATATGGTAAGGTTGCTTTCTGTGGGAGATTAAGTGTGTTAATGTGGAAATCAATTGGTACAACTTTTTGGATTGGAAACTTCTTTGAGAAGAGCATGTTCTGCTCTCATAGCTATACCAGCAACATAAGCTGAATCTGTGACCAGATTAAAGGGTTCGTCTTTGAATTTCTCAAAGGCTCTGACAACAGCTGCTAACTCTGCAATCTGTGGAGTTCCCTCCACTATTTGGATGTCAGATTCCCGTTTTTGGGTCTTAGGGTCCTTCCAGGTCATTACAGACTTGTGGGATGACCCTGAGCCATCTGTAAAAATGGTTGGAGCTCTGAGAGGTGTTTTACTTTGGACTAATTTTGGGGTCAGATTAAAGGTTGCATCATGATTAAAAAGTTTATGGTTTGGGATAAGGATGGAAATTTGGCCTGTATAACCATCTAGGGCAAACTGGAGATTTTCATTGGTCTGGAGCAAATGCTCTAGGTCCCCAGTGGTCAGTTGTAGTAAACCCCATAGATTTAGGAAAAGCACCATGGAGAATATGAACAATAGGAATGCTGAAACAGCAAAAGAAAATTCCTGTTTCCCTGTCCTCCGCCCTTAACCTATCTCTGTAACCCTATCAGGCAATGTCATGTTAACCCCTTACCATTGGCCAAGCTTGGATCCTTTCCAACCCTATAAAAGAAGCATACTGTACCCCATTAGGGGAGAAAGAAGAAGAGCAGAGACCCTTCACGGACCTCCCCAAATAAAGCCATCTCCGTGGAACAGCCTGCGCCTTCTCCTTCTCCTCTCTCTCTCCGTCTGCTGCAGCCTCAAGCCCGGGGCACCACTACCTAGCAAGCAAAGCTGAAATCCTGAGAGCTTGCAATCACTATAGAGCTGATAATCACCATGCTTGCTAGATGGTAGCCCCGCGGCGTTGGCATGAGCAAGCTAGCTTTGGGCACCCAGTCCCTACCCAGGGACTGAGCTCCTGAGCCCTGTTGCTCTGCTTTATGATAAGGCCAAATCAGAGAGGCTATTAGTCAGTGGCAAGTATATGCATGTGAACTCACATCCTGCAAGAGAGCGGAGGCGAGTTCTGGCTTTTTTTTTATTAGATGTCCCATGATTTCTTGGAAGGTGGTAATTGTCTTTGAAGGTTGGTTGTTTGTAAAGATCCATTCCAGTATTAGCAAAGGGTCTTGAAGTTGAGTATCCGATTGGAAAATCAGTCCATAGAACCAGGGTGCTTTTCCCAGAATGACAAACTGGAAAGGCAGTTTGGGCTCAAAGCGATGGGGTTGGCGTGAAGACAGGGCTTCTTGGACCTTGGTGATGGCATCTTGGGCTTCTGTTGTGAGAGTGCGTGGAGAGTCCAGGTCTTTGTTGCCCCGGAGAAGGTTGAACAGGGGAGCGAGGTCCTCTGTTGTAATTCCTAGCAGTGGACGTACCCAGTTGATGGATCCGCACAGGCTGTGTAAGTCTCTCAGGGTTTTTGGGTCGTCTCTTATGGTGAGCTGCTGGGGTACGATGGTCCTTTCCCGGATCTGGACTCCAAGGTAAGTCCATGGGTTGGTGTACTGGATTTTGTCCTCACGAATCTCAAATCCTGCCTTTACTATGGTTTCAATGGTCCTTTTAACTGTTTTTTTCAAGTAAGCTTTATCTGATGCACAAACCAAGATATGATCCATATAGTGGTAGATTATTGCATCTGGGAATAGGTTCCGAATGGGAGACAGTGTCTCAGGCTCTCTGCAAGTCCTCTCAAGTCCCTGGGCCTTACCCGGGTCGGCAGAGAATGGGGGGAGCGGCCCCACCACGGCCGACTGCGGGGAGACACTCTCTGTGCCCCGAGGGTGCTGAGGGCACTCAGGCTGTTTGCCTTTGCTGCAGCAGAGACGACAGAGACATCAGTGGAAGAGAAAGGGGCCGGCTCCCAGCAGGGGATATTCCAAGGTTTTTATTAAGAAGCCCGAAGGAGCTCCTGTACCTCAGGGGCCTCCTGCCGAGAGCCCCGGGGGATGTCCGGAGTTCACATTTAAAGGGGGGAGGAAACCAACATAGATAAAATCCTACTGACCAATAGGTATCTCTGGGGGATGGGTGCTGGGGGGACAGACATACAAAACAGCGTATGGGGCAGGACTTGGGGGGTTGACCCTTGGCCCCTGGCTAATCACTCGACAACTTGGACCGAAACTTCTGGATAGGGGGCTGGGATGCCGAGGTGACTGACAGAGAGCCAGGGTGGGGGTTTTGGAGATCTCATCCCAGGAAAGGGATAACACAAGTAGAAGGAAAAGGGGGGGGTACGGTCTGGGATAAACCATTTGGGAAAAATATGGGAATACAAAACAAACTACTTCAAAGTATTACAAAATATAAGAACGCACTACAACAGACAGGATGTGAGCCACGTACCACTGGCAAATAGTAGGCGAGTTTTTTAGTCCTTGAGGAACACCAATGATATCTTTTGAGTGGAGCCTCTTTGTTAAGAGAGGGAACGGAGAAAGCAAACTGTGGAGTGCCCTGGGGGTGTAGCAGAATGCTGAAGAAACAGTCTTTAATATCTATGATGGCAAGTGTCCAGTCTCGAGGCAGCATCGATGGTGAAGGCAGGCCAGGCTGGAGGGGGCCCATGTCCTTGATGATCTCATTGATTTTGTGAAGGTCGTGGAGGAGCCTCCACCTGTCTGTCCCAGGTTTTTGCAGTACGAAGACTGGAGAGTTCCAAGGGCTGATGGTCTTGACGATGTGGCCTTTGGCAAGCTGTTCTTCCACAAGGGCTTGTAGTGCACGCAGTTTGACTTTAGAGAGGGGCCACTGTTTGATCCAGATCGGGTCTTGGCATTTCCAGGTGAGCAGAGGAGTATCTGGTAGTGTGCTCTCCTCAGTGGCCCTGATTAGAAATCCCGACTGGGAATTTGTAGGGAAGCTCCCCACTGGGATAGAACGTCCCTGCCCCAAAGGGTGATGGGGGCCCTTACCACAAATGGGTGGATGGTTGCCAACTTGCCTTCAGGCCCTTCGGCGAGGATGTTGTTCTTGCTTTGCATAGAAACTGTAGCTCCACCAATCTCTGAAATCATGCCTTCTACCGGTTGTAGTTCCCAGTGTGCTGGCCATTCTGAGCAGGTGATGATGGTCACATTGCCACCAGTGTCCAGTATCCCTTCTTGGTAGATCTTCTCTCCTCTGCAGGATAGACCGCACTCAATGGTAGGCTTACTTGGTCCCACAACTTGTGCCCACATTGCTGTAGGGTTGAGACGAAGCTGTTCCCTGTGATTCTTTGGGAATAGAAAGGCTTGTGTCATCTGAGGTCCCCATGAAAGATAAAATGGTAAGTCTGTGCAGCACAGCTGGACAGAGATTTCTTGTCCTGGATGCACTGTTTGTACATCTGGAACAACAAAGATTTCCTCTGGGCCATGGAGAGTGTCACCTATAATTAAAATGTCAAAAAGACCACCTTTTGGCCCATGCTTGCCTGTGGGAACACGATAAACATCCTTATTATTAAAGTCAATGGACAGAGCAGTTACCAGCTGGCACCGGGTTCCCATCTTTATTGCTCCATGTGTTGGATCCTCTTCATGTGATCTGGAATCTCCTGGGATGATGCGTGGTTGGGTCTGGACGGCTTTTGATTTGTTGTCTTTGTGCGGGGCCTGACTGGGCTCTGCTGGACGTTTTCTGAATGCTGCTGGTAGAGCTGCTGATTTTGGGGTTTTTGGTAGATGTTGAGGGAGTTTCGGGTAGGTGACATGTCTGGGCAGTCTTTTATAAAATGTCCAAAGCCTCCACAGTGAAAGCAGCGCACCTGGTCTTTGGAAGCCACTATTGCAAATGCACCAGAAACTCCTTCAGCAATACCCTTAGCAACTGCTTGGGCCACTGTGTTTTCAGTGGACAAATGACGTGTACAGCTTTCCACCGTTTGCTCTATGGTAGGTTCTGTATCCAAGGGTAGGGCCCTCAGAATTGTTTTATACCGATCATTAGTATTACTCATAGCAAGCTTGCATAACAGTTCTTTTCTTGCCTCTGTGCTCTCTATCTATTTTTCCAGAGTATCCTTAATTCTGTCCACAAACTTGATAAAGCTTTCATCTACTCCTTGTTTAATGTTAGAGAAATGTTAGGTAAGAATAGTCATCTTGTAGCAGCATGTTGCTACAGTGACGATCTGTCCAGGGAGGCCACAGCCTATGGCAGGGAAAACAGACGAGACAAATCTCTTCGTTGTTTAGCATAAGAGTCCATTTTATTTCCCCCCCTCCCCCCCCCACCCCGTGCCGGGGCGGGGAGGAGGCAGAGGCCCAGGAGCCCAAGCAGAGCCCCAGAGGGCCAGAGAGCAGAGAGGGGACACAGACCTGGGGCTGGGGTTTTATCAGGTGTCCCATGGGAAGAGTCTTAGGATCAGATTACAGCCTCCTCAGAATGGAAAGGCTCCACAATTCCTCCATTTATAAATTGGTTAAAACAAGGGGATTCTCGGGAATATGACTTAATGGTTTACGAAACTAAAATGAACATTATTAAGCTGAATTAACAGTTATAGAAAAGCATTTGAGACTTAAATACAGAGGATAAAGTAACAGAAATGATGATACTGAATTAAATGAATACATTTTTGCTTAGTGGGTCAATAGTCCATTCTCCTTTGGCTTTTGATCTTCTCACCAGAAGGGGTGCTGTTTTTGGTCTCCTCTTTTACGAGGGGCACAGTACTTAGTGTTTGATCTTGGCTTGAGTACTGGTGTTGTAGGTGTTTCTCTGTTGGATTCTGATGATGATGATGACTGTGAAGCAAGGAAGGGTGAGAGCAGCAATGTGACAGCTTGCAGCACATGGCAGGGCTCTGCCTTTTCCAAGGCTGCCCCGCCCCGCCACGCTGCCTCTGCCTCCTGTCTCCTGCAGGCACAGCGGGGCCGGCCCTCTCAGGGCTCAGCAGCCCTGCCTCGCCTCACAGCCCCGCGGGCCGGGGGTGGAGGCAGCTGCAGCTGCACGGCAGGAAGGGGGAAGGTAGGTGCGGGGGAAGGGCAGGCAGGAGACCGGAATAGATGGACGCGACAGGAAAGAGGGGAGCTCAAAACCACGTGGTCACACTATTTTGAGGAGAACCCAGAACTGCATGGCCAGTGCCTTCCCAGGCAGGGAACGGGGGATATGGAAAGAGATGGGGGGGTGAAAGAGGACACAGGGCAGCGAGAGGACGGTAGCACTCCCGTGTCAGCTCTGGACGGTTTCCGACCTTGTCCTCTTTCAGGGAAAGGGGGGATGGGGTGGCAGACGGGCAGAAAGTGACAGAGAAGACGGTAGCAACTCCCAGCCATCCTGGCAGTTTTCACTCCTTGCTACGCTCTTAGGAATAAAGGGTAAGGAAAGATATAGGCAGCTTCACAGAAACTGAAAAATGTGGGGGTTCACAGGAGGGAGGACCACTGATTTAGGGCACCGACACTCTGCATGCAAATCGTCTATAACCGTCCATAAATAGCCACTTGGGCTTTACCATCCATAACTGCAGCAGACATGTCAGTAGAGTTGGTAAGAGTCCCGAGCATGGTCCTTTTTGCAGGCAGACTAGCTGCTTCTAGTTCAATCTGCAGGTGACTCACAGGGGTGCCGGTCGGCTTGTCCTCACTGGTTGCCCACATTCTCCACCATTTCTAGCAGCATGTGGCTACAGTGACGAGATTGTATCCAGGGAGGCCACAGCCGACAGCAGGAGAAACAGATGCGACAAGTTTCTTCGTTGTTTAGCATGAGAGTCCAGTTTATTTCCCCCCCCCACACCCTGTGCCTGGGCGGGGAGGAGGCAGAGGCCCAGGGGCCCGAGCAGAGCCCCCAGAGGGCCGGAGAGCAGGGAGGGGATACAGATCTGGGGCCGGGGTTTTATCAGGTGTCCCATGGGAGGAGTCTTAGGATCAGATTACAGTCTCCTCAGAATGGAAAGGCTCCACATCATCTGGGGTAAGAAGTAAGGATGTTTTTGCTGTAATAGCCAAGTCTTGTAGTGCTGCCTTAGGTAAGATGTTAGCTTGGTCAGAGGGTTTCTGTAAATCCCCTTCTCCAGCTAGCTGTTTGACTGTAAAATCTAGCCTATCAGCATCTGTAGCATAGGTGTCTGATAATGCTTTTCATTATCTTTTCTAATGCTTTTCCCACAGCATATATTCTGCTGGGGAAAGAAGGCAGTGGCCAATATTTTTAACATCATGAGGTACTAAAACCTGTGCCAAGAAGATAGCTTCTAGGAAATTTCTAAAAATATGTGAACTTCTATCATGTTCTTTGGCTATATTTCGTAGTTGTACAAGTTATTTATTTGTGTTAGGTTCCCACATTGTTTTAGTGGTGGCACCACCTCTTTTTCCCTTTATATAAATTACTGGGAAGGCAGAAATTCTCTGAGCCAGTTCCCAATCCCCATGCCCGGGTCGCTTCCATTTTGATTAGAGCCCATGGATCAATGTCCTCTGTATCAGAATCGGACTCGTGGTCACTACTGTCCTTAGTGGTGGAGTGAGAGTGAGCAGGTGGTGCAGTATGCTATTTTGGGCATGTTGGAGCGAGAGTTTTCAGGGGTGTAGGGGACTGAAGAGAGTGTGAGGAGGCACATGGCAGAGCTTGGCTAGAGGGAGGCAGCAGTGGAGAGGCAATGGCAGTGCCACGGGTGGCACAGCCTGCACAGGACTGAGGCGCATGGGGAAGTGGGGTGCCACCGTGGGGGGTCTCGGAGGTGCCGTTCGGGGAACACTGAGGGTAGGTGGGTGGTTGCAAAGCCTGGGAATGCGGGCAAGGGAAAAGCGGGGGAGAGGAGGCCGTGGGATTGGCAGGGGCTGCCGCTGCCAAAGCAGGCACGACGAGGCGGAGGCAGGCAGGGAGAAGACTGCCTGTTGCGGCAGGAATGGTAGCAGGGATGGGGAGACACAAGGGGGGAGTGAGAGGCATGGCAGCAGGGGTGGGGGGGGGGTTGCGGTGGGCTGCACGGAGATGTTGGAGTGAGGGGGAGCAAACCTGATAGGAACCGGCGCAGTTACACCCGAAGGTAGCCCGGGGGAAGGGCGCAAATAGCATGCCATGTATTGCGCAATAGGTGGAGTGGAATCTGCTCTAGCCGTGTCCGGGGGGGAGAGCAGAAGGATCGGCAGGCCCTGCGGACCCCGCGGGTGCAGAGGGGGTGGGTGGGCGCGGTGCAAACTCGGTGTTCCCCGTCCCAGGAAAGGGGCCTGAGGGTGGAGGGGCCCCAGAGACAGCGTTTGGACCCAGGGAAAGCGGAGGATAGGATTCAGAGACTGAGAGGGAAGGAATGTTATCTGCAATATTAGCATTTGAAGAGAGTCTCTGGTGGGAGAGATAAGGTCGGAATGCCCTCAGCAGGGTAAGGTTGCAAAGAAATTGAGCTCTTTATATTTGTCTTTTCGACCCATTTGGTTATAGAATGAAAAAGAGGTAAAAACCGAGTTACAGAAAAATCTTCATTAGTTTGGCGAGAATATATTCTTGTCCCTACTGTGTCCCAAAAAGAATCTAGGGCGATAATGTGTGTGTTAGTATCTGGAAACTGGGAAAGAATCCATTTTATAAATTTTTTCAAGTTAGTTTTTGAGAGATTGCCTTTAGAGAAAGACAAGCTGTTAGTGGATAGGATTTCTAGGATTTGTAGATGTAAGTCTCTGTCGTTCTGGGATCCTTTTAATTTACTATGTTTTGATCCCATTCCCTTTTCCCCTCCAGCAGCAGAAAGAGGAAAAAAAAGAAAAAAATCCCAAAAAAGGACCCAAGGTAAAAGCGTGCAAAAATGGCTGTTTTAAAGCTTACACTTCTTCAGCTGAATGTGGGTCAAAAACTGCTGGTGGGTGGTCTGCTGTGTCCGACTCCTCAGGATCTCATCCCAGATGTCGATATGGAGGGTCGTTGGACGCCTCTTAAGATAACTTCTTCTATAACAGAGAACTTATCTTCAGGAGGTTGTAGGGACCTGAGGCAGTGACGATTCAAGAAGAACGCTACTCTCTGCGGTGCTAGGGTGCAAGCAGTTTGGTGCGCCAAATTTATTATGGCGGAGGGTTTTTGGGGTCTGTCCGACCCCGGCTGCCATAGGTGTCTGAATAGCGAAGTCCAGCTAAGCACAACCTGTCCAGGTCCCTCAGGTATGCTCCCAGCCACAGGCAATCTTAGCAAGCAGCTCAGCTCTTAAGTGAGATCAGCTCTTTGGTGAATTCAGCTCTTTAGTGATTTCAGCTCTTTGCTTGCTAAGTGCCTTGGCAGACACAGGGAGAGAGAGGAGAAGGTTGTATGAGGTACCAGAGAGGTGTCTTTATTGGCAGCTTCTGTGGAGGGTGACAGTGACAGCTCTTCTGCTGAACAGCGCAGAAGTAGGGGTTTATATAGGGTATAGGGGTTTTGGGAAACAGTCCAATAGTAAGGGTTGAGGCGAAAATGACCTATGGTTTTACAGAGAGATAACGAGGGTCCGAAGGCGGATGAGGGGCTTCTTAGGTCCAGTCATCATGACTAGACATTTCTTATCTTAGGCAACTGACCGCCAGGGAGGCCTTGCAGTCCCTGTGGCTGCTACACTGCATAACTTTATTTTCACTTTTGTTGTTGGGGCTGCATCTTTACCAGGTTAGTCTTCTTCTTAGGGGATTGTTTAGGGGTATCTTTTCATTTCTCCCTCCCCTTGGGGATTTTTTACTTGCTCTTAGACCCATCTTTCTAACAGCCTCTCGTAATGAAACAGCGAGAAGAAAAAGAAAAGAAAGAACAAGAGAGAAAGAAAGAAAAAACCTTACTTTCCTCGAAGAAAGCAAAGGAAAACAAACAACTAGGCAAGGTCTGGAGAAATAGTGAGATTAAGTGACTCACTGTCCTCCTCACAATGGGGCTGATGAGCGAGGCTGAACAAGCCTTAACAGAGTTACCTCTGCTCTAGCATCACCACCTACTGCTGGCACCAGCACCCTCCTTTCTGGCCTACAGTGTCATTGTCAACACTGTCTCCCGCTCTCCCCAACCGCCGTCCCTGCCTACCATTGCATGGCCTCAGCAAGGACAAGCTCTGCCTTAGTAGCTCACTTTGGGAGCAAGAAACTTGCACACAGCCGCTTGCGGGGAGGGAAAGTCCCAGGGGCGAGGCCCACTCTTCGCCTTTCTCTCACCCCCCCCCCACTGGGGCCGTGGCCGCTGCTCTGCACTTGGGACCATGGCGGGCCGGGAGCTGCTTTTTGCACACTTCTGTTGCACCCAAGCATGCGGGGGGGGGGCTGCCCTGGCATCACTACTCACTGCCAGTGCTGGCTCCTCCCCTCTTGGCTCACAGTGGCATCCTTAACACCATCTCCCACTCTCCCTGGCCACCGTCACCGCCTACCGCTGCATGTTCTCAGCATGGACGAGCTCTGCCCTAGCAGGTCGCCTTGGGAGCGGGAAACTTGCAGACAGCCACTTGCATGGGGGGAAGCCCCATAGGCAAGGCCTGTGCCTCTCTTTCCTCTTGCCCCCTCTCTCCTTCTCGACCCCCTCCCACCGGGGCCATGGCCGCCACTCAGCGCAGGTTACAGGGGTGGGCTGGGAGCTGCCTTTTGCGCGCTTCACTTGAACCTGAGCACGCGGAGATGGCTGCCCCAGCTTCACTGTTCACCGCAGGTGCATGGGCAAATGCCGAACACTGCCTATGTGGACTCCTGCTGCCCTGGCTTTCTTTGTGCTAGTGTGTGGGGGACCCGCTGCAGCTTTGCACCCCGGCGCAAGCATGGACAACTGCTGAAAGCCACCCACGTGACCTCTCGCAGCACCGTGGCTTTTTGCTGGCGGATACCACAGGGAAGCTGGCACAATCCAGCACTCCGGTGCCTTCCAGTGCACTAGCACTGGCAACTGCTGAAAGGCACTCGTGGTTTCCTGCGATCACTCAGCTTTATGCCGGCAGATTGCAGAGAAGCCGCAGCATTCTGGCATGGTCTGGGGACACCCGTACTACTGGGTTGATCCCTTAACTGCGGGCAGCGCCATGTGCAATCACACTCCACGCACCTGATTTGCGGAAAGGAAAAAACCACAATTTTGTAAAAGTTGTAAAGCCGGTATGTTTATTACAGCGCTGGGTGCATGTGGGGATCATTGTCCCCCTGAAGGACATGTGCACCCCTAAGAACTCCAGATCCTTTTTTGTCTTCCTTACTAATCCATATCCATAGAATTTCACATTAGGTTCATACATATTCATTTTACTGCTTTCAAGTTACACTTGCAGCTAGTTACCCTTGCAGCTAGTTTTTTATCAGAAAGTACAGAAAGAACTCCTGGGTCACCCTGTCCTGTCTCCTGCAGCTTCTCCATCTGTTTCAGAGTTCAAGGGGCCCCCCTCTTATCACTGTTCTTTGGCTGAAGCAGTTTCTTTGAGCATAGGTTTTTTGCGAGAACGGCTGCCTGCCCCCCCCCCCCCCCCCCCCCCGCCTTCCCCCATCATGCCAGCAGCACTGGAAGCTTATCGCGCTGAGCACACTGTGTGCTGCTGCCCCACGTGGACCTGCGGCCCCTGGTGTCCTTTGTGCCAGCAGGTCAAGTGAGCCACTGTGCCTCCATGCCCTGGTACGAGCGCGATCCCCGCCAATTGGCAATTCTCAACTTCAATCCAACACCCCCCCTAAATTCGGTAACTTTCACCCTTGCTCACAGTCATCTCCACTAATGGCTCCATACCCAATCGTCCTATTGTCCTTATGCTCCAACAGACCCCCGGTACGGATCCCATGCAGTATCCCCTGAAGCTGGGTTAGTGCAAGAGCAAATAATCTGGCCAAATCAATTACAAGGACCATGCCTTTTTCCCAAGTCTCACACACACACCAAGCACACTCCCGGACTCCGTATCACTCACACACACAAGTCCTCACAATCCTCCAGATCGTCTGCAGTTTTGTCAAGGGGCTTTTTTCCCTTCTTCCCCCTCTTCTTTTTCGTTATTCAGTCTTTTGTTGTCTCTGGGGTGTCAATCTGCAGTCTCCAATGGTCCCAGAAATCGTTCAAGCCTCCAACTCAGTGGGGGCATGCCACTTGTCTGAAATCCCCCAGGGCCACTGAGACATGATTTCTATATCCTGGACTAAACCCCCATTTGTGAGAAACAATGCTCACTTTTAAAAATTTCAAAGGTTTATTAAACTTTAACAAAATACAGCAAAGGACTGAATAAGGAAAAAGGACAGTGCCACTGGGAGTTCATGACCCGGCAGCCACATGCTTGTCTACAAAATGGCTGCTCTGCCTTTTATGCCCCTGGGGGGGGTTGCATCAGGCAACCTTGGCCCCACCTAAAGTCTGTCAGTCAACTCTTCTTTGCCATTCATTGGTGGAGGCTTCTTTCTTGCAACCTGATTGGAGGTCAGGTGTTATCATGCTGCGCCCCCCTAGCAACAAATTTTTCCCATTCCCAACTGCCCCATGCAAGGGGCACATGTACACGCCTTCTTTCTACATGTCCTGGACAAGCCAGGCTGTCTGGTGGCAACAATACGGGGGGGGAGGAGGGAAAGGGGACTATGGGGACAACAGAGGACATCTAAATAACAAGCCACAATAACATAACTGTACATCAGTAAAGTTTCTCTTAACATACACATAATATTCATCCATTAATTGCAAGAGCCAATCATCCCATTACTCATCTATAACACCACCCCAGGTGTGCTTGCCTCTGCTGTTTCCAGCCCACTGCTCCTAGGCTACTGCTTCAGTCCAGCTCGCCATCCAGAGTGGCACTGAGACCGGCTGCTCCTTGTGAGTTTTGCAAGGGGAGCCATCTCCCCTCTACCCCATCACCCGAGCCGCCATTGCCAGTGGAGAGGCTGCTGTGCTCACTGCACTGCGTCCCCTGCAGCGCGAAAGAATCATCACACCTGCCCTGCCTGGCTGGGAGCCAACAGTGCTCTCTGCCAGCTGTGGTCATAACTACACCAAAGGGGAAGTTGCTTGATGGCCGAGAGAAGGCTGTTATTCTGTTTCTGGTTTTGTTTGTTGTTGATGATGTTGTTTGTTTGCTTTGTTATATAGATATTCTAGTAAAGAACTGCTATTCCTTTTCCCGTATCTTTGCCTGAAAGCCCCATATTTCAAAGTTATAATAATTTGGAGAGAAGGGGGTCGTATTTTCCATTCCAGAAAGGTTCCTACCTTCCTGGGCATACACCTGTCTCTTAAACCAGGACAGAAGGGGAATGTGGTCTTAAAGTTAGGGATAGATTTTGGCAGATAACAGAATGTAACCTCTACAGCAGCTTGTTAACCAACACGCACCTCTGTAGAAAATTCAGTTCTGTGGGGAGCTTTAGTCAGCAATTTGACAAAAAATTTGGAACACGTGTGGGAAGGAAATGGCATCCATGCCAATTGGACAGACATGGAAGGAGAATATTCCTTACCATGGACACATAAGAACAATACTGTTGAGAATTTTAATATCTCAAAACCAGACCTGGAAATAACCTCAGGAAATATCTCTCAGCTGACAGACTGGGGATGTCAAATACCAGAAATATGGAATAGCCCTCAAAGAGGACAATGGGACTATATCCAGCCATGTTGAGGCACCGGTTATTGATGTTTGTTTTACGTTGGGCCCTTCTGGGGGCTCCCTGGATGGGGGAAACCCTCCTGTAGCAGTTCTGTGCCAGGAAAAAGGAGACGCACAGAACTTTTTTGGTCTTCAGCTTCTTGTTTATTGTTATCTTATCTAAAGTTTTGCACGCTGTCCACACCAGGCTCAGCGTGCTGGAAAAGCACTGCAAAATGGCCACGAAACGTACAGTTTAAAGGTCTTTTAAAGTTGTCTCATCCAATTAACTCTTAAAACGTACATTATTTCTACTTATCTGCCAATAACTCATCCCTTGACTGTCCACATAACCTCTGCACTGTGCTTTCCTTGACCAATCACCCTGTGCCACCAACACTGCAGAAAATTGAGTAGATGAAGAAGAAGAAAAAGACAGGGACTACACCCAAATTCCTCCATCTTGCTTCCTATCTACACCATACTAAAAATCCCAAAACCTAAATTTCTCACCCAAGTGACATACTATACTACTCTCTATTATCTATTTCACACTTTGGTAGATTCTAGTCTATCTCAAAGTCCTGGAAGTCCTCTCCATGGGCAAAGGTTAAAGGCAGTGTTTCTCTGGGGATCAGAACCCCTCAGAGCAGACAGAGAAATATTCCCTGTGCCCTGGATTCCCACACAGCCAGTTCATTGGTGTCTAGATTGGGAAAGTAGTCAAGGCGTCCCAGAATGATGCTTTAAAGATCTAGAAATAAAGCAACACACTTTCAAGACAATATTCGCATAATAGGTAGTATAAAAGCTGGTCTTTATTGGAGGCCTCCAGGGGCAGATATGGAAAGATCCCAAACCCACATAGGATGAATACAGTTTTATAAGTTTAACAAATTAGCACAATTGACAATTCCCAATTAGAAGCACAAGTGATGATGTAATTCCCCCTTCTGGTTCAGCCCTTTTCTGAAGCCCCCTTTTGGTACTAGCTGTACTTTGTTTATGAGAAAGTGTCTTGGGAGGGTAGCTTGTTCTTGGCTCCCAGGAAGAACCAAGATAGGATAGGAGCCTTGGACTCCCAGGGCTCAGAGCCTTTGGAATGTGTTTTGTCTTTCTACCTATCAGGGGAGGAAAAGTGCTAGAGCTAGCTAGGAACTATATAACTGTACAACAATAGTCTACAGAGCTATAAATATATATGAAGAAAATATAAAAGCAAAAATCACTCTGGTGTCAAGAAGACCCCTTATTTGTCAGTATAAAATATCCTGATTTAATAAAGTCAAGGCAAAAAGATCCAAGGACAAAGGAAAAATGGAATTGCACTCAAATATACACTTGTACTAGTAGGAATCCTGAGGTACAGCGGCTCATGACCGTGGCCCAGGCTCTAATGTTGGGATGTGTTAGTAGAAGTTATTCTACCTTTCTTAATGACACCTAGTCTCACCTAATAAACAGTGAGACTTGGAGAAGGATAGACTGTCAGCAGGACACAGTAAAATCATTAGGACCCACAGTATGGATAGGAAGTAAAGGAATTTAGATCACATATTTGCCCTTAGGAGAATCAAGAGTGCAATGGACACTGAGAGTACTAATGTTATGTCTCTTGTGGAAGGAGTTACCACTGGGAACCTATGGGGAAAAGTTAAGCGTGATGAAACTTGGAAACATCCCAGTACAGGAACCATAGTAGGATGGATTTTAGAATCCATCTTTACTACACAAATATCTACCTTCAGAAAGAGATAAGCCATACGCAATTTAACTCTGAAAACTTTAGCAAATGCAGCTTGGGATTCAATTAAATAAATGAACAATTGCAAGCCATGACTAAAATGATCTTACAAAACAGATTTGCTTTAGATCTATTGCTGTTACATGAACATGGAGTATGTGGATACTTGAATTTTAACAAGACTTGTGTGCACATTCTGAATGTGACTGCTAAATTGGATGATCAGATAGGATAAAATTGGTTGCTGCATCTAGCAGAGAATTAAGGGGAGGATTAGAAAGTAACTGGTTAAAATATGTAAAGGATTTGGATTTTCTCTGACTGGTTGGTTGGCCTCCCCTTTGCAAAGTATAATTGTGATCATAATAATAATTGCGATTATGATACATGCTTTAAGCTGCATAAAAATATGATTACTAATGCAATGCAAGGAACTTATGTGATGTTAGTAAAAGGCAAAGTGAGGCTTATTGTTATAGATGAGTAATGAGATGGTTGGCACTCACAGTTAAGGAGTGAACATTATATGAATGTTAAGAGAAGTTTTGTAGATGTATACTTATGTTACTGTAATATGTCCTCCCCCTTTCATTGTTATCATGGGATGGCCTTCGTAGTCGGGGCATTTGGGGAGGGTTGGCTTGTTACTATAGTAATACCTGACCTCCAATCAACATGTAAGACAGTGATCTCCACCACTAGATGGCAAGGAAGGAGTTGACTGACAAGACTTTAGGAGGGGCGAGAGGTATAAAAGGCGGAGCATCCATTTTGAAGAGGAGCACATGGCTGATAATCACGGGGGCTGCCAGTGCTGTAATTTTTCCTTATTTAGTCCTTTTGCTGTATTTTTTTGTTAAGGTTTAATAAACCTTTGAAATTTTATAAGTGAGCAGTCTTTTCTCACACTTATGAAGGCTTGCAAAGAAAACAAGCTTCACAAGCCTCAAAGGGGGGGATGTTGCCCATGGAACTGCAAAGTGGCCATTGTGTAAGGAGAACTGGAAGGCAACTGTGGTGGTGTTCACAGGGGTCTCAGGATGAGGGAAGAGACGAGAATGTTGACTCTATGTTTCAGAAGGCTTGATTTATTATTTTATGATATATATTATATAAAAACTATACTAAAAGAATAGAAGAAAGGATTTCATCAGAAGGCTGGCAAGGAAAGCAGAGAATGGAATGATAACAAAATCCTGTGACTGACCGAGACAGTCTGGACAGCTGGACTTTGATTGGCCATTAATTAAAAACAACCACATAAGACCAATCAAAGATCCACCTGTTGCATTCCACAGCAGCAGATAATTATTGTTTACATTTTGTTCCTGAGGCCTTTCAGCTTCTCAGGAGAAAAATCCTAGCAAAGGGATTTTTCAAAAAATATCATAGCTACAGGCAACCAGCCTCAGTTTCTGCCAACTTCAGCAGTTCACAGTCAGTCAACTATAACTTTGGGGTCCTTGACTACTAGGGACCACCAAAGAGGCCCCCAGGACAGAAGAATGCATGAGTAAAGGGGAGGGAAAATATGTTAATAATTTTGGTGAAATAATTATCGTATGTATGTTTATTCTGGGACAATCAATTGTGAGAAATGATACTCACTTTTTAAAAATGTAAAAGGTTTATTAAAACCTTATCGAAAATACAACAGAAGACTGAATAGAGAAAATATTACGGTGCCAGGAGCAAAGGATTTTTCCCACCATGTGCTCATCCACACAATGGAGGTTTTGCCTTTTAACCCTTTAGCTCCTCCCAAAGTTCTGTCCATCAACTCCTTCTTCGCTGTCCAGTGGTGAAGTTTACTTCCTTAAATCTTGATTGGAGGTCAGATGTTGCCATAGTAACAAGCCCACTCTCCCAAATGTCCCAAACCCAGGCTACCCCCTGATAACAACGCAAGGAGGGAGGGTGAAACATAAGTCTATAAAACTTCGCCTAACATATATGCATCATATTTGCCTTTTAATTGTGAAAGTCAACCATCACATTACTCATCTATCACACAATGAATTTGTATGTAAAATACAGTATATAAACAGAAACTTTCCTGTACTTAGTTTGCATGTTATTTAGGAGGAGCTATACCCTCATGCATCTGGCTGAATAAAGAATGCCTGCTTCTTAATGCTACATTGGTGTTAAAGGGGTTTTTTATTTTTACCAAAGTTTTGGTAACATTCTGTTGAGGTATCATTGGAGAATAAATTACCAGAAAATAATAAGCAATATGCCTTGTTTACTAATGTGCCCTGCCATATTGTAGGAAAGCATTGGAGATGGGAGGTAGCTCTATAGAGTCCCCCACAACAAATTGCAGAAACTGCTGAAGAGGAAGGTGAGACAGAGTGGAATTTTCCAGAGTAGAAATCCATTTTGGATTTAGGTAAAATGTACATCTTTGAATTAAATCTGTAGCTTGCAAACATAGTTGTTTGGTCTGACTGCCTGTTCTCGCAAAAAAACCTATGCTCAAAGAAACTGCTTCAGCCAAAGAACAGCGATAAGAGGGGGGCCCCTTGAACTCTGAAACAGATGGAGAAGCTGCGGGAGACAGGGCAGGGTGACCCAGGAGTTCTTTCTGTACTTTCTGATAAAAAACTAGCTGCAAGGGTAACTAGCTGCAAGTGTAACTTGAAAGCAGTAAAATGAATATGTATGAACCTAATGTGAAATTCTATGGATATGGATTAGTATGGAAGACATAAAAGGATCTGGAGTTCTTAGGGGTGCACATGTCCTTCAGGGGGACAATGATCCCCACATGCGTCCAGCGCTGTAATAAACATACCGGCTTTACAACTTTTACAAAATTGTGGAGTTTTTTTTCCTTTCCACAAATCAAAAGTGAATTGAGTCCGTTTGCAGAGGTGAAAGTCATCCAGCTGGCTTTAGACACTGATGGACAAGAGAAATGGGCAATATTTTGTCTCTATACTGACTCATGGATGGTCGTAAATGCCCTGTGGGGGTGGCTGCAGCAATCAAAGCAGAATAACTGGCAGTGCAGAGGCAAGCCCACCCGGTCTACTGCAGTGTGGCAAGATATTGCTGCTCAGGTGGAGAACCTGGTTGTGAAGGTACCTGACACAGATGTTCATGTACTCAAGTGTTGAGCCACTGGAAAACAACAGAATAACCAGCTGGTGGATGTCTTTTTTTAAGACAATTATTCAGGGTGGAGAATCCAAAATGAGCTAATTCCCCTTTATTTTTAACCACTCCCTTTTACAACAATAAGGAGAGATGAATACGAGAAGATATAAGTGAAAAAATAACAGAGTATAAAAAGCAAAACAGCAACAACCAAGATAACAGTATGTTCTGGGTTTGGTTTCTCAGGGAATTTCTTCACATTTGTTGTCTGGTAGATGCTGGGGGCAGCTTTCTAGGTGAATCCACAGCGATTAAGAGACAAAAGGAGCAGTCAAGTACCTTAACATACTGCTGAAATGGTTTCAGGGGAGGGGGGAGGAACAGGGGTTTGGCAGTTCTTAGCTGGGAGTAGGCAGTTTTTGTCCTGCTTGGAGGGGAGAGGGTTCTGGTTTTGGGTGCTGGACGTCTGCTCAGGGGCTCAATGTTGCTGCAGAATTCTCCATGCTGCCCACTGGTAAGCCTGCTGCTTGCAGGAGCTGCTGGTTGACTGGGACTTTTCAGCACCCGCCATTGTTGGGAGACCCTCACCATCTGTGTGGATGTTTTGGGGAAACCAGGCCCCCTACCTCCTCCCTCTCTCCAGAGAGAAGGTCCTAGCTGCTGGAGTGGAACCTCGGCGGCCACCATTGTCAGGATATCTGCACCGTACATGACTGCCCAGGTAAACCAAACTCCGCACCTTCTTTCTCTTTCCAAGGCTGCCATTAACCCCTGGTGAGACTTAGGGCTCTCATTGGACCGTCCTCTGAAGTGTCTCTGCCTCGCCTGAGCCAACAGTGCCCCCTGAAGCCACAGGGGAGTCACTACAGTCCCTTTGCCTTGCCAGGTGGCACCAGTGTCCCCTAATGGTTGTGGTCGTAACTACACCAAAGGAGAAATTGCTTAACAGGTGGGAAAAGTCTGTTATTGGGGTTGTTGTTGGTCTGTCTATTCTAGAAAAGAACTGCTATTCCTTTTCCCATATATTTTCCTGGAAGTCCTGTGTCTCGGTTTGAAAGACAGCTGTCTGCTAAGGAAGGTAGGGCCTCCCTTGGAATGGAAAATTACTCCCTTCCCTCCGAATTACTATAATTTTGAAATTAAGGGGGCTTTCAGGCAAAGATAGGAGGAAAGAAAAAACAGTTCTGTGCTAGTGTGTGTATGTATAACAAGACAAACAAACAACAACAATGGTAATAAAACAACCAAAACCAGAAACACTGTGGCAGCCTTCTCAACTGCAGGCAATTTCCCTTTTAGTGTAGTTACTGTAACAGTTGGCAGGGGCACTGGCAGGCTCCCAGCCAGGCAGGGCAGATGCGATTACTCCCCCTCGGCTGCAGGGGACCCTGTGGAACGAGTTTGAGCTATCCTTTCCCCACAAGAACAATGGTGGATGGGCTTGGCAGAAGGAATGGATACAGGGCTTCTTTTACAAACCCTCAGGGGCAGCCGATCCCAGTGCCCCCTCTGGATAGCAAAAGGAGCTGTAGCAGGTGTCCTGGTTCAGGGCAAATTTGGGAGAGAACCCCCAAAGGGGTTCCTCTAGGAAAGCAGATTCAATCGGCCCTTCCCCCCAGCCGGTCTGGGAGAAAATATCTCCTTGGAGAAAAGTGGAAAAAAACTGTTTCTTAAACAATAAAACCCCTTGCCGCTCCAAAAGAAATTACAAACTGAGAAAGTCTCCTCCCCGGGTTGCAGTTCAGCTCACTCAGTCTCTTATCAGTTCCTCCGGTGCTGGAAATGTTGCAGGCCAGGCCCGGTGGGCCACAGATGCAAGCTGCCGGTGCTCTTCTAGGTGTTCAGTCCAGAGCAGGTTTGAACAGGTCCAAAGAAAAAGGAAGAAAAACCACAGTCCAGGGAACTTTTTTGTTTTAGCTAGCTAAAACTAACTAAAAGCAAAGGAGAGCTCTGTCTTGCTGTCTGTCCATCCGCAGACAACACAGTCCAGGAGCAGGAATGTGGAGGAGTGAGTGCAGTGTCTGAAAACAAACTGCACGCTTCTTCTCTCCCCCCTTCACTCTCCGGAACAAGTGTTAAAGGTGCAAAACTTATTATTCAGCATAAACAGAACACGACGATTGGGGATAAAAGCATCATATAGTCAACCCAGGACAACGTGCAAGCACACCTATCTGTCCTGACAGCTTTCTTCTATCCTTACATGTCTTGAATTTTGGACACAAAATTCATCTTTCACCCTTGGGCTTCAGGAGCAGAATGACAGTTTTTTTGCATACAAAGGAAAGCAGGCAACCCAAGTGTCTTAGGTGCAGAATAGAGATGGCCCATGCAAGATCAAGGCTGGACAGAGCGGTCTGTCCGGGCCGCTTTTGTGTACCAGTAATCTTTGAATGGACCTGCCACTTGCCTTGCTTTGGCAACCCAACAGTTTCCTTGCCTTGCCCTGCTGATCCTCCATTGCTTTGCATTCCCTTGCTTGCCCATGCCCCACATTTGACCTGCCTGCAGTTTTCCTACGGGGCTTTGCCTTGCCTAGCCCTTCCTGTTACCATTACTTCCTATGCCCAGCCTTGCCTCTAACTTCTGGGACTTCTCTCACCTACCACTCCATTTGCTTTCCCCTCACGGCTTCAGCCTTGCCAACCTCTCCTCGACTTGCCTACAATTGCCTACACTTGCTTTGCATTGCCTTACCTGCATGGAAGGCAAGGCAAAGAGTGGTAGACAAGGCAAAGCAAAGCCAGGAAGTTATTTGTAGGGCTAGGCAAGGCAGACATAGGCAAGCAAGCAAAACTAAGGTAGGCTAGGCTAGGAAAACTAGGCATGATACTGGAGGCAAGGCAAAGCCAAGTGACTTGGAGTGCCTTTCCTTGCTTGGGAAGTAAAAGATATGGTGGCAATGTTGGTAGGGCAGCTGATAAGGTATGGTGGGGAGGTATAGTCCAGCAAGACATTTCTGTCCTGGTCCTTTCTGTGTAGGAGCCATTGTTGGACAGAGTCAGTACCGGACGTGGTATGCAACTTTTGCTTGGTAAGTTCCTGAAGGAGAACAGCAATGCTTTCTCATGGGAAGGAAAGAACTTAGCCCCAGTGTTGGAGGTGTAGATAAGAAGCTGTGTCGTGCAGCTTAAGGACAGCAGCAACTTTCTATCCTGGCATATTTGGTTTGGAAGCACTGACTCAATTTGTACAATCATGGAGTTGGTATCCATCTTTGGAAGGCAGTATCCCTCCTGAAAAAAGCCATTTGGCATGTGTTTTCCACTTCTTCGAGGCAGCCTTCTTGAAATTCTGCCAGCACACTTCTTTTGGACAAGGTAAAGAGCTGTGCTGGGTCTTGGTCTGCAGTGTATCTAGTGCCCCACACAGGTAATGCCCAATAGCAGTGTTCTGACACCTTTGTATAGGATCAGGCCCTGGATGTTTTGGATTTTGGAGGAGGGGATGCCATTTCTTTTGAGATGGGCTTCTAGTTCCTCCTCTCTTTGGCAAAGTTTGGATGGGCACTTTGGGTGGTCTCAGTGAATTGAAAGGCTTTTCCCAATAGGCAGTTCTTTGGGTTAGAGTTGTTGAACTGTCAGTGGGAATGCAGAGGCCAGGCCTCTGCAGGACAGGTTTTTGTCCCTTGTAGCTTTAGTGTGTGAGCAGTCCCTGGTGCCATCCCATTTGGATCCTGACTCTGAGAGATTGAAGGCTTATGGTGGTACCTAGAGCTGAGAAGGAAAGTGGTGATTGCAAGGTGTGTGTTTCTAGTTTGATGCGTGCAATTGAAATTGCAGGCAGCAAAGAGCTTTCTCCACCGACAGTTTTGCGAGCTCTGTTGAGAGCTCGGCTGATGTTTTCAAGTTTGTAACCAGACTCTATGAGAGTGAAAAAGTTTGTTAGGGCAGAAGAGCTGGTGTTGGCCTTTGAGTGTGGGGCAAAGAAGAGTATCCACTTGGAAGGAGAAGATTGGTGAAATCTTTTTGTCCCGACACAGTTGATTGGAGAGCAGGGATGTTTCTGACTTGGCTGTGTTCTTGGGGTGGTTTCGAGCTGGACTTGGTGCATGTCCTTGTTTTGTGAGTTGACAGTGCTGTGGTGTGGTTATTTAGATGAGCGCTGACAGTGCCTAGGAAAAAGACAAGCACTTTTCTAGCCCAGTCCCATTCGTGTGGGAGCAGTGTGGGGGCAAGAGCTCTGCTGTGGATCCTGGCTCTTGGGCACTGACAGAATGGGATCCTGCATGTAGCAGAGAAGGGAGAGGAATCATTTCATTGTTGGCTGCACAGTTTATAAGCTTCAAAAAAAAAAAGGCGATTGCAGCACAGCCTCTTCATTTTAGAACGTTTTCTGGGCCATCAGCTGCTCAACATGTAACTTGCATCCACTGAACTCCATCCAGCTCCCTGGAGATGTGCACTTTCCCTCAAGATCAATGTACCATCTTGCACTCTAACTCTTGAAGATCCCAAACTGCTTCAAAATGTCCAGCGGCTGCTCTCAAAGAAAAAATCTTACAACAAAACGGCAGTGCTGGCCATAACAGTCCCTTTGCAGTCTGTCAACTAAATGAAACACACTAGTGATTTGCACGTTCTTTCTCAACTATATATATATATATATATATCATCAGCACATTCTCTCAAAGTGGCAGAGACTATCATTACAGCAAAGCGTTTTCAGCTGCACTTCTGACTGACAGATGTGCCAGGACAGAAGGCATTTGCCAACCTACCCTCTTTCCTGTGCAAACTGGCATTCGCAGCGCAAATATTTTCACATTCTTTCATTGTGGCTTTGTCCAAGCAGCTAGAGGTCACACAGGTGGAAGTGTCAAGACAGAAGATGTTCTCAAAGTACCTCCTTTTTTTTTTTTTCTAAACAGCTTTTAAACTGCGCACAATGCTCTGGATCTTCTTTTCCAGATAAACCTGATGTAACTTTTTCACTCTCACATCTTTGTTGCAAATGTCCAGCAGCTCTAGAAATAAAAGCGAGCCTTGGGCTGCACCTTCCGCCCGCCCCACGTAAGCCACATAAAACTCACGAGTGCACTCTGTCCTTCCCTTCTCCGCTGCATCTACCATTGTGTTCTCTGGATCTCGGAACCTAAAGGTAGGCACAGTTGTTTCTACAGAAGGGTTGGAAGAGGCATAGGTAGCAGCACAAATAGCTCTCGCTGAACTTCATTCCTTACCACTACCACTGTGAGTTTGGTTGGTAGGCCAGTAACAGTCATGCTCCTTTTACAGCCGGTACGCTGCAGCCACCAGCCCAGGGCTCTGTGGCTTTGTTCTTTGACTCTTGTAACCAGTCCTGTTTTTACTCTCTCAGAGGGGATTAGGCATCTATTTCTCACACAGATCATTGTGGCAGCAGCCAAGGGCTCTAGCGCACTGCTTCTGCCAAAAGACGCTCGGGTCAGGCACTTAGATTCTCAGCACTACATAGCCCCATATTCTGTGTCTCTCATCATCTGAATCATACTGGAAAGCATTTCACAGAGAGAAAATGTGCCAGGACAACAAGCTTGGCTAGAGCGTGCCCCTGAAACTGGTAGAAATTTGTATTTGCATCACATTCAAGGGTCAGTCCTCTTTCCTATACAACCTACAAACTGCTGTCAGTTCACAGTGCTCTCTGCCTGCTCCTTCTTACCTTGAAGTACCATGCCAAAGAGGGCTCTGTGCTGAGGTCTCAGAAGAAGAGAGAAGAATATGTGTTTGTAAAGTGCAATGTCTGTTAGTCACTTCCCTCTTCAAAGCAGCGTGTTCCATGCCAAGCAGACAACAAAGAAACAAAAGATGAGTGTGACTCTGAAGTCAAATCCTGCAATCTTCCCAGAAGTGAATTTCTCTCTTCTATAGGACTGACTTGTATGAAGTGGCGTGGTTGTTTCCTTCCATTAGAAGGGAAACTCATTTAGCCAGGCTTCATCACCCCCTTCATCTTTTGGGGTAGTTCTTGGAAGAAAATAGATAGCAACTTTTCCACTCCACATGATTAATGTTTCATTCTCTTCCTAATGTACTTCAGGGAACAAGCTATCAATTCCCTACTCTTTCTATGAAAAGGCATGAAGCTATTAATTAAATTCCCATAGATATAATAAGGAATCAAAATCTTTTATGCCTGCAAGCATGCCCTTATGTTATGAAAAGTATGGATTGTCAAGGGTGGAAGAAGATCTGTATGAAAAGGGAGAAAACCCAGAAGCATGCAGGGATTTTCAGGTATGAAAGGGAAAACGACATTAAATTGTTGATGGAAAGAAATTGAAAGAGGGAGGAGGGAGGAGGAGGCAAATGCTGCCTTTGAGGCAACTGACACAAGGACCGTCGGCCTCATGAGCAAACGAGAAAACCAAATGAAACGTCACAGCAATCTCATCAACAACTTAGTGGACAAATGTGCAAACCCATTTGTTCATTTATCATGTGTATAATATATATAGAGATGTTCTTCATTCTGACAGAATTTTCAGGTAGCAAGCTAGTGTATGGCACCTGGAACCAATGGTGTATTGGAAATGGCCAACATGCAGAACACGCTCCATCCTGAATGCTACCACAGCAGAATCACAGGATCATAGAATGGCCGGGGTTGAAAAAGACCTTAAAGGCCATCTAGTTCCAACCCTCTGACATGGGCAGGGACACCTTTTACTTGCCCAGGTTGCTCAGAGCCCCATCCAGCCTGGCCTTGAACACCAGGTTGGGGTGTCCATAACTTCTCTGGGCAAGCTGTGCCAGTGCCTCACCACCCTCACAGGGAAGAATTTCTTCCTAGTATCTAATTTCAACCTGCCTTCTTTCACTTTGAAGCCATTGCCCATTGTCCTGTCTCCATAGTTCCTAATGAAGAGTCCTTCTCCTGCTTCCCTTCAGATACAGGAAGGTGTTGTGAGGTTTCCATGCAACCTTCTCTTCACCAGGCTAAACAGTCCTAATTCTCTCAGCCTGTGGGATGTGCTCTAGTCCTGAATACTGAACTGCAGTATTGAATGACGATTTTTTTTAATCCTTTGAAGGTATTTTGTTTTTCAGCCTTAAATTAGGCTAAATAGCATCGATTTGTGGGTATTGCAAGTGAGCAACAGAAATCACTGCCCTGACTTGCCTTTTCTTCAGCTCCTCTCCATGGGAGACTTGGTGCAAACTTCACAGCTGGTGAGACAGTGGGCACGCCATCATTCTGAAAGATCTTTGCACAGTAAACATAGAGGAGGATTAAATATTGAAATGCAGATGATAGAAGCTGTCCAATGGACTCTGCTGGTGGAAATCAAATACTAGTCTAGTATTTTGAATGCAAATAATTCCTCCCAATGAGGCCAGACAGGATTGTTTGGCTTTGAATCTGAGCATGTGGACAGTAGTGGATGGTCTACAGGTTGAAAACAGTGTAGATACTTCTCCTTTTTTCATTAATGGCTCAGAAAATGAAAAGGCAGCTACAAAATGGTGAATACATCCCTACAGATTCAAAAATGGTTGTTCTTAATTTGCATCTCCAACATAACAACAGATCATTAGAACTAAAATACAGATGGGAGTTTTATAGCTTCTCAGAAATGAAGCAGGAATTGGCCAATGGGCCTTAGCAGTAGCTACAAGTTTTTCAGCATGAGGCATCTCAAAAGTATTTTAACTGTACAGTACATTTCTGTGTTATGCTTTTATTTCAAGGATGCATTAAAAAAAAAAAAGAAAAAAACCCCACAATATATATATATATATATTACATGACTAAGATAATAAGCACAATCAGTAACATAGAAACAGAACCCATGGTTTTTAACTTTCATCCTTGTCTTCTCAACAAACTCTCGAAAATGGAATTGTTTCCCTATCTGCCTTGAACATTTTGGAGCAAAAAACACTCTAAGGTCCTGATAGGTGTTTTGTTCAAAAATCACTTCTGGTTTTCTGTCCATAAGCGGAGTAACGTGTCTGCGCTGGTAGCTGGCCAAAGGAGGTAGGAAGAGTAATCATCATCCACAACACTGGGGCTAAAGAAATTTCCACAGAAAATTACCTGCCTTATTACTTGTTCATGTGTTGGGTTGAAAGTTCAGAATCTGTTTCCATTTTTCCCATCCCTCGAATGTTATATTTCACAGAATTCAAGCCCCTCAAACATCAGTCCTGCCAGAAAAGCCTGCCATGTGCTGTCATAGGGTATCTGCTGATGTCCATTGACTCCTACCAGTATAGCGCTTGTCACTGTTGCAGATCAAGAACTTCTGAATAGTTTTGATTAATGCTCTTTGAGTGGTTGAAAACAAGAAAAGAATGACTAGACATTTTTATGATCAAATCCCCTGATGGAATAAAAATAGGAGCATAATAAATGTATTCATTGTCATAAGAAGGGAGATGAAGGGTCCAAAAGATTACTTGCATACTTAGTGTTCTAAATCCCTTGTTATCTGGCAAATTGCAAAAGATTCCAGGCTTTCACCACAATGCAAATCAGATTAAAATGTGAAGCCTTACACTTTACTGGATATAAAACTTCATCATCCATTTTTAAATCTTAGAGATTGTGATGTATTTCCTATTAATACCCCGAGGTTTAGAGCTGTAATTCAGAGAGAAAAGAATGCTATTTTGAATTCATTCTATTCAATCATCTTGTCTGCACTCTCTCCTCTTGCTTTTCGCTTCTGAAACTCTGTATGAAAGGCATAGAGCTCTGGATTAATTCTTTTCAACAGTTTCCCCTGTAATTCTTCTTTTAAGGCAAACCTGTAAAAATCCACACTTTCTTACCTGACCACTTCTAAAATTCTATTGAGAAGCAAAAAAAACCCCATCAAACAACTAAATCTCTGCTCCGATTTGTATAAAAAAAAGCAGTCCATTAACTGCTTTCTTAACATATTCTTTATCTTGTATTAACATGGCAACCTTTTCTTGCTTTTATAGATTAGAACCAAATTCTTAAAGGAATTCTGTAAGGAAACACAGGTTTACTGTAGCTGATTCTGAGATACAGAAGTCCAGCAAGGAGTTCAGATGTCAAAAGAAGTGTCTGTACAACAAGATTCAGCACAACATTGAGACATATTAGCTATTTTTCAAGAAAAGCCACCAAACTGAAACTTTTTAGACTTCTATGCTATCATGGGGGCCTGCTTCCAGAACCTGACCTAAGTTGCTGGAAACTAGCTGCAATATTACTGTAAACAATGCTGTGAATGTAGGACATTGTAATTCTTCTCTTCCATTGAAAATCACAAGTGGAGTCACGTCACCTGTCTTCAAAATTCTATATTTCCTTGCAAACTGGTAAAATAATAATAAATAAAGTGTTCTGTTAATACAGTTTAAATCTAATAATAATGTTCCAAATGAAAAAAAATTCCATTCAGATATGGTCTGCAATAATACAGCAGAGAGAAGATGAACCAGTCTGGCCTACAAAATAAAGTGAAGCAGAATTTGGGAATTTGGAACACCTTACGATGTAATATTTAAAGAAAAAAAAGAAATAAAATATAACCTACCCAAACTCAATCAGTGATGCACAGGCAGAGAAAAAGAACTAATTATTACTAATATTTCTTTTATTCTCAGACAAGAAGTTAAACGATCCTCTTGAATGCATGAAAGATTGTTGGAAAAGACAGCAGCCTTCTTCTTTACAACATATTCCTCAGAGCTCCAGGAGATAAATCATTAGAGCTATGAGGATCATTCTCTCTGTAAAACTCCCAGAGCATAGCCAGTATTATATTCCTTTAGAGATCCTCACCGCCCTGGGCGAGTGGTGGATAGTCTACAGCCCCAATACATCAGCCAGACACTCTGTCTTATTTAGCATGGCTACTGCAGCAAGGACACCATCTATACTGGCTTTCTATCCAAAATATATGCAAGGCACAACAAAGAATATACCCAAAACACTGAGCACAGCTTATGGCCTTCCAAACAAAAATCTCAGGATGGCAATACTGGATCTTCTGATCCAAACCATCAGGAAACATTTCTTTAGAGAAGAAAAAAGCTTCTGTATATTGTTCAAAAAAATAGTTATGTAAACCAGAGTTGCATGACCCAATATTTCTATTGAACTGGAACTATTTTGGTCAATATTATTGATCCATTTCTTTTCAGTGCATTTAGTAAAAAATGTAAAGTATAATTTAAGAGAAATTTCTGGACACGTACTAAGTACTACGGATTAGTTAAGGTGTTGGTTTTGCATGGCTTGGTTTTTGGTGGGGAGGGTAGAAGCCAGCCACAAAAGTGAATTTTTGTGAAAAGCTTCTAGAAGCTTCCTCCATGCCTGGCAAAGTGAATCCCTGCTTGGCACTAAGAACAGACATACTGCTAAGCCAATTAGAGAAGCTGGTAGCGCCTGGGTGATATATTTAAGAGGGAAATCAAAACTGCAGCCAGTTAACTCTTAAGTTGGCAAATTTTTTGGTTGGCACCTCTTCTGGTTTGAAAGCAAAACCAGCAAGAGATACTGTTGCTGTTGCAGTGTGTGTTTTTGATTGTAATGCAGTTCTAGTAGTCAGTTTTATAATACTTCCTGTTTTGTGCTGTTGTAGCATATTTTATTCTTAATGGATTATTCCTTTCCCCCGTGTTGTTGGTTTTGCCCTAGTTGTCCATCTCCCCAGTGACCTGCCCTTTTGTTCCCTGTTCCTCCTCCCAGTGAATGTCAATCCCTCCCCAAACCTGCCCCTTTCTCTAGAAACTTCCCTATCAATTTTATATCCTTCAAAACCCCATTGGTTTGTTTAAGTTATTCTCCTCCCCTGTAGTCCCCTATTGGTTTAAACATTGTATTCCCCACCTTGTGGTCCACCCCCAGTTTCTCCCGGTTGGTTAAAGATTGTATCCTGCCCTTGGACCATTCCCCATTTATAAGTTGATGTATGCCTTTGAGTCAGTGTCTTTCTGTCCCTGACCCTCCAGGGAATAAACTCCTTTGGAAAACATACAGAAGACCTCTCTCTGTTCCTTGTCCCTGCCCTTGGTACAGTCCTATCCCCAATGCAGTCCACCTGTGCCATAGAGCAGCTGCACCCTGGATTCGACAGCTTTCTGGGGGCAGCCCACTCTGGCTGTTGGTGTCAGGAGCTAGTCTTTGGGCTGAAGAAATCCAGCACCGCAGCAAGACTCCAAGTCAGAAATACAATTTCTTAGGAAAGGGGAAAAACCCAAATACATGCAATAATACAAAAGAAAAACCACTTTGAGAATACAACCTGTCACCCTGCTAGTTAGGGTGGTGGCAGCAGTCCGGATGAAATGGCCTTGTTGAAGTGGTGATCCTGTAGAAACCATCTGGTAGCTCTTGTCCTCTAGAAAGCCAGTGGGTAAGGGTGACCATTCCTCTGGGGATCCAGTGAAAAGACTGCTTGTGGTGTCCCAAAACTCAGATTATATCCAGCTGGGGATGCTTAGCTCCTCCCCCCTGGGCAGAGCACCTCACAATGGGCTGATATCGTTCTGAGTCATGCAGTGATTCCTTGATTACCCATTAAACAGAAAGGGCTCCTGGAGGGAGTTATCTCTGAGTCATGTGGCAAGACATTGATGGGCCCGTTAACAGGAGATAAGGAAAAAACAATTCCCCTCCTGGTTTCAGCAGCTCTTGAGGTTGGGAGCAGAATACATTTTTATATTGTAACCTAGGACAATACAGGATGCATGTTCTTGCATTTGCAGGAAGTTTGTATGGATTTGAAAAGTATCCTTATAGCAGAGGCACAAAAGTATTCTCATACTCTTTTTAATCATCTTCAAACCAAGCAATTCTCACAATAAGGTAGCGCATGAATGACTTGCAAGTGAGTTGAAGAAACACGGCAAAGATAAGTAGTGTTCAACTGCAGAGAATCGTTTAGGGACACCATACCTTTATATACCTTTATATTTTAAATCAGGAAGCATGGATGGACCATTTTTTTCCCCTTAGTTGACTACAGAACCAGCGGTCCCTTGCGGGAGGGTGTTTGGATTCAAGATGACACTGGCAACTAAGAGCATGGCTACACAGAAGGTGCTACTTTGAGACCAGAACATTCAACTACTTAAAGGCAGATAGGAGAATAGCTGACTAGTGACAGCTCTGAGCAGAAGAGTCTGTGGCTTATCCTGTGGGAACAATAGTAAGACATTTCAATTGAAAAACCCCATTCATTTCCAAGGAGCAAACATCAGTAAAAATAAAAGGTCAAGTAAAGACACCCTAGTGCTCTTCTTATCAGAAGCATGTTCCTCCATATGAGAGTATTTAGGAAAGGACAGTCCATTCATAAAGAAAGGTGTGCCAGTTAGAAAACCTGTAGAACAATACAAGACAAACTCACACAATATACATCCTCAAATGCAAAATGAAGAAATAATCATTTCAATCTTCCATGGAGTTAATTGCATTTTATTTGTTCTTTTCATTTCAGCTGCTAAAAAGTTATTTTTTAAGACTGAATTTTATGAATTCAGCAAAGCTCTCTTTCTGAATGTCTGCATACCCCTATAAAACACTGAGGTGACAAAGAGAACGGCAGTGGAAGGAAACCTGGTCCACCTCCCCCCCCTTGAAGCTTTAGGCCAGTGAGTGATTAGAATTTAGTCACTTCATTTGAGGTAAACAGCTTTACCAAGAGAGAATGTTTTCCAGCCTTTATCTTTCCTTTTGGAGCTGATCCACTTTGTAGTCATAAATTCTTGACTCAGTTGGTGAGAAACAATGGCATTACAGCCATGGATGTTAAAGTGCGCTGATGGGAAATGAAGTTTTCATCTTCAGGTCCTTGCTTCAGTAAATATTCCAAATTCATCAGAAAGAAAGTTCCCAGACCGGTAATCCCCACTCAAATGACCTAATTCAAATAGTCTGTAGGCATAAGAGGCATCAAGCAGGTGCTGTCATCTGTTAGGGGAATACCCAGCCAGTACATGATTGTCTAGTTAGGCGGCAACAAGTTTGGAAATAATTTAATTTTTTGTATTATAAGTGAATGGTCAATATATTTTATTAGTGGATAAGGTAAAAGAATGTCTTCTGCATCCTTTCAGAGGGGAAGCTTCCCTAGATCTAAAGCTGCTCAGCTCCATGATAGGATGCTTTGTCTGAAAAGGGAACTCTAGTCTTTGTCCTTTTGGATTGCTTCCATAGTTTTTCACTCACTCTTCAGGTACCTGTTAATATGTTCTGTTATCCCTTGCAAACTTTTATGGGCATAGTCACTGAATTGGTATGTATTCCATGAAGTCCACAGGCCCTGTTGAGATGCAGCCACAGGTCTCAAGGGTGTTAGCAGATGTTATTCTGAGGCCACTCCTAATGATGTTTGATGGATCATGGTGACTGAGGAGAGTGCCCAAAGAGTGGATGAAAGCAAATGTCACCCATCTTGGAAAAAGGCAACTAGGAGGACTTGGAAAAGTACAAGCCAGCCAGCCAGCCAGCGTCATTTTTATCCCCAGGAGGTTGATGGAACAGTTATTCCTGGAAAGCATTGCCAGGCACATTGAAGGAGGACAAAATAACATAGTCAGCATGGATTTACCAGGGGAACTTCATGCTTGACAACTTTTTTAACTCCCCTGATGAATCAACCTGCCTGGTAGATGAAGGGAATATTGTCTGCCTGGGCTTCAGGAAGGTTTTTGACATTGATCTGCATGGCAGCGCACACACCTACCAGAAGGAATAGTGCAAAGAGGAGGGAACCAGTGTCTTTTCAAGGATGCTCAGTGAAAAGACAAGAGGCAGTAGGCACACACTGAAATACAGGAGATTGCCTCTGCACATCACCAAATGATTTTTTACTGTGAGGGCGACTGAACCACGGCACAGACTGCCCAGAAAGATTGTGGAGCCTGGATCTTTGAAGACATTAAAAGTACACCCAGATATAATCCTGGGCAAGAGGCTTTAGGTATCCTGGTTTAAGCAGGGGGGTTGGACCTGCTGAGCCCCACTGACCCTTTCCACTCTCATTCATTCTGTGCTAGTGAATTCTCTTAGAGATGCATTTCAAGCACTGGCATGACAAAGATCTGTGCAGAGAGAGATCCAAATGGACATGGGATCTAACTTCCTTAAGTAGTGTTCAAGAAGAATGCAAAACTCTGGGATAAGTGTCTCTTCCATAACTGAATCCCTTTCATGGTAAAATTCCCCAGCTATAGAAAGATCTTCTGATAGCCATGCTTAAGACTGACACTGGCTGAGCAAATTTCTTCCTATGTGTGTTTAAGACCAATTAGGATCTTCACCAATAGTGTTGTCAACATAGTCACAGAATGTATATTGTTAAGAAGGGACAACTTACATCAGAATGGCAAATATTGGTCCACAAAATGTATTAACGTATGGGAATTATCTCCTTGGGTTCAAAATAAAAATAAAAATAAAGAGTTAGTCTTTATTTAACAATTTCATTGCAATATTGATAAGGGAAGAAAAAGACCTAAGTCCTTAACTTTCCTAACTCTAACAAAGATTTTAAAAATTCCTTGTAAAAAATGTATCATCATTATCAGACTATGAAACAATTTTAGTTGGGAAAAAAGTTCTAAAATTGTGTAGATAAAGGCAAAGAAGCCAAGAAAATAGGAAAGAAACAAAAACAGCAAAAAAGAGTCAGCTTCAGTCCGCAAGCTCGTTCCAGAAGTAGTCTGCTAGAAAAAGGATCCCCCAGTTGAATTTCAAATGTATTTATGCACTTGATTCAGTAACTGGTCAATGTAAAAAACAATCCTTTTGTACATCTTCTCCCAGCAACAAAAACTCCAACAGGTTGACACCTCCATCATGCCTGTCCCAGACGTATTTAAAGGAGAAATGATTATTTTCTTGAAAATCTATTTGCATAAAAGTTGCCAGACATTGGAGGGATTCTCCACATTCTCATTCCTCCATGTGGCTTGAAAGTATATGTTGTAGTGCGTTTTTATATTTTGTAATACTTTGAAGTAGTTTTGTTTTGTATCCCCATATTTTTCCCAAATGGTTTATCCCAGACTGTACCCCCCTCCCTTTACCTGTGTTATCCCTTTCCCGGGATGAGATCATCCCCAAACCCCCACCCTGGCTCTCTGTCAATCACTCAGCATCCCATCCCCTCCATCCAGAAGTTTCGGTCCAAGTCGTCGAGTGATCAGCCAGAGGCCAGGGGTCAGCCCCCCAAGCCCTGCCCCATACGCTGTTCTATATGTCTATCCCCCAGCACCCATCCCCCAGAGATACCTATTGGTTGGTAAAATGTTATCTACTTTTGGTTTCCACCTCCCTTTAAATGTAACCTTGGGACATCTCCCGGGGCTCTCGGCAGGAGGCCCCCTGAGGTGCAGGAGCTCCTTCGGGACTCCTTAATAAAACCTTGGATTAACCCCTGCTGAGAGTCGGCCCCTTCTCTTCTACCGATGTCTCTGCTGTCTCTGCTGCAGCGAAGGCAACCAGCCTAGGTGCCCTCAGTACCCTCGGGGCACAGAGAGTGTCTCCCTGCTGTCGGCTGTGTCGGGGCTGCCCTCCCCGGTGTCTGCCGACTCGGGACTGGCCCAGGGCTCCTGAGAGGCTCCCAGAGGGACTGTGACAAGTATATTTGATAAAATATGCAACAAAGCACATGATTTAGAAGGTAGAGTAAAATGGATGATTTGGGAATTGATGTCTTGTTGATATTAAACTTCATATCCACTCTCTGTGAAGTTTCTAAAACAAATTATGGAGCTGAGGCATGAATCTGCCACAAGTGTTAAGCAAACATACACACTCCCCTTCACATGCCCCCCTTCCACACACACCTAGGCACACACAGAGGTCAGCATAGCAGATCATGAACACCTTGGAAAAGACCGAAATGCTAAATACCTCTCTTTGTGGGCAAAAGAGATGGTGCAGTAATTCAAATATCTGGTACAAAAATTGTTTAATATCTACCTCATATTTAAAACACAGCTTTTCATTTAATCATATTTACAGGATATTTTCATTTCATTTGTTTCTTTAAAATTACTAACTTCTCTTGTGTTGTATGTCTAGGAATATTTTCTTTTAAAAATAGAAAAAAATAGATTATATCTTTTCAGAAGAAAACATTGGTTTATACAATTTTAAACCATCATGATATGGAAGAATATTTTTGTCCCTCACTAAGGTGGAAGGAGTATTTGGATCACAGATCATTTACAATGAAATACTTTACATTTTTAAGATGCTTTCAATCAATTTTGATCCTCATTGCTTATTCATTGTAAACAGTAATTTTTCAGTGAAGGGAAAGTGTGTGTGGTATATCTACATTATGTTCAAACCCAATTCCTACTAAAGGCCAGGCTGAACTCCAGTAAATAATGTCCTGAATGATATTTTGCTGCCTTCTTTGGCACTTCATGAAATCTGAACAGGATGAAGTGTTGAAATACAGAGATTTTCTCTTAGTGTCCCATGTAGAAACCCATCCCATGTATTTTATGCTGTAATTCTTATCTATTTTAAAATTTGCTATCTTCTGCATAGTTTTCATTAACCTTTCTGTTACAGTAGTGAAAATCACAGATAAATGTAATTTTGTACAACTTTGAATTTACCCCAAGAGCTGAGAGAAAACTTGCTCCTATACTTCAATCTGAGTTTCTGCTATATTCAAACTTTGTTTTTCTACCATCAAGAGTCTTCTTTGTTGCTGCTCAAAGCCCCATCCAACCTGACCTTGAATACTTTCAGGGATGGGACATCCACAACTTCTCTGGGCAACCTGTTCCAGTGTTCCAGCACCCCCACAGTAAAAAAATGTCTTCCTTTCATCTAATATGTGTCAGAAGTATTAAATCTAGGCATATAAACTTTGAGGAAAGGTTTGAAATTCTTTTGATTTGAATCACATTTTATATGAATACTGACTTACAGATGACTAAAATATGTTGATGGGCATTTGAGCTGACACTTTTTGAGAAAGTGCATGGAATTTAAAATTAAAACCATTAACATTAAAAACTTATTTCCATTTCCTTTTTCGTCTGATATTCAAAATTGCATATGTCAAATATCTGTGCTTCGTACAAACCTCTCAGACACTCTAAGAAAAAAGCTTTTATTTCAGACTAAGTTGCGGTTTACGTAGAACACTAGTACTAGTGAAGGTTTTTCTGGGCATAGGGGGAACACCTTCTCATTGGATTTGTGTGCACAATGCATTTTATCAAAACTGGAAAATTGATCCCAGCTGTGTTCTAGTCATCATTCTTACTGCATCAGGCCTGAAGATTCTGTGAAAAGTAGCCTGTGGGCCTTGAACATAGCTCATGTGACACAGATGGGAGGCGATGGAGAAGTTGAGGGAGAGAATAAAAAGCATATGGCTCAGTACAGACACCAGAAAGTACTTCTTCACGTGATCCACAGCCTGAACAATTGTTTAGCACCCTTTAAAGACTGTGTTTGACAAGCAGGGCTGAAGCAGGTCTGCAAAATATCCGGGAGATCAAAATCCATTGAAGCAAATTCCCCTGGCCAGTCACCTTGCTGCTGTTAATTCACCCTCCATACCAGCTGATCAGGCCTAACAATGCTGCTGCAAAAGTACTGTGAAAAAGGTAGGCACATTTTCACAGATGCAGGGGAAAATCCCCTTGGATGATGATTCCAAGGGATTACTTGATGGAGCAAGTTATGTACCCTTGTCTACTGTGCAATATCTAAGTTGGTGAGTTCACTATCTGTCAGCATCACTTTAGAAAATAAATGTTTGATCCACAAAAAAATATTTCATATGTCCTGTCTACCTGCTTCATTTCAACCAATGAATAGGCTATGTTCCATCAGCAAAGGGTTTATGATCATATGTTTCTTTAAACTGTGATAATTCTTTATTTTTTTCTAAATCAGACACTGTCTATTCATAAGATTCAGATGTCCATGGCAGGGGTGTAATTAAATTCACATGTTAAAAAATATCCTTCTGGGTACCTTTTTTTTTTAAATTACCAACATGTAACATCAGTCTGAGAGCTGAAGAAAACCCCTTCATTTGCTGTTTGCCAAGTATCATCTATGTGATACAAATTCTACTTGAGAAATCACAGCCCTACATTGCCATGTAACACTACTAGTAATGCCTTCACAACCTTTTCTTCATTATTAGGTCTTTTGGTGAAGTGAATGATTGGAACATAAGCAAGGGCATTTGTTCAAGATGCTCCAGAAAGAGCTGTGGTCTGTTCTCTTCTTTGCTGCCTATGTTAGCACTGAGCTGCAAAAAATGAAAGATTACTAGGAAGAGTGTTACTTTTAGTCTAAATTTGTAAATGATGTTTGGAATACCCTGTTAAATGACAAGGTGCTCTTTTAAAATATGGCATCTTAAGGGAAAAAGTCAGCTTTAAAGAGATTTTGAGACAGTTGCTTCTGAAAAAAAAAAATTGGAGGCATCTAAGGTCTTTAGCCATACCATTTTGAAGATTGATTCAAAACAGTTTCTTCATATAGGAAGAACAGAGGACCATAGATGCAACCCATTTGATAATGGAGTTCTATATGTTTCTGTTTGGGATTACCAGACATCATTTCTTGTGAAGTCGAGGGACTGCAGTTAGCTCTCTGTCACGGTTTGACACTGGCGCAATGCCAGTGCCCCCATGAAAATACATTCTCCCTGGTGTCTGCTGTGAGATGTGACCTGGAATAGAGCAAAGCAGGCTCCAGCTGAAGAATAAAAGGAAAAAAACTTTATTAACTTACAATATATAAAAGAAACACAGAGAACTCAGGATGAAAACCTTCCAAACATTCCTCCTCCCCCCACCAAATTCCCAATACATCACAGTAAGACAAAACCTTGGATTCTCAATTCAGTTACCATCCCTCAGATCACCAACTCTCAGTCCATCACCACCCTTCAGATAATCAGTTCTCAGTTCAAGGAGTGAGGAGTCCCCCTTGTACCATAGGCTTCCCCTGGAAACACAGTCGAGACCTTTTGTGTTTCCATGTCACACGTGGCACCGCCCGGAGATCATTTGCCATCGTGACATCTTCCTTCCATGTCCAGTGCTCTCACCACTGCACATGGACCAGAGCTGTTTCTAGGGTTCCCCTTTTAAGTGTGCTTTGCCCAGTTCCAAAAAAGAGCACAGTCTCTCACTTTCGGGACACCTGTCCCTCCCAAATTCAGCCCCTGGGGCCGAGGGGTCTCAAGAACAGAGATCTTCTCCTCCACTGAAGATCGAGGGCACCAACCACCCTCCTCACCCGTTGTCTCTGTTCACGCACTCCTTCACATAACATCACTGCACTCCCTTGGCTCCAAGCCATTGCCTCCCCACTAAATGCAGTCTCTGTGTCACAGGAAAAATGGTTCTGTCCATGGCTATACAAGAAAAGTCCAGCCAAAGGCCACTCCATCACTTCCTCCCACCTAAGATTCTTCTTCACTTCTCTGGTGGCCCATTTCCTCTTATCTTGTCTCTATCTCTCTTCTCATTCAGCTCCAGGAGGATCAGTATTTGTAAGGTTTCCATCATCCAAGAAAAGGGTTGAAAACCTCAGGCTCTGCCTGTCCAGAACTCCCACAGCTGCCCTGCCGGGCACCTTCTCAACACCCCCGCTTCTCCTTCTCAGCCGGCCGCGATATCAAATTTCAAGGTGGCACAGGCACGGACACCGGCTCTCCCTCTCTCTCTCTGGGGGACAGGCTGCCCGATGACTCTCCAATGTTCCTCCACCCTTCCATCCTGCAGGGGCCTTCACCTCCCTTCTCTGTCCAAGGCCCTACCTCACCGGGCCGCATGGCTTCCCCTCCCCCGCCCAGCCTGCAGCCAGGCAGGGGAGGTCTGACCTGTTTCACCGCTGGAACCCAAGAGAAAGTTTTCCTGAGAGTTCTCTGCTTTTAACCCCCTGTGTTCTCCGAGGCATATCCATGTCCTCAGTGGCCACACCAGGTGCCAATATTCAAATCTGAGCACCTATTGGTTTGACCACAGCATCCCAAAAAACTCACTTCCTCTCAAACCACGACACTCTTCAATAATTTCCTTCCCTGAAATTCATTTGCATTTGCTCCTTTGTCCAGAGTCCCCATTTATTAGTGATGGTATACTCCATCCATGCATTAGAATATTCAACTAGAGTGTGTGACTCATACTTGCTAGTTAAAATTAGCTGGAGCGGAATGGATAGTTACAGTTGCTTATATACAATAGTCTTATTTTGGCAAGTTTTCTTTAGACAATGTTGAAGCACCACTAGCAACTAGGAAGTACAGCTTGCAGCAGGAAAGGACACTCTTCTGCTTTCTCAAGTTTCCTGTAGTTAAATAGACGCCAAAAGGCTTTTCCTAGTACTACTACTGTCTTGTAGGAATACTTGATCTAATCCTATCTTTGATCAAATTCCTAATGGGTTACTTTTCTACAAGTCAGAACATTTTTCTTTTAATAATATGTATTTTGTAAGGTGGAAACATGAACTTGGGCACCAGTCACGTGGAATGTACTCCTGCTTCTTAATAAGTTTCACAACCTTCATTAGAAAATATTGACTCTGTAACTTCAAAAGAAGAATTCTGGGCATCTTCATTCTATTGATGTAATTGTTTTTCTCCCATGCTGGTATTGTTTTCTATCATTTTTACCAACAGAAATATTTTTCCCTGACACCTATGGAAAAGACCTATGTTTACTCAACAATGCAGCGTCAGTACATTGTTTAGAATGATTTCAACATGGTCCCAAACATATCTGACAGCTAGACAGCAGAGGTTAGCAACAGGGAATGGGAATAACTTTGAACCGTTTCAGTAGATTTCCCAGGAAGGGCTTGCTTTCTGCCACTGCAAATTTTCCCAGAGATTTTGTCTGGTGAAGAGTTGCATCAAAATAGTATTTTTGCACAAACTTTGGGGCAAGCTCTGTCTCAGATTTACTAGTGAATGCAAAGAGGGTGAAAGTGCTGCTTCAAAGCCCTCTGTGCGCTTTCTGTACCAAGAGGGGGGTGACCCCAGAAATAAGTTTTTGATCTCTCTTCAGAACACAAGGCATGTCATCACCTCATTCATCTTCTTCCGGGACTCATAGCATCTAAAGACTAAGAAGCTCTCTTGCTTGCTAAAGTGTGTTCAGCAAAAAAACCTTTTCCCATCAGCAAATTTGAACACAACTACAGTCGAGTCAATTCCAATGCTGGCAGGGCAATACTCTACCCCAGTAGTAACATGCTACTATTAGAAGACTGTGCAAAACTATTTTTGTACCAAGTAATCGGAGGGAAAAATAGAATTGGGAAGAACTGCACATTGTTCTGGAAAAAGCCTCCTGCCTCAGTCTTACAGACATCATTTGCTGGTATCATTTTTAATAGTTGGGGTTTTTTAAATTTTGTATAAGAAAAAATATTACTGCACCTTTATGTTTCCTTAATAGAAGTACAGCCATTTCTTAATAGAATAGAAGTAAGCCATTTGGATATGTACAAATGGTCTTTTCAAATACATATGCTATAGCACACTGTGAAAGTAATTAGCTATAAATAGAAATCTAAAGGTTTAAAAAGATTTTGAAGAAAGTAAGTCTAAGGTGATAGAAGAAGAAGAAAACAGCAGTTTTCTTCTGGTGAAAAAAAAACAAACAGAGGACCTTGTACAGTGGAGATGTATTATTTGACTTCCTGAAAAACTGAGTAGGTTTGCTATTGCCAATGGTTTTCATTAGGAAGGGATTCCTTTGGCAAAAAACCCCTTCAAATTGACTTGACAGAAATGTTATGACACTTAACTTCACCAATCCTGAAGAAAAATTCTCATCACTTGATCTGGAAATCATGATGGTAATGGAGACAAGGATGTCTAAGCCATGCCATCAGGAACATAAAAAAGCATTAGAATGCAGGTAAGACTGAGCTCCTGAACTAGTGAGAAGACAATGCAACAAAGACATTTTCCTTTAGGAGTCTTCAGGATGGAGAGCAGATCAAATTTTTTCATGTGAAGTATTTCTGAATAGAATGAATCTTCAAAATAACATTGTTTTCCAAAACCTGTTTACAGTATCTCTTACCATGATACACAGTTCCTATGAATAGAAAAAGCAAAGCACTTTTTTCCAAACTGTTGTGCACTTAAACAATCTACAATAAAAATAGTATTTTTTCATGCTGGGAATGATGTTAATTACAAAAAAGCCTTGTAGCACACTTGGCACTGTGGTCTCTTGATTAGCATAGCTTTTTATTCATCAAACATGTTTCACATTGACTATTTTTCTCTTTTAAATAACGGCGTCTTTGTACTTATGCAGCATCCATGAAGAATTTCTTGGGTGTTATTTTGTACCTGATCCTAAATGGCAGGTTCTGCATTCTGCCATCTGTCTAGCTTTCCCATTTGATGCAGCTTCTGAGAGGTATTTTCAGAATTGAGGACTACCTGCAAGAATGATGCTAAATCCATGCATTTTACTCCTTGGTTAATGCAAAACTATTTTTCCTTTACAGTTCAATGAGAACAGGAAAATAATGATGGTGAGTTCAATCCTTAGAGTAATACAAAGAGGACGATTATCATCATTAGAAACCAAGCAAGGTGTATTTATTGCACATGCAGTACAATCACTAATGCAAATTACCCTGTAAATTCAAAATGAATCTGTATCATAGGAGTGGATTGAATGTTTCTATTGATATTTTGCTTAAAGCAGAAAATTAATTCTTTTGACAGCCAACTCATAATTGCAAGCTCACTTTCAACTACAGCTTTCAAACAGATGAAACATGTCTGTTTATAAAACGATACAGTACAGTACACAATAGCAAATCAGGTCATAGAGATTCAAAAGGAAAAAACAGATCAAAGAACAGATTCATTCACATCTACAAGCCCTCAAGAGTGTACATGTCAAATGTCCCCAGAAAACTAGGCTGGTGGCACAAATTCTCTATGTTGGCACCAGCAGAAGCAGCTGCTATCTTTATAGGATGCAATCTTGCTTACATCACCCTTCAGAGCAATCTTCTGTACAGGTAACTTGCTGCTGCATGATCTGAGATTTTTCCTAAGACACTTTGTAGCCTCCTTGGCCTAGGAAATTTAGAAAACTGATAGTCAATTCTATGTACTTTTCATTAGTTTCAGTTGCTAGCAAGATGTCATTAACATACTGCAGGACCGACCCTTTGGGGTTCTCCTTCTTCCAGACCTCTAATTATTTTGCCAGTTGGTTCCCAAAAATCCTTGGACTATTTCTAAATCCTTGCAGTACCACAGTCTAGGTAAGCTGTCTTCTAGCCAGTTTGAAGATTTTCCCACTCAAAGGCAAAAATGCCCTGACTTTGCTTATCAAGAGGTATGCAAAAGAAGGCATCCTTCAAATCTATCACTGTAAACCATTGGTGATACTGCGTAAGGGCTGTTAACAGGGTATAGGGATTGGCTACAACAGGGTGGATATCCTGGACTATTTGATTCATCATTCATAGGTCTTGCACCAACCTGTGCTTATCCATCCCAGGCTTTTTAACTGGCAAGATGGTAGTGTTATATTCTGATTCACATTCTATCAATAATCCAAATTCCCTGAAATTTTCTATTAGACTCTTGATTCCCCTTCTAGCTTCTATTTTAAAGGATATTGTTTCTGCCTTACAAGCTTTGATCCAGGTTTTAGGGTAACGCTTACAAGCTGAGCTTGTCAGGAATGGCCTGGGGTTCTGCTGGCCCAAACTGGGGTGTTACTGCATTTTCTACTGCTTCCGGTATTCCTCCAGAATTGTCTGGTTCCAGTGTTCCCTGCAACATAAAAGTCCTTGCCTCAATGATTTTAATCTCCAGTACAAATAATTGTACTTCTCCATCTTTAAATACAATCTGAGCCTCCAATTTACTTAACAGGTTGCTTCCCAAAAGAGGAACCAGACACTCTGACACATATAAAAGTTGGTATGTTAACTTTGTTGGCTTAAATTTACAATCTTGCCTACAACTTTTCCACACAAACCCCTTTGTTGTGAAAAACCATATATGCACAGTGTAGCATGATGCTTTTAAAAGCAGACACCTATAGCTACAGGTTTCCTAGCATGTGTAGCTGCAATCTTGGTCCTGTTATGGTCACAGTATGCTATTACTTCCTGTAGGAAACAATTACAAGAGAATGTTGTCTTTTTGAAAATGCCATTTCCAATCTTTTGTTATTTTTGAGGAAGGTGTGACTCAGATCCCGAGGCCTCAGAACCAGCTGCTGACACAAACAAACCACAGACTTGTTTGTTTTTGGAAGTCGAGCCCGTGTTGGGGGAGAAGAGGGGCAAGCTGACTCATCAGTTCTGAACAGATGAGGTTGGCTACACAGCCTGACATCCAGGCGAGAGCCTTTAACTCCGAGCAGCCGAGCTGATGGGGACAACTCTCACAAATACCACGCCTGACCCAAACCTGCAGGTGCCTATGGCGTCTGGCGGGCCGGAGTCTTGGCTGCCTGGCGGAGCGTGCTCCTCCCCCTCTCGGCGGCGGGTGGTGCTAGGCCTCAGTGCCACTGAGGTTGCTATGGTGACGGGTCTTGAGAGGTCGCGAGGGGGCGCTGTGAGCTGGCCTGGGTTGCGACCATCGTGGCGGTGTGTGTGGGGGTGAAACTGAAAGTGAAGTGCTCCGGCCGCGGATAAGCGAGATTGAGTCGCTGGCTCCTTCCCATGAGCGCCTGAGCCACCCCGACCCGAGTATGTCGGATAGTTTCGACCGAGCTCCAGGTGCTGGCCGGGTCTGGGGTCGAGGTGGCGCTGCTCTCAGCGGTGCGGACGCGTCGGAGAGTGATGGTGGGGCCTGTCCTGGGGGTAGTGGTTCCCACAGTACAGCCTCGGCCGAAAAGCAGCATAAAACAGGCGGCCTCTTGCTGCAGCAGGAACCGTTGCGACCTCCGAAGACAGCGCCGCTGAGCACCGGAAACGCAGGTACTGGCCGCCGTGCAGTGGCCCTTTCCCCGCCCTTCCAGAGTCCCCCGATGCCGAAGGTATCGAGGAGTGGCCCCCTGAAGTCCGCTGTGGTTCCCTTCTTTGTGCAAAGTGCCCTGCTTCTGCTTCGCTTGCTGCTCCGGCACCCCTCCGCCCCCCCCCCCCCCCCCCCCACCATTCCCGTCGCCGTCCCACTAAGAGTGGAGCCCTGGGGCTTCCTCCACACACCTCCTTTCGGCCTAGCCACAGGGACACGTACTTTCTCCCACCCCACGCACCTAGCGGCTTAGAGGCCACCGCATGGAAATGAGCTGCGTAAGGGGCCTAGCAACTGCACTTCTCCTTAGATGAGCACTCATGTTTCTGAGCTATGTATGGACCTGTGCCCGAGTAAAGGTATGATGTACTGTTGTAGCCTGCTTGCAATGTTTGCCTGGCCCTCCCTCCCTTTTTGTGCCCATACATCTGTATGTATGTGTTTTAGCCATTTGTTCATCTGGCTGCAGATGTTCTCATTCTTCCCCTTACAGAAGAATTCTCTAACTCTGGACTAAAGGTTTGACAAAAAAATAAGCCCAACCCAACAGTAACATCAAGCATTATTTGTTGGTTACCTTTTTCAGGTAGATCCAGATTATGTTTTCAGTAAATTTAGGAGCTAATTTATAAACATGGATTTGCAAAATGTGGTTTAAAAAACACCGTTTCATTGGATTAATTTTTAAAATTTTGTACAAAAATGATAGTTAAGTGTCTTTAAGGATTATGTTAAAAATAGTGATTTCTTCCATTTATTGACTTTAGAGTCTTGCCTTTACATACAGAATCTATGACAAAAACCCAAAAGCAGCAAGAATATCATAAGAAAATCTACTAGTTTCTCAGGTTAGCTCTTAGAAAACATGTTTTCATGGGGAAATAGAGGGCTCTCTTTCACCCTTTTTTAGGTCATCTTCACATGAACATTGATTGTGTTCACTTTCTGTCATGTAGAAAGGTGCCTAGAGTTTGCGTAAGTGAAAGCTTTATCCATATTAAATATATATATTTGAAGGATAGGATGATAGAATGGTTTGAGTTGGAAGGGACCTTAAAGACCGTTTAGTTCCACCCTCCTGCCATGTGCAGGGACACCTTCCACTGTCCCAGGCTGCTCCAAGCCCCATCCAGCCTGGCCTTGGGCACTGCCAGGGATCCAGGGACAGCCACAGCTGCTCTGGGCACCCTGGGCCAGGGCCTGCCCACCCTCACAGGGAAGAATTTCTTCCTAATATCCAATCTAAACCTACTCTTTCAGTTTGAAGCCATTCCTCCTTATCCTATCACTCCATGACCTTGTAAAAACTCCCCTTCTTGTCGTAGTTGAGATGGTCACAATACAAAGCAACACTCCATTTTCAGAAGGCTTCAAACTGTTTTTATTATAGCATGCATGCTTTTTATACATTCTTACAAAACTCATGAGTTTACACTTTACTCATTGGTCACAAAAGACAAAGTGCTCATTGGAATAGACAGTTGCAGGTTTCTCTTATTTATCCTTCTTTCTTTCTTGGTTTCTATGTTAATGACCTTGGTAGAAAATTCTTTCAGGGGCAAACATGGATCCTCTTATCAAGCTTCTCTCTGGCTCACAGAAGTCGCTGTAAAACCTCTTCCACACCCTCTGGCTTTTTTTGTAGGCCCCCACCAGGTACTAAAAGGCCACCATAAGGTCTCCCCAGAGCCTTTTATTCTCCAGACTGAACAATCCCAACTCTCTCAACCTGTCTCCATAGCAGAGGTCCTTCTGCCCTCTGATCATCTTCATGGCTGTCCTCTGGACTTGCTCCAGCAGGTCCACATTTTTGTTGTGTTGGAGACTTTAGAACTGGATGCAGTACTCCAGGTGTGGTCTCACAAGAGCAGCATAGGGGGCAGAATCACCTCCCTTGCCCTGCTGGTCATGGCTTTTATTTATATAGCCAAGGACAGCGTTGGCTTTCTGGGCTGTAAGTGCACATTACCTGCTCATGTTGAGCTTCTTGTCAACCAACACCCCCAAGTCTTTTCCCCCAGGACTGCTGTCAACCCATTCTCTGCCCAGACTGTACTTGTGCTTGGGATTGCCCCAACCTAGGTGCAGGACCTTGCATTTGGCCTTGTTGACCTTCATGAGGTTCCCACAAGCCCATATCTCAAGCCTTTCCAGGTCCCTCTGGATGGCATCCCTTCCCTCCAGTGTGCTGACTGCACCACACAACTCTGTGTCATCAACAAACTTACTGAAGGTGCCCTTGATCCCACTGTCCATATCACCAACAAAGATGTTAAACAGCACTGGTCCCATTACTGACCCCTGGGGAAGGTCACTTGTCACCAGTCTCCACTTAGACATTGAGCTGTTGACCACAACTCTTTGAGTGTGACCATTCAGCCAGTTCTTTATGCACTGAGTGGTCCGTCTGTCAAATCCATGTCTCTGCAGTTTAGAGACAAGGATGTCGTGTGGGACAGTGTCAAATGCTTTGCACAAGTCCAGGTAGATGATGGTAGCTGCTCTGCCCTCATCCACCACTGCTATAACTCCATCATAGAAGGCCACCAAATTTGTCAAGTAGGACATATACCTATAGAAGCTTTTCTTGTTGCCCTTGATGTCCCTGGCCAGTTTTAATTCTCTCAGGGCTTTTGCTCTCCTAACCTGATCCCTGGCTGCTTGGACAATCTGTCTCCCTCTCAGGCTACCTGTCCCTTCTACCCTCTGTAGGCTTCCTTTTTGTGTTTGAGTTTGTTCAGGAGCTCCTTGTTCATCCATGCAGGTGTCTTCTGGCAATTTTGCCTGACTTCCTCTTTATTGGGATGCATCCTTCCTGAGCTTGGAGGAAAGTATATTTATAGTATAAGTAAAAGTATATTTAAAGTCCAAAAAGTGATGTATTTGTTTTTGTGTACTCTGTGTGAATACATACTAATTTAGTGGTTTCTAAGAAAAGCCATTAACAAAAACCATTTATCAAAAACTTTTCAGAACACCTGCAACAGGCAAGAATTCCATCTGGATCACAAGAAAAAGTTTCAGTTCCTGATTTTGGACCAGAAATGGCTGAATCTCAGGTGGCTGTGGCTCCCGTGGTAACATCAAAGTTGTCTGTTAAAGCACCTGAGTTTTATCCATCAGGATATAACCAGAACTTTGCAGTGAGTGTTAGTCTTTTCTTAGTATATGCCAATTCAGTTTAACAATGTTTCTTGTGCTCTTGTGTATCAGATAACTTGAATGCTGCATTTGCTGAAGAGATTTCAAAAATTTGGATGATAACCTCCAGAGACACAGTCAGAATGTTGTGATAAGTGAATGTTATACTGTGAGAGCCTTTAGTGTTTTGCTTGAAGTTTGCTCCAGTAACTACATTCCTGTTGCAGTTCATTTGTGATCCCCGGGGGGCCGCCTAAGCTGTATGTTTGCTGGTAGCAGCAGGCAGGCAAGGAGACTCCACAGGGCTTCTGAGGGTGCTAACTAGATGAGGGTTTATTGGGGGTTCCACCCCCGGGAGCAGCATGGTTTCTGAGGGAGAAGAGGGGAAGGGGGAGAGAGGGAGAGCCTAGGGAGAAAGGGGCCAAGAGAGACTCTGGTCTCCCCCCACAGCTTAACAGGGAGATTCAAAGTGGGCGTGGAATAAGACTTGGGCCAATGGGATTACAGATACATGATACTTCAGGGAAGGATAACAGGCTTGGAATAAACCTTACAGTTTCGAGGGGTGAGACAGAGCGTACCATTTAACTAAAATGTAACACCACCCATTCCTTATTGATTACACCCAGCATCAGCATAAGCTGTCTTTTTCACAACTACCTCTGTTATAGTTATATCTGCATTGCATTTTCACTAAAAACTTAGCTGCATTTTTATTCAGATCGCATGGGCTTTTGAAGCAAGTGTGGGAGAAAACTTGAACTTTAGCTTTTCTAAGCGTAGCCTTTACCTTTCCTAAATTTACTATGCCATGGGTATGATTTGCTATGACTGCCTAACTTTATGTACCATCATGTGTCTTTTCATTCCTTCAGGGATACTGTATCACCAGAGGGCAAAAAAGTAGGTTTGGGCTCATTCCTAGCAGCATGCCTAATATGAAATATATTTGCAGCCAGGCTAAGGGTAATCTCCAATCCATATTGTACATTCAGTACATAATAAAAGTTGGTACTTCTTATTTTCTACTCTCCATGCCTTCCATATTGTTGCTACAGTAATTCTACTCTAAGGAAGATCTATGTGAATTCTTGGCATATCTTTTTGTTATGCAGGCAGATAAAATGGTACTGGTCTAAGTAGGTGGGAACTATTGCTTTTACAAATACAATTGAATTATAATAAACAATTATACTGAAACAGATATATTTTGAAAAACTTAGGAAAAAAATACTTTATTTGAATGCTAAACATGGGGGTTTGGAAATTAACGAAAATAACTCTTAAAATGGTAGCAAAACCTAGAACATTAATTTCGAAGTATGTTGTAGGGACCCTAATCTAATCAGAGTATACTAGGGATAGAATAATGATCTTTCAGACTTGTTAGTTCTTCACTATTACCAAGTTTAGGGATTTTTTTGTTTGTTAGTTTTTGTTGGTTTTGGGAGGGGTTTTTTTTTACTTTAATAGGTGAATTAATTTTGTAAACTGGATCCACCCGCAATAAAAATAAGGAATTTAGCACACTTTACTATTACACAGATTTTCACCGTGGCTTTTAAAATTTGAAACAAAGCAGTTTTGAGAAAGTTCCATTTTTCTTACAAGTAATACTTAGCTTTCATTTATCATTTTCCCTGAAATTTTTAGATCTGAAAGATCATGCTGGCTTTTTGCCATTTCTTAAACATTTATTGTTTTAGAAATAATTGATTACAAGGTTGATTCCTTGTTTGATTGTACATTACTGTAATTACTACATGTGTCCATATAACATTTGATTGTTAGATTATTTAATCTCCAATTAGTTCTGCTACTTCAAATTATCAGCTACCTGTGAAGATACTTTAAGGGCTACAGCATCCAAGGCATGCTGGATTTTTCAGAAAAATTTTACCAGGACTTTGGGGAGGAAAGATCTCTGTGGGATTCTGTCGCTGTCGAGACGGTCATAACAGACTGAGGAACACGCTGTATTTAGGAAAGTTTTCTAAATCAAAATTTTAGAAATAAAAAGTTTCCAAAAGGAGGTTAAGCAGCCTCACTAGTGGGGTTGATACTTTTAGTCAAACATTAAGGTGCCAATTAAATCACCTGTTCATGTCTTATGAGGTTTGTACTTGGAATAGTCTTTATACCAAATTTTGCATTAATTATTGTACACTTGCTGAGTAGGTAGAATCTGAAGATAAAACCCCAAAATTTAGTTGATCCAGTACGTTGTTCTATCTCCTTTGTTAAAGCTTAAAATCTGCCAGTGAGAAACATGAGGGGTTTATCTCTAGAAAAAATCTAACTAGACTAAAATCTAAGTAGGTTTTAAGTATTGAGTGCTCCTAATTTAACAACATACAATATATAATAAAGTTTGATTTTTTTTCTTCCTCTCCCATTTGTTCTGTTGCCTGGCATAATTACTAAAACCTAGACTGCCTTTGAAGTTGCATAATTAGCAGAGGTAGATGAATGTGGGGCTGAATTTACCCTCTGTGCTTAGCCTTTTAATTACAAAATGGGAAGAGGAGTATGAATACCAGGACACCAGCATACCAAATGGGATTGGAGTCCCTTGCAGAACAAGGATGTTTCCTCCAAGAGTGAATTTTTATCCAGTGAGGATGAACAGAATATCCTTCCTCTCTACTAAACAAGGCTGGAGAGTTTTCAAATTGGTTGTTTGAAGAGGTACCAGTTGTGCTGTGTGTGACTAAGCTGCAGTTGTTGCACAAATCATGTCATAGTTCTGTGGACCAAAATAGTTGTACAAAACTTTTACTGAGCTCTTTGAAATTGCCTAGTCAAATTTTATTTCCTTTAGAGAAATAGAATATTTAGCAAGTTTGATGCTTGTTAGCTTTTATTCTTTGGCTTCATAAGCTCTAAACCATTAGAATAATAGAAAAATTTTGGTTGGAAAAGACCTCTGAAGTTCCTCTAGTCCAATTCCAACTCAGAGCAAAATCAACTTGGATTGGGTTGTTGAAGGCTTTATCCTTATGAGTAATAATGGTTTGCCACCATTTCCTTAAATCCATATTTTTTTTCCTATTTTTGCTGGGCCACATTAACTTTGATATTATTCACTGGGCAAATATTCTACTTAATGAAACATTGTATGAAACCTTTCTAGTTTTTCTTCTGTTATATTGATGTGTCCCTCATTAGTTTAAGTTTTATACTCTTACAACACAGGTCTTGAAATAATTTTGGAAAATCTGAATTTTTCCCCACACATTCTTTACAGGTTGTGAAATTAATGCCAATACTTGATTTTCAGCAATGTGTATCTGTCTTTCTCCACAGTTGGTATCCAGAGTTTTTATCTTTCACAGATCCATGTTGCTTTACAGTAGAGAAGAGAATGAGGCATTTTGAAGACAGAAAGTAAAGGATATTCCCTCATTAAGGGAGGAATGGTGGGGAGAGGGAGAATGTCATTATAAACCTTATCAGTGTATTTATGTCCACTAAGTAAAGAAAAAGCAGTTTTCATTTTAGCTTAATTTTTCATTACAGTAGATATATTTAAATCTTTTTCACATGAAATAGTTGATCAGTTGAGAATTCTGATCTCTTGTGTGTTACCCTTATGTCTTGAATCACTAATTGTCAGCTCTTTAACAGTTCCCTCTTCAGGTTCCTGCTTGCCCTTCTGAGATTTCCTGAGATACTTTTCACAATCTTTTGTACAATCTTTTCACAATCTGAAATACTTTTCACAAACTTTTGTACAGTATGAAAAGGTGAATTATTGGTACTGTGTTATTACTGGTTACATCACAAAGTATGTTGCTTCCTATGCTATTCCTCTCCTATACTAGCATTGTAATTATCCAGGACAACACTGACTTTAGAGATTTACATGCATTCATTTTTGAATGGACAAAATTAATGGGTTGCCCCTGGTTGAATGCCAGGCACCCACCAAAGCCTCTCTCTCCCTCCCCTCCTCAGCTGGACAGGGGAGAGAAAATATAACAAATGTTCATGAGTTGAGGAAAGGAGCAGGAGAGATCACTCACCAAATACTGTCCATGAGCAAAACAGGCTTGAATTAGAGCTATTAATTGAATTTATGACTAACAAAATTAGAGCTGGATAATGAGAAGTAAAATAAGACCTTAAAAACACCTTCCCTCCCTTTCCCAGCTCTACCTTCTCCACCCCCATCAGCACAGGGAGACTGGAACAGGGGTTATGGTCAGTTCATGGCCCCTTGTTCCTGCCACTGCTCTGAGAGAGGAGTCAGTCTTTTCCTTGCTCCACCATGGAGTCCCTCCCACAGGAGACAGTTCTCCATGAACTTCTCCAGTGGGAGTCCATCCATAGGCAAAATCTCTCCCCAGACTGCATTATTTTCTGCCTGTATTTTATACATGGGAACATTCCACTGTATTGTATTTCTGTAATTTCGCCCCCTCCTGCGTATTTTGAAGCACTTTTGTACTCTAGGTAAGCTCAAAAGATTTCATTTCCAATTTTCAATTCTCTTTTCTTCTACAGTTCATATAGCTGCAGCAAAGTTTGTGTGTACATCAGGAAAGGGTGTTGAGCCTCAGTTTGGCAATTTTATTCTTAGCAGGTATACTTACATGTTAGTTTGTTAGTTAATCTTACAGTCAACTTGGCAAACTAATTTCTTTCGAATCTGTCTTTTGATGTTTTTTGCTGGGAGACCTTAATCTCTATGAAAACATGTTACCTAGTTCTTGACTCCTAGAGTTTTTTGATGCAGAGGTCTATATTTGCTAAAAATGTTGAAGTGAGATGTGTAATAAAGGTCACTATCAAGCATGCAGAGCATCAGAAGTTAATCAAGACTAAGGGTTCTAGTTACTTCTGGAGGTAGCAAGTGTGAGTAAGGTTTCTTTTAAATAGCTGCTACATTCTTTCACTGCTATAGGATTCTCCCTTTGAAGATGAATATGATGGCTACCTGACTTTGGTAGAATATGTACAAGACTTTCTAAATCACCTTGCCGAGCAACCAGGTTGTTTTGAAACTGAAATAGAGCACTTTGCCGAAACGGTGAACAGCTGGGTCGCTGCAGATGAAACTTTGCAAGAACTCGTTGAACTTGTATATCAACAGGTATCCTGTGTATTCTGTCTTAACATGTTATGCCTCTGTTACCCAGTGTGCAAAATATGCATGTTAGTATTATTTGTTATATCATTGTGCCTACATAGTGTTTGAATGGTTGGAATTTTTCTTTTTAGACTGAAATGTATAGGGAAAGATTTTTCTCAAGAAACTGTAATGGTATCTCAAGTGAGATATACTTGGCTGATTGTCACAGACACGTTTTCTGAAAAATCCGTTCCTTAGGATTTTCCTCCTGAGAAGCTGAGAGGCCTCAGGAACAAAATGTAAACAATGATTATCTGCTGCTGTGGAATGCAACAGGTGCATCTGGGATTGGTCTCATGTGGTTGTTTCTCATTAATGGCCAATCAAAGTCAGCTGGCTCGGACTCTGGTCAGTCACAAGATTTTATTATCATTCCTTTCTATTCCTTTCAACCCTTCTGATGAAATCCTTTCTTCTATTCTTTTAGTATAGTTTTAATGTAATATATATCATAAAATAATAAATCATCCTTCTGAAACATGGAGTCAGATTCTCATCTCTTCCCTCGTCCTGGGACCCCTGCAAACCACCACAGCTGATCAGTAAATTTCCCTAATTTACTCTGTTTCCTTTGTTGTGTATTTGGATCTCTCAGGTCACATACTAGAGTTGAAATTACAGCAGTTCATTAAAGAAGTTATATTTGAATTGCTGGATTTACTGTCAGTTGTACATTTTTATTCTATCCTACAAAAATATTCTTTGTGATAGATATTTTTTGTTCTTTTGTATTTGAAAAAAAAATCTATACCTACTTTGGGAAATGCTCTTTTTTACTGACAGGCTTTGTTCTTCATTTGGTATTCCAACTATTTCAGAACATCATCATTAGAAAAATGGAAAGCTAGTCTGCTGCTAACGTGGTCATGGAAACAAGGACAGAGACCTTGAGCTGAACTCTGTACTAATTGGAAAAAGCAGCTTAATCTGTGTTGTTTAGCAAATTAGCTGCTTCTACCGTCTTCTGCAGAAAATGAAGTCACACTTCTGCTTGCTATTTCTTACATTAGGTATCTCCCATTCTCCTGAGTTGCTTTCAAATTCTACCTTGAAGAATGTGAACTTTATGCACCTTTTAAGTGCAGATACTTGCAGATTTTTTTACTGTGAAATAATCTGGGGTATGTAGAACCTACGTGATTGTCACACATTGTGTAGAGTCTTAAGAACTGTAGAGTCTTAAGTTTCTTACTATAACAGAATTGATACACATTTAAGTAAGAACAGTTTAGTTATACATCAAGATTACTTGGGCTGTGTTTAGCAGCATCATTTTTTCATCCTTTATTTGGACACATGAAGAAAAGTTAATAAAAGATTAAAATATTCCAAATAACTTTATTTGAAGAAACTTCATAATGTTTCATAAATTGACTCTTGTTTAAGATAAGTATTTTAATGTTGCCTCTTTTTCTCTCGCCCTATTTAAAACAAGTCTGATGTTAGGGTTAGATGTGCCTTCCTTAACTGAGAAGCATTGAGTGTTATCAGTCTGAAAGATAACAGCTTTTCTGAAAAATAAAACTTAGTTCAGTGCAAAATGCTGTCCCAGTATCCAAAAGCACATTATTTCAACTTCATTGGATGTCAGGATATGACAACATTTGAGTGTGAGTCAACTCTGCTTATTCTTCTGTCTTGAGCCTCTGCTCAAGTATTTGTTTTTACTTGTCCTGGTTTATCTCAAAACTTCATTGAAATATGCTGAAGTGTGTTTAGAAGCATCTGCATCAGTGATGTTTGAGCAGATCTACAGATGGTTTTTGAAGGAAAAAAGGCTAAAATAAAAGAAACCCAAATCCTGAACAATCTTCCCTTCATCTGGGTATCAGGTATCTTAGCCTGTCTTAATTAGACTTATTTATATTAATTATATACTTCCCCCTGTTCTTCCTAAAATCCATTTATGTCTTGACAGAGTGAGCTTATTTTCCAAAAGTTGAAACACTGACTTCATAGCTTAAGAAGTCTTGACTATTGTGTAGTTACAGCAAGTAAAATTTCTCAAAATTTTTTCTGTTGCTGTTACAGCAAGTAAAATTTTTTGAGATACATATTGGTAAGGCTAACCTTCATGCTTAGATTTTTTACTTTTTTGGAGTTGGAGATAAAGTGGGATTACAACAATAATTCAGGGAAGACGTTGTAACTATAATGAGTGGTTAGTAAGATATGAGATTGATTTAAGAAATAAATTTAAGTGCCATATTTTGCCTTATAAAAAGGGGGCCACCTCTTCAAGTCCAAGCAACTGATTGAACTAAAGCACCAAAAAAGCTCATTAGCTATTTCACATGTCCCTTACTGGAAACTAAAGTTGATTTGACTTTCTTAATTACTTACATTTCTTGTATCTTTCAAAGATATCTCAGTTCTTTCCAGCAGTGTAATGCACATAGTACAGTTCTGGGGTTTTTTTGTCAGAGCTGATCAAATTATTTAAACCAAAGCCTCTTTTCACTATCTCTGAGAAATAACATCAAATTCAAGTCTTGTTAGAAGAGAGCTCAAAACAAATGAGCAGAAATAAATTGCCAAAAGAAGGGAATGTTCTACTTTAAGTTCTAAGAGAGGTTGAATGTAAACACGAAATGGATTCCAAATTACTTTTACCACCTCTTGAAATTTTCAAGTATCAGTTTCAAAGCAAAATATTTTTTAGACAGTGTATTACTTATGTTGTGGAATTTTGTTGCCACCACCTGTTTTTAGATTATAAAAGTATAAATATTCAAACTAACAGGACTTGTTTTAGAAAAAAGGACTTATCAAGAACTATTAACTGTAATGATGCAGTTTTCATATCTGAATCAGAAGTTTGCTACTCTGCAGTTTGCTGGAGCATGTACAGGAGAAAGTATCTTTACTTACCATGTTCTTGTACTCTTTCCCTGAGCATTCCTTATTGCCAAAAATAAAAATCTGGGATAAATAGCTCTTAGACTGAATGAAGGTAATATATTTATTTTAACACACTGTTTGGTCCTTAAAAAAAGTCTTAATGCCTACTCTTGGTTTGTTTGGTTTTTTTATTAACAGTTTGAAAGTGACTTTCAGATACTCTTTGGTGTAGGTCACAATGGAGAAGTAGAATTGAGAACAAATGGCACAATGCTGGTTATTTTCTTAAAGCCACAAAATCAATATCATGAACTTCAAAGTGCTGAAATGCATCTAGCAAAGTGTTTATGAGAGAAAAATTACCATGAGAAATAGTAACTATTAATCTTCTGTTCTGCAATTGTCTCATCAACTGTTGTTAAAGACAGATTTTCAAAAATCTCTTAAAGGTATTTCCTGATAACCTAATCATGACTGCTATGAATAATTTCTTTTTTCTACTTTTATTTTGGAAGGCCACATCTGTCCCAAATTTTTCCTACATGGGAGCACGGTTGTGTAACTATCTATCTCATCATCTAACCCTTAGTACACAAAGTGGGAGCTTTCGGCAGTTGTTACTTCAAAGGTCAGTATCAGTGTGTGTCATTTTCAATTTGTCACTTTCTCAGGTTGTCTTCCTTTTCTGTATGTAACTGTTAACATATTTAAACCAGAAATTTAGATGGAGGATTATTAAAGCATAGCTACCTAACACATATCTTTTTAATATGAAAATAGGATTCCAAGTTCTGGAGGCTCCTTTCAGTTGAGAATAATTGTACTGCTACCAAGTTATAGGGTAAATTCAAAAAGTAGTCAACTTTAAATTTATACTAAATATGTACTGGTTTTGTCCTTTGACTTTTGCCAGGGCTTATTTCTTTGTATTTTTTCTTTAATGACTTTTCTGGCTGGAGTTGCTGTGAAAAGTTTGTTGGTATGCTCACCAACTTTACACCTATGATGCATGAAATCACAAAGGATTAATTTCTTCCATTTTCAGTTACTACAGGATTTGGGGGATTAAGGTTTAATAATGCTTAGACCTAGTTGACAAAAATGCAACATTTTTAAAATGGACGTGTTTCCTTTTAAATCTCATTTGAAGGAATAGTAGACTTTAATACTTCAGAATTCTTTAGAAGTTAGTCTTTTTCTTTAAGGACTTTTGTCTTCCTAAGCTTCAGACTTGATTCTTACTTTAAAAGTTTCACTTAGTCCACCTATGTTTAGGAGCAAATGCATGATAAACTTTAAAAAAATTACCTCACTGTGATGTTCTCTTAATCCTCACTGTTTGCATTTATATCTAAATTTTACTTCTGTCACTTAAAATGGTAGGATAAAGAATTTATCAAATAAATGTCAAGGCATCTAAGACAATGTGGGCCGCACCCTGAAAGGGGAAAAACGTCTTTCAGAGTTTTATTTCTGTTGATGTTTGTCTGCCCATGTTCAACTTTCTGGACCCATATTCTAATATATAAACTGTGTAACTGGCTTTCAATTTTTACATTTTTGCAATTTCCTCTATTTCATTTTGCTTTCTCAGATACCTCAGTGCTCACCTAGAAGAACAAAAATCTGCATTCTTTGTGAAGACCTCTCACTTCCTTCACAAATCCAACTTCCTAGTATTCAGCATTTAATAGTTCTAATGCAGTGAATAAGTTCTTAGCACTCTATTAAATAAGTTACATGTTGCATCTTTTGGGTTGTCTATAGATTATATGATTTTTGCTTTCATGTTTTCAGGTGCCAAACAGAATATGAAAACAGAGATGAAGCTGCCAGAGGAGATGAGACTGCTCAAAAACAATTTCATGCCTTTGTGTTGTTCTTAGCTGAACTTTACCTTAACCTAGAGGTAAGAAGAAAGTTGTGTGTCATTCATATTCATGAATTTTTGGTGTGTTTAAGTAAACACTAAAATGGAATATCATTTAAGGTGTGATTTTTTTTGAGTTTTTTTAGTTAAAGGGAAAGGGGAAGAAAGTAAAATAACTTAAGAACAGTTTAACTATAATGTGTGTCCAAGAAACAGAGAAACAAAAAAGGACAAGATCATCAGAAGAGAAATAAATACAAATTAAAAAAACGGTGTAAGAATGCATTAAAAGAACCAGCCATAAACTACCTTTGGAATGAACCTTTTGGTTTTGTTTTTTTTTTTTTTTTTTGTCGTCTGGTAAACCCAGCAGATTACTACACTTAAACAACATAGCAAAATGTTACAACCTGGCAGAAGCAGAGGTATCAATAACCCATGTAATTCAATATTCAGCCACTAATAGGAGCTATTATCAAATGCTTGAGGAGGGCATGGCAATCTTCAAAATAAACAATAAGAATGCAGACCTTGAAAGATATTCCTTCTGAGCCCTTGGCTTATGCATGAAATGTGAAATTTTGTATTTAGATCATTTTTTTTGTTTCTGATATGTCAAAAAAAATGTATGTATGCATAAAAGTTCTTTGACTCTTATACCCTTGAGTTCAGTAAGTTCACTGACTGCTGTAGTGTCCTTAAAATCTATTTTTCACTGAATTAATTCAAAGGTTTGATTTAAGCAGACACTACCAAAATGTTCTGCTGGCATGAGGAAAGAAAACTCTGACACTTCCATTTTTATTCAGAGAAGTAAAAAGGAAGCTTTCCAAAGGATTTGGGAAGGGGAAGTTGCCCAGCTTGGAGTACAATTTATTTTTAAAGCATTTTTTTAAAATTTTTAAATATCTTAAGAATGCCTTCTAGAAGTAAGGTACTCTACAGCTGCAGAGAATGCACGAGGTAGGATGGGAAAAGAGCATGGGAATCTGAGAATTTGGGATGATGTGGATCACTTGCCAGGCACTTTCAGCTTTTCTTAGCAATTGATTAGCAAAGAAAAACAATGCTAGGCAGGCATTGTTATGTAATATGTCAGAATTGCAGATACTACTCTATATTCTAGAAATAGTTATGGTATTTGACATTCAGCATCCAAGAGAGAAAATATGACTAAATGAATTTCTAAAACTAAAGTCTTTTCAATGTAGTTTTGGTTTTTGAAAATATATTTTGCAGATTAAGGGAACAAAGGGACAGGTCACAAGAGCAGAAATTCTTCAAGAAGGCCTTCGGGAATTACTAAATGTGCTCTTCTCTAACCCTGTGGATAATAATTTGATGTGTGCAGTGAAACTGCTGAAGGTGAGACAGTAGTTTTAAAAGAAGAAAAAAAAAGTTGGTTTTTCATTTTTTTTTAATATATCATCATAGTCCTGAATGAAGAGGGACACTCCAAGTATCTACAAATGTTGAAGTGTATCTGTAGCTAGACTGGGCTACCTCATTAAACATTGGATTCAAGCAATAGATGTCTCCTGTTGTCCTTTCCATTTAATACAGTGGTTTTTCACCTATTTGCTTTGCAGTATACTTCTTTTTAATTAAACCCTCATAGAGTTGTTATCGAATTACCTAGGATCAATGCAGTAGAAAACTGGGAATGTGAAACAAGTGCTCATTTTTATCTTTGTATTTTATTCCTTTGTATCATCAGACACCTTTCCAAGCATTTTTAGATCATGTCATATTTATGCTGAGTAGATTAGGAACTGCTGTTCAGTTGGACCATCGTGGCAAAATGAATTTTTTTGTAGTTTAATTCTTATCTCCTGCTGTACAATTATTGGACAATGAATTAAGGACAGAAAAAGTTTTCATCCCTAGCAGTTCTAGACTGTCTGCTGCTAACACTCCCTCAGCAACAGCTTCAGTCTCACAGATTTGATGTATTAAAACTCACGTTGGCTTGCTCAGATGATTTTTGGCTCCTCTTTCCACATCCCCAGGTGAAAATCTGTGGCATATCTGATTCTAGGTATGTTGACTGAAGTCTTTCTAAAGCTTACTAGCTTTTTTTTATTATCGGGTAAGCCTGTGGTATCATCTGCAAAAAAATGGTCTCTTTTTGCAATTAAAGCAATTAAGAGCTGCCAAATGCTGTTAGTCCTTTCAGCAGGATTCAGAATGTTGTAAAATTTTTGTGTTGATGTGCCAATGCAATCTCCATGTCTCACTGATACACAAGCTCAGGAAGATGAGGAAATGTAACACTTTTTTACAAGAAATCACTGCAATATTCAAAAATGCATTTTGTTATCATGTGACTGTTTGGCGGTGTAATGAAATCACTGAAGAGTTGTTTCAAAATCCCATTTTGAGACTGAAATGAGGGAAGTGGCTGTGAAATTCTAGGCAAGATTGGACATAGAGTTACCATACTGTCTAAAAGAAACTATTTATATGTGGTCATTAATCTGTTCAACAAAAAGATGTTGAAGATTGGAACCTTCAGTAGGTACTCACATCATGCATCTAAATGCTATGGATTGTTAAAGAAACTCTTCTGTTGACAGTTTATTAAACTTTTCTAAATCACTTGAAAAGAGAAAAAAATACTAAGCAAAAAAAATCCTCAACAAAACCTAATACCTTGTCTTTAGTTGACAGGCTCAGTTTTAGAAGATGCCTGGAAAGAAAAAGGAAAGAATGATATGGAGGAAATGATTCAGAGAATTGAAAATGTTGTGTTGGATGCAAACTGTAGCAGGTGAGAAGAGAAATTTGTTTGCAGTATTTTGCTTTGATATGAAACAAAACATCTTCAAAATCTTCAAGAATAATGGCCATGTCCAAAAGATTTCCTTCAAAACTTTCATTTACAAGAAGTCAAGTGATATGTTGGTCACTTTCATGTAGCAATTGTGGGGGAAGTGGTTCTTTCCATTTTGGTTTTGTTCTGTTTTTTATCTTTTACTAGAGATTCATGTTCCACTTCACAGATGGTTGTCTGTTTGTTTTCTGTTTGTTTTCTGTTTGTTTTCTGTTTGTCTGGTTTAAGTCCTTCCCCTCCCCCATTTGCCAACCATTAGCCCAATGATTGTTTTGCACAAATCATTTGAACTTTTGTGCTGCTTTTGTTTTTTTCTCAGAGATGTGAAACATATGCTTCTGAAAGTAGTGGAATTACGATCAAGTAACTGGGGTAGAGTTCATGACACTTCTCCACATACAAAAGCTACTCCTGAAAATGACCCGAACTATTTTATGGTAAGAATGTACTGGTATTTCAGTTCCTTAGTTTCATAGGAATTTGATTCATAGGCTAAATTTTATTAATTTGATCATAAATATGAATAATTTGATTCATATTGCTAAAAGCTACAAACATCTGTCTCTGAACTCATCTAACTTATTGTATAACTTTCTTCCTAGAATGAACCAACATTTTACACTTCTGATGGTGTTCCTTTCACTGCAGCAGACCCGGGTATGTCCCCTGTTTTTCTCAATCTTTCAAAAGTTGCAATTATGTCCTGTTGAAGTACATAAAAAAGTTGTTCTTCAAATATTATAAACTCATGCAACTTCACAGACAAAAATTTGAGCTGAACTCCTGGCTTTGTGTAAATGTTTGAAATGAGCAGAGAACGTGCAGTTGAGTTCATATAGTTCAGAAGAATTTGTGCCAGAGTCCTCAGCACTTGGTTTCCACAGTGTGGCGCTTCCCTGTTGTGAAAAACACCAATCACTTGTTTTTTTAAAACTTTAAAAGTTTAATAGTAATACAATTAGAGTAATAATAATTTGGACAAACTGAATTAGGACAATATGAGACAATAAAGACAAAGAGTTACGGACGTCCAGGTACCTTTTTCTGGGCAGCACGCCCGAAAAAGGACACCTGTTAACAAAGGATTAACCCTTAAAAGCAATAGCCTGTTGCGTATTCATACACTTCATACATGATGCATAAATTCCATTCAAATACAGGATTCTGTCTGGTCATCAGTCAACTTCTTCCTCCGAATCCTAACAGCGCCTTCGAGGCTGGAAGAAGTTCATTTCTTCTGATAAGAGGGCCATAAATTCTTCTTCTCTGAAAGACTTAGGTGTCCTGTGGCTGCTATCTCGCTGCGAGTCCTTTCTTTTTAAAAAAGTATCCTACATAGCATCGTTTCTATTTTAACAATTTTTATAACCTATATTTTATGTTTTTATATATTATATTTTATATAATATTATATATTATAATTTATAACCTATATTTAACACAGTACTTAAGAGAATGAATACAGCATTACTTTCTAACACAACACATATAATATTCATTTGAATATTTGAAAAAAGCCAATCATAAAATACATGCATTTTTCATACTGTTCTGGGGAGGCTGGAATGTGATCCTAAGACTTGTCCCATGGGACATCTGATAAAACCCCTGGCCTGGGGGAGGGTGTGAAGATAAAATGGACTCTCATGCTAAACAATGAAGAGATTTGTTGTCCTGCTTTGAAAAGGAAGTGAGTTTTTTGAGATGCTGTTGTCAAACCAATAGGTGCTCAGATTTGAATATTGGCATCTGGTGTACATATAGTTGTAGGTTAATAAGGTTTTCTTTATTTTCAAAGCTGGAGCCTGCTTTGCTCTATTCCTGGTCACATCTCACAGCAGACACCAGGGAGAATGTATTTTCACTTGTCTTGTCTGTTTTCCCTGGCTGTGGCCTCCCTGGAGCAACATGCTGCCACACCACAGCTCTTTTGTTTGTCTATTGTTAGTAGCAAAACTTTCTTTGTTTTCAAACTGTAGACATGTACATTGATTTAGAGGACTAATATATTACTGGATCTCATTTTTTCCTATCTCAGATTACCAAGAAAAATACCAAGAACTGCTTGAAAGAGAGGATTTCTTTCCAGATGATGAAGAAAACAGCATGGCTTTATCAGGAGCTGAAGATCAGTATGTTTCCATTTTGAGTGATAGCTGTTGTGGGGTGGGTTTTGGGGTTTTTTTACACTAGATCTTTTTACAGCAAATTTAGGAAATCCAATCTTGTCAAAAATGAAATTAATCATTTTTATTTAGTTCTACAATGGAAATTATGTGTCTGTTCAGGTGGAAGTTGGTTTGTAATCACAGAAGTTTGAAACATTTTATATTTATCCAATTAAACTTTATATATTTTTGCCCATGTGCATTTTAGAAAAAAAAATTGCAAGCAAAATGATGCATCATACCTTCAGGTGTTGGTAGTGAGACAACCTGAATTCATTCTAGCTAGAGATAATTACAAAATTTTCAGTATTTTTCAAAGGGAGAAGGTTGGTAAGGTTTTCTCTTTGGGATTTTGAGTATTCCCTCAATTCATGGCCAAAGGGGAAGCAGTAGATGGAAATATAGTCTCACCTTCTGACACCAGTTTCTAAGAATTTGATAGGAAATCTGTGAAAGAAAGTCTAAAAGAAATTGCTCTGAGTTCTGTACTGGTTGAAGGAGGACTTTCAGATCATGATTTGATACTCAAAAGCATTTTCAGTGTTGTGTTTGTGTGATAAGAGCACTGGTCTGGATCATTGTTTTTGTTAGTAAATTTTTTTTACTGCATTTTTCTATCATCTTGGAAATATTTCTGTCTTTGAACCTGTGGACAGCCTGAGATGATCTAAAATGGTGACAAACACTGTAGGAATTTGTACATATCTATGCTGCTTTGGGATTTGTTTGTTTTCCCCATAAGCTTGATGTTTATGTAAAATATTTCAGCTATTTACTGTTTCTGAAAATCTGGCCATAAAGTTAACAGTTTTGGTGGGGGGGGTTGTTTTTGTTTTTTTTTAGGTATTTTCATGATCTTGATAACAAGATGGATCCAGAAATTGAAGAAGCATATGAACAATTCTGTCTAGAATCAGAAAAGAGAAACCAGTGAGATGTTCCACAATAACATTTGTTTATTAAACCACTTTGAGTACAGGGAGGCAAAAAACATTTGTACCAAAAGAAGGAAGTTCACTTTCTCCAAGTACTCAAGCTACTCAATTTCTATTTTGTTAAACAGAATCTTCCTAAAGTTGTAAACTTATGCTCTGTAACTTAGTGTTGTGTATATATCACAATTTATTTTATGGACAGGTATATGAACAATGTTTGGCTGCAATAAAATTGATTTGAAAAGTATCATAAGGGAAATTAAAATTTCATGGGGAGCTGTCCCATAGGATTACCTTTGCGGGGGGGAAAAAGAGGAAAAATAAATCCATTTCAATTTAATTGCTTGTTTGGTTTAGTATACACTAGGACATATCATTTTTACCATATACAAGATCTGGTATTTCATTTTTTTTCTGACTAAAGAGCACATGATCAATGACTTTTTTGGGTTTTTTCTGTAGATCACAATCATGAAATCATGATAAGTGGTTTGTGAAGGGTTATTTTTGTGGGGAGTTTTGCTTTTCTTTTTCCTTTTCCTTCTATGTGAAGTCTGGACTCTTTCCTAGAATAAACATGGTACATGTTGATATGTGAAAAACCAAACAGTGTTTTGGAAATCACATTCTTTCAAGATCTTTGGTCCAGGTAAGCTTCTTTTCAACTTTTCCAAGCAAAAACTATCCTGGAATTTGCCGTGTTCTTCAAGACTACATGAATATATTTCTGGTTTAACCCATGCTTCTCCAGGAGGATGTGCAGTGCTTGGTATATTTTTTGAAAATATTTAACATGTCAAATCTCTCAGCAATCCTTGTCTCTTTCTCCATTCTTCTAAATCTTTTATATAATTTCATTTTGTAGTTTGAGGCAACTCATATTTCATCAATGTTGACATTCTGAAGTCAACTGCTAGCTTTGTGAACCCATCTAGTCATGTTAGTCTTCCTAGGATATACCCTTGGAGTTGGTGCCAAATTCAGTTGTATTTCTTCTTATTTAGACTGAGTAGAACCCCTTATCAAAAAGCAAATGGGAAATATTTCCCAAAAGGCAATTGGAAAGAACATGTGTTATAAATATGCATGGAAATAATTTTTTTACTTATTTGGTGAAATGACTTGTGTATCTGCTACTACAGTGAGTACTGGGTGTTTAACATACTCTTTTAAGTTGAAGTTTTAGAAAAAAAAATTAGCCGGCTTTGTTTCCTTTGCTATAGCTTTCTCTATCTTGTGGTTTTGCTTTAAAAAGCATTTTTTTGTCCTGGTTACAGAGAGGAAGTGGAGTTTATAACCATGTGGGCATCACCTACATCATCATTGCTGGGGAGTGTAGCTTTGGGGAGAAGAAAAGTTGAGCAAAGCCCTGGAAATGGCATCGTTTGCCTCCCTCTTCATTGGAGGGGGTTGCTGTGACCGTGTTCACAGGGGTCCCAGGACAAGGGAAGAGATGAGGATCTGACTCCATGTTTCAGAAGGCTGATGGATTATTTTATGATATATATTATATTAAAAGAAAATTATATGTTAAAAGAAAATTATATATTAAAACTACACTAAAAGAAGAAAGGATTTCATCAGACGGCTTGAAAGGAATAGGAAGGAATGATAATAAAATCTTGTGACTGACCAGAGAGAATTAGAAATTAATTAGAAAAAACAGCATGAGCCCAATCACAGGTGCACCTGTTGCATTCCACAGCAGCAGGTAACCATCGGTTACATTTTGTTCCTGAGGCCTCTCAGCTTCTCAGGAGGAAAAAAATGCTAAGGAAAGGATTTTTCAGAAAATGTGTCTGCAACAATGAACACCTGCTGATGTAAAGCACCTTTTATTTATTTTTTAACATGCTGTTGTTATTAATATTGCTGCTGTCCATGGTTGTGGTACTTAATCCTGTATATCCTCCTGTATATGCATGATGTGTCTACAGCAGTGCTCTTTTTCAGAGCAGGGAGAGAGATCAGGTTTGTTTTGTTGTTGTACTGTGTGATACAAGTTTATCACACAGTAATAAACTTGCATTTATTACTGTGATAATAGTAAGAAATACACATTTATTGCTATTGTAATGAATGTGTATTCATTACTAATTAATAATAGTAATTATTAAATAATTACTATTACTAAATAGCAATTATTAAATAATTACTATGACTAAATAGCAATTATTTCATAATCACTATTATTAAGTATAATAATTAATTAATATTATAAATACTTATTATAATTAAAATAATGATGTTTAATATTATAATTATGTATTGTAATTATAATATAATAATTATACTATAACATAATTATATTTTATTATATATTATATACTATAATTGTATTGTTATATAATTATAGAATATAATAATATAGTTATAATATATATAATTGTATATTATAATTACATAATTATAAAATATATAGTATATATTTTGTTCCTGAGGCCTCTCAGCTTCTCAGGAGGAAAAATCCTAAGGAAAGGATTTTTCATAAAAGATGTCTGTGACAGAGGCCCTCTCTCTCCACCAGGTCTTCCAGTGCATCCTGCTCTGGCATGGGCAGCTCCCCCACGGGCAGATCTCTGCATCCCTCAGGAGGACACAACCTGCTTCACCATGGGCTTCACCATGGCCTGCAGAGAGATCTCAGTTTTGGCACCTGGAGCACCTCCTCCAACCCCTCTTCAACTGCTCTTGGTGTCTCCAAGTTGTTTTTCCTCACATGTTCTCACCTCCCTCTCTTCTCTAACTAGGAGGGTCCCCAAAATGGCACAAAGAGGAGAAGGGGGTCAGGACCCTCAGGGGGTGAAGATGAGGGAACAGAAAAGGAGGTGAAGATGAAGGTCCCACCTCAGGTGTGAGGGGACAGGAGGGTCCCCAAAATGGGGCAAAAGTCCCCATGTCAGGAGGAAGAGGAAGAGGAGGGTCCCTCACTGGGAGGGGACACAGGAAGTGGTGAGGGGGTCCCCAAAATGGCGGCAAGGGTTGAAGGGGGTCCCAGCCCTCAGGGGATGAAGATGAGGGGACAGAGGAAGAGGAGCTGAAGATGAAGATCCCACCCTGGGCTGTGAGGGGACAGGAGGGTCCCCAAAATGGCGGCAAGAGGAGAAGCGGTCAGGACCCTCGTGAGGTGAAGATGAAGGTCCCATCACGGCTGCGAGGGGACAGAAGAGTCCCCAAAGTTTGTGAGGCAGGAGGAAGAGGAAGAGGAGGGGAGGGGACACAGGAAGTGGTGAGGGGGTCCCCAAAATGGCGGGAAGGGTTGAATCCGTTCCTCTTTCCCCCTCAGCGCCGCCATTGCCGGCCCCTCACACTCACCCTGGCGCCCCACGATCTCGGCCACATGCTCGGAGCTGGGCACGGCCACGCACTCGGTGGTGTTGACGCTTCTCCTCCTCAGCAGCGCCGCCTGTTCTCCTCCCACAGCTCCGCCATCACCGTAGGCCTGCGCCAGCATGGCCGCCATCATCCCCCGGCCTCCCGTAACATCCAAAGCGCGCGGCAACAACAACGAGGCGGCTTCGTCGTCTTCATCCTCCCTCAGCTCCGCCTCGCCGCCATCATCATCATCATCTTCCTCTTCCTCCTCTTCCTCCGCGGCTGATTGGGAGAAGCCGAGGCCTTGCAGGCGCTGCTGGAGGAGGAGCAGCGCCGGCTCGGCCGTTTCGTTGGCATCGGCGGCTCCGCTGGGCATGGCGGCCACGGCTACGAGAGCGGAGCCGCCATGGCCGGGGCTGAGCGGCGGGGCCGGGGCTCAGCGCGGCGCGGCCATGGCGGCGGAAGCGGAGAGGGGGAAGGAGAAACGCGATTGGTTAAAGAGGGGAGGGGGGTGGGGTTTAGAAATGATTGACAGGGCACGCCCCGCTGTTTGAGAGGTTTCATTGGTTGATTATGGAGGGGCGGGCTGTCAATCATTCGTGAGCCGCGCCCCGCGCATGGTTGGTTCTGATTGGCTGCGCCAAGAAAAGGGCGGTGCATCGGAATGATTGACAGGTGAGCCTGAGGGAGAAGGTATTTTTGGGGTTTTAAGCGTAATTTTTAGGGCAAAAATGCTCCGAAAAATGGCCCCAAAAAGAACCTAAAAAACCCCATTAAAAAAGCCCAAAAAGGGCCAAAAAATGCCCAAAAAATTCATTAAAAAATGCCCCCAAAATGTCAAAAACGCTTGAAAAAATGCCTCAAAAAAAGTCCAAAAAAGCACAAAAAAGGGCAGAAAATGTCCCAAAAATGACCCCAAAAAGAACAAAAAAAAGCCCTAGAAAAAGCCCAAAAAAGGTCCAAAAAAGGGCTCAAAAATGCCCTAAAAATGTCCCAAAAATGTCCCAAAAATGACCCAAAAAGAACAAAAAAACCCCTAAAAAAAGCCCAAAAATGCCCTGAAAATGCCTCAAAAAATGCCCCAAAAATGTTCAAAAGACTCGAAAAAATGCCCTAAAAATGCCCTAAAAAGGACCAAAAATGTCCCAAAAATGACCCCAAAAAGAACAAAAAATACCCACAAAAAAGCCCAAAAATAGTCCAAAAAAGGGCTCAAAAATGCCCCAAAAATGCCCTAAAAATGCCTCAAAAATGTCCCAAAAATGACCTCAAAAAGAACAAAAAAAAGCCCAAAAGGGCTCAAAAAAGGCCCCAAAATGCCTCAAAAATGTTCAAAATACTCAAAAAAGGCCCTAAAAATGCCCTAAAAAAGGCCCAAAAATGACCCCAAAAAGAACAAAAAAAAAGCCCTAAAGAAGCCCCAAAAGATCCAAAAAAGCTCAAAAAATGCCCCCAAAACGCCTCAAAAAATGCCCTAAAAATGCCCTAAAAAAGGCCCAAAAATGTCCCAAAAGTGACCCCAAAAAGAACAAAAAAAGCCCTAAAAAAAGCCCCAAAAGTGTCCAAAAAAAGCTCAAAAAATGCCTCAAAAATGTCCCAAAAGTGACCCCAAAAATGACCCCAAAAAGTACAAAAAAAGTCCTAAAAAAGCTCAAAAAGGGTCCAAAAAGGGCTCAAAAAATGCCTCAAAAATGCCCTAAAAATGCCTCAAAAATGCCCCAAAAATGCCCTAAAAATGCCCTAAAAAAGGCCCAAAAATATTCCAAAAATGACCCCAAAAAGAACCAAAAAAACCCCTAAAAAAGCCCAAAAAGGTCCAAAAAAGGCTCAAAAATGCCTCAAAAAATGGCCCTAAAAAGGCCCAAAAATGTCCCAAAAATGACCCCAAAAAGAACAAAAAAAACCCTAAAAAAAGCCCAAAAAGGGTCCAAAAAAGGGCTCAAAAATGCCCCAAAAAAGCCTCAAAAATGCCCTAAAAAAGGCTCAAAAATGTCCCAAAAAATGCCCTAAAAATGCCCTAAAAAAGCCCAAAAATGTCCCAAAAATGACCCCAAAAAGTACAAAAAAAGCCCTAAAAAAAGCCCCAAAAGTGTCCAAAAAACCCCCCAAGAAAGCCTCAAAAAAGCCTCAAAAATGCCCTAAAAATGCCCTAAAAAAGGCCAAAAATGCCCCAAAAATGACCCCAAAAAGAAGAAAAAAAAGCCCTAAAAAAAGTCCCAAAAGTGTCCAAAAAACCCTCAAAAAATGCCCCAAAAATGCCCTAAAAAAGGCCCAAAAATGTCCAAAAATGACCCCCAAAAGAAAAAAAAAAAACCCAAAAAAGGGCTCAAAAATGCCCCAAAAATGCCTCAAAAATGTTCAAAATACTCAAAAAAATGCCCTAAAAAAGGCCCATAAATGTCCCAAAAATGACCCCAAAAAGTACAAAAAAAGCCCTAAAAAAGTCCAAAAATGGTCCAAAAAGGGCTCAAAAAATGCCTCAAAAAATGCCCAAAAATGGCCCAAAAATGACCCCAAAAAGAACAAAAAAACCCTAAAAAAAGCCCAAAAAGGGTTCAAAAAAGGGCTCAAAAATGCCCTAAAAATGGCCCAAAAATGTCCCAAAAAACCAAACATAAACCCCAAAAAAAAGCTCAAAAAGGGTTCAAAAAAGAGTCCAAAAAAGGGCTCAAAAATGCCCCAAAAATGCCACAAAAATGCCCTAAAAAAGGCCCAAAAATGTCCCAAAAATGACCCCAAAAAAACAAAAAAAAAACCTAAAAAAAGCCCCAAAAGTGTCCAAAAAAAGCTCAAAAATGCCTCAAAAATGCCGTTAAAAAGGCCCAAAAATGCCCTAAAAATGCCCTAAAAATGCCCTAAAAATGCCCTAAAAAAGGCCCAAAAATGTCCCAAAAGTGACCCCAAAAAGAACAAAAAAAGCCCTAAAAAAAGCCCCAAAAGTGTCCAAAAAACCCTCAAAAAATGCCCCAAAAATGCCCTAAGAAAGGCCCAAAAATGTCCCAAAAATGACCCCAAAAAGAACAAAAAAAACCCTGAAAAAAGCCCAAAAAGGATCCAAAAAAGGGCTCAAAAATGCCCTAAAAATGCCCTAAAAAAGGCCCAAAATGTCCCAAAAATGACCCCAAAAAGAACAAAAAAAAAACCTAAAAAAAGCCCAAAAGAGTCCAAAAAATGCTCAAAAAATGCCTCAAAAATGCCCTAAAAATGCCTCAAAAATGTTCAAAAGACTCTTAAAAAATGCCCTAAAAATGCCCTAAAAAGGTCCAAAAATGTCCCAAAAATGACCCCAAAAAGAACAAAAAAAACCCTAAAAAAAGCCCAAAAAGGGTCCAAAAAAGGGCTCAAAAAAGCCCCAAAAATACCCTAAAAATGCCCTAAAAATGCCCTAAAAATGCCCAAAAATGCCCTAAAAATGCCCAAAAATGACCCCAAAAAGAACAAAAAAAAATCCCTAAAAAAAGCCCCAAAATTGCCTCAAAAATGCCCTAAAAAGGCCCAAAAATGTCCCAAAAATGACCCCAAAAAGAACAAAAAAAAGCCCTAAAAAAAGCCCAAAAGGGTCCAAAAAAGGGCTCAAAAAATGCCCCAAAAAAGGTCAAAATTTCCCCTAAATTCTTGAAAAATGCAATCAAAAATTCCCCAAAAAATTCCCCAAAAATTCTCCAGAAAAATCCCCAAAATTGCCAAAAAATCCCCAAGAAATTCTAAAAAAGAATCCCCAAAAATCCCCAAAAAATCCTAAAAAGTTCTGCCAAAAATCCCCCAAAAATCTTGAAAAATTCCCCAAAAGTTCTGAAAAAATCCCCCAAAAATCTGCAAAAAATCCCCCAAAAATCTGCAAAAAATTCCCCAAAAATCTGCAAAAAATTCCCCAAAAATCTGCAAAAAAATCCCCAAAAATCCCCAAAAATTCCCAAAAAAATTCTGAAAAAATCCTAAAAAATTCCCCAAAAAATTCTGAAAAAATCCCCAAAAATTGCCCAAAAATTGCCCAAAAATTCCCCCAAAATTTTCATAAAATCCTCTAAAAAAAGACCCAAAATTCCTAAAAAAATCCCCTAAAAATCCCCTCTAAATCCTCACAAATTCCCCAAAAATCCCCTAAAAATTCTCCAAAAATTCTCCAAAAAATTTCAAAAAATCCTCAAAAAATCCCCCAAAAATCCCCCAAAAATCCCCCAAAAATCCCCCCAAAATTTCTGAAAAATTCCCCCAAAATCCCCCCAAAAATATCCCAAAAATCACCAAAAAATTTGAAAAAATCCAGAAAATTCGCCCAAAAATCCCCCAAAAAATCACAAGAAATCCCCAAATATCCCAAAAAAATCCCCAAAATCTCCAAAAAATTCCCAAAAAATTCCCAAAAAGTCCTCCAAAAATTCCCTAAAAAATCTCCAAAAAATTCCCAAAAAATCCCAAAAAATTCCCAAAAATTCCCCAAAAATCTGCAAAAAAATCCCCCAAAATTCCCCAAAAAATCTCAATAAAATTCCCAAAAATCCTCAAAAATTCCCCCAAGAAATCCCCGAAAAATTCTCCAAAAAATCCCCAAAAAAATCCCCAAAAATTAAAAAAAAATCCCCCAAAATTCCCCCAAAATTCCATTAAAAAATCCCAAAAAATTTCCAAAAAATCCCCAAAAATTCCTCAAAAAAATCCCCAAAAATTCCTCAAAAATTCCCTAAAAATCTCCAAAAAATTCTGAAAAAATCCCCAAAAAATCCCCAAAAAATCCCCCAAAAATTCCCCAAAAAATCCTAAAAAATTCCCAAAAAATTTTCAAAAAATCCCCAAAAAATTCCCCAAAAATTCCCCAAAAAATCCTAAAAAATTCCCAAAATAATCCTCAAAAAAAATCCCAAAAATTCCCCAAAATTCCCAAAAAATTCTGAAAAATTCCCCCAAAATTTTCATAAAATCCCCTAAAAAAAGACCCAAAAAGTCTCCAAAAATCCCAAGAAAATCTCCAAAAAATCCCCAAAAACGTCTCAATAAATTCCAAAAAAATCCCTAAAAAATCCCCAAAAATTCCCCAAAACTTCCCAAAAAATCCTCAAAAAATCCCCAAAAATTCCCCAAAAAATCCCCAAAAAATCCGAAAAAAATTTCCAAAAAATCCCAAAAAAATCCTGAAAAACTCTGCAAAAAATCCCCAAAAAATCGAAAAAAATCCGAAAAAAATCCCAAAAATTCCCCAAAAAATCCCCCAAAAATTTCCAAAAAATCTCCAAAATATCCCCAAAATATCCCCAAAAATTCCTAAAAATCCCCCCAAAAATCCCCAAAAAGTCCCCAAAAATTCCCCTCAAAAATCCCGAAAAATCCCAAAAATTCTGCAAAAAATCACCAAAAATTCCTTTAAAAAAATCCCAAAAAATTTCCAAAAAATTTCCAAAAATTCCCCAAAAAATCCTAAAAAAATCCCCCAAAAAATTTCAAAAAAATCCCCCAAAAATTCCCCAAAAATCCCAAAAATTCCCCAAAAATTCTGAAAAAATCCCAAAAAATTTCCCCAAAAATCTGCAAAAAAAATCCCCAAATTTCCCCAAAAAATCCTAAAAAATTCCCCGAAAAATTTCAAAAAATCCCCCAAAAATTCCCCAAAAATCTGCAAAAAAATCCCCAAAAATTCCCAAAAATTCCCCAAAAAATCCTAAAAAATTCCCCAAAAAATCCCAAAAATTCCCCAAAAAATCCTAAAAAATTCCCCAAAAAATCCCCCCAAAAAAATCCCCAAAAATTGCAAAAAAAATTCACCAAAAATTCCCAAAAAATCCCCCAAAAATCCCCCAAAAATTCCTCAAAAATTCCTCAAAAATTCCCCCAAAATCCCCAAAAATTCCCCAAAAGTTCCCAAAAAATTTCCCAAAAAATCCCCAAAAAATTCCAAAAAATCTTTTTGGGGATTTTTTGGGGATTTTTGGGATTTTTTGGGGATTTTTTTGAATTTTTTGTGATTTTTGGGGGATTTTTTGGGGAATTTTTTGGGAATTTTTTGGGATTTTTTGGGGAATTTTTTGGGATTTTTTTGGGATTTTTGGGAATTTTTTGGGGAATTTTTTGGCGATTTTTGGGGATTTTTTTGGATTTTTTGGAAATCTTTGGGGAATTTTTTGGGATTTTTTTGGGAATTTTTGGGGAATTTTTTTTTATTTGTTGGGAATTTTTGGGGGAATATTTTGGAATTTTTTCGAAATTTTGGGGAAATTTTTTCCAATTTTCGGGGAATTTTTGGGGCTTTTTGGGGAATTTTTTGGGATTTTTTTGGGATTTTTTTGGGATTTTTTGGGGATTTTTTGGGGAATTTTTTGGGAATTTTTGGAGATTTTTTTGGAGGATTTTTGGGGATTTTTTGGGGATTTTTTGGGATTTTTGGGGAATTTTTTGGGGAATTTTTAATGATTTTTTTTGGGATTTTGGGGGGAAGTTTTTGGGATTTTTTTAAGATTTTTTGGGATTTTTGGGGATTTTTTTTGATTTTTTGGGGATTTTTTTTTTATTTTTTTGGGATTTTTGGGGGAATTTTTCGGATTTTTTTCGAAATTTTGGTGAAACTTTTTCCAATTTTTGGGGCTTTTTGGGGGATTTTTTGGGAATTTTTTGGGAATTTTTGGGGATTTTTTGGGGAATTTTTTTGGGAATTTTTGGGGATTTTTTGGGGAATTTTTTGTGATTTTTTTTTTATTTTTGGTGGGATTTTTTTGAGATTTTTTGGGAATTTTTTGGGGAATTTCTGAGAAATTTTGGGGATTTTTTGGGGATTTTTTGAGGATTTTTTTGGGATTTTTTTAGGAATTTTTGGGGTTTTTTTGGGGGATTTTTTGGGAATTTTTTGGAGAATTTTATTTTTGATTTTTGGGGATTTTTGGGATTTTTAAAGGATTTTTTTGGGATTTTTGGAGGATTTTTTGCAGATTATTTTCAGGTTTTTTGGGATTTTTGGGGGGAATTTTTGGGAATTTTTTCGAAATTTTGGGGAAATTTTTCTCAATTTTTGGGGAATTTTTTTGGGATTTTTGGGGAATTTTGGGGGATTTTTTGTGGGGGATTTTTGGGAATTTTTTCGAAATTTTGGGGAAATTTTTTCCAATTTTTGGGGAATTTTTGGGAATTTTTTGGGGATTTTTTTTGGGATTTTGGGGATTTTTTGGGGAATTTTTTGGGAATTTTTTGGGATTTTTTGGGGATTTTTTGGGGAATTTTTTGGGGAATTTTTTTGGGATTTTTTGGGATTTTTTGGGGAATTTTTGATTTTTTGGGGATTTTTTTGGGATTTTTTTGGGGGATTTTTTGGGGGATTTTTTTGGGGAATTTTTTGGGAATTTTTTGGGAATTTTTTGGGATTTTTTTGATTTTTTGGGGATTTTTTTGGGGAATTTTGGGGAATTTTTTCGAAATTTTGTAGGGTTTTTTTGGGAATTTTTTTAGGATATTTTGGGAATTTTTGGGGAATTTCTGGGGATTTTTTGAAATTTTTTGGGGAATTTTTGGGGATTTTTTGGGAATTTTTTGGGAATTTTTTGGGGAATTTTTTGGGTTATTTTGGGAATTTTTTGGGAATTTTTGGGGATTTTTTTGCGGATTTTATGGAGATTTTTGGGAAATTTTTGGGGATATTTTGGGATTTTTGTAGGGATTTTTTGGGGAATTTTTGGGGATTTTTTGGGGATTTTTGGGGGTTTTTTTTGGGATTTTTTGGGGAATTTTTTTTTTCAATTTTTCTGGGATTTTTAGGGGTTTTTAATGAGAATTTTTGGGATTTTTTGGGATTTTTTGGGGGTTTTTTCGGGAGATTTTTCTTTTATTTTTGGGAGGTTTTTCTAGGAATTTTTGAGGTTTTTTTTTCTTTTTTTCCAAGAATTTTGGGGGGAATTTTTGGGGATTTTTTGGGTCTTTTTCAAGAACATTTTTAGGAATTTTGGGGCATTTTTGGGGCATTTTTTTGGGGATATTTTTGGATGGGAAATTCCAGAAATTCTGGTGGGAATTTTTGGCGGGAATTGTGGATGGGAAATTCCGAAATTTCGGGAGCGAATCCTGGAATTCTGGCGGGAAATTCTGGCAAGAAATTATGGGAATTTTGGCGGGATTTTTGGCGGGAAATTCTGGGAATTTTGGCGGGAAATTCTGCGGATTTTGACAGGAAATTTTGGCGGGAAATGGTGGAAATTTTGGCGGGAAATGTTGGCGCCAATTTTAGGGATTTAGGCAGGAAATTTTGGCGGGAAATTCGAGCAGGAAATCCTGGGAATTTTGGTGGGAATTTTGGGGGATTTTGGCGGGAAATTCCGGCAGGAAATTCCGGGAATTTTAGCGGGAAATTTGAGCAGGAAATTCTTGAAATTCGGGCGGGAAATTCTGGAGATTTTGGCACAAAATTTTGGGGATTTTGGCGGGAAATCCTGGAAATTTTGGTGCAAAATTCTGGGACTTTTGGCGGGAAATTTGAACAGGAAATCCGTGGAATTTTGGCAGGAAATTTTAAGAATTTTGCCGGGAAATTCTGGGAAATTTGAACGGGAAATCCCGGAATTTTTGGGAATTTTGACGGGAAATTCTGGGAAACTTGAGTAGAAAATCCAGGAAGTTTTGGCGGGAATTTTTTTGGCTTTCTGCAGGAAATTCTGGCGGGAAATCCTCGAAATTCAGGTGGGAAATTTTGGGGATTTTGGCGGGAAATTCTTGAAATTCTGGTGGTAAATTCTGGAATTTTGGCGGGAAATTCTGGCAGGGAATTTTGGCGGGAAATTTGAGCAGGAAATACAGGAAAATTGGGGAATTTTGGCGGGAAATTCTGTCAGGAAATCCTGGAAATTTCGGGGATTTTGGTGGGAAATTCTGGCGGGAAATTCTTGAAATTTTGAGGGGAATTTCGGGAAATTTTGGCGGGAATTTTTGGGAATTTTGGCGGGAAATTCCGGCGGGAAATTCTGGGAAACTTGAGTAGAAAATTCAGGAAATTTTGGCGGGAAATTTTGGGGATTTTGGCGGGAATTTTGAGCAGGAAATCCCGGAAATTTTGACGCAAACTTTAGAGATTTTGGCGGGAAATTCCGGCGGGAAATTCCTGGAGTTTTGGCGGGAAATTCGAGCAGTAAATTCTGGAAATATTTGGGATTTTGGCGGGAAAATCTGGAGGGAAATTTTGGGGATTTTGGCGGGAAATTCTGGGGGGAAATCCTGGGGATTTTGGTGGGAAATTTTGGCGGGAAGTCCAGGAAATTTGGGCGCAAATTTTGGGGATTTTGGCGGGAAATTCCGGCGGGAAATTCTTGAAATTTGGAGGGGAATTTCGGGAAATTTTGGCGGGAAATTCCGGCGGGAAATCCCAGACATTTTGGCGGGAAATTCTGGGAAACTTGAGTACAAAATCCGGGAAATTTTGGTGGGAAATTTTGGCGGGAAATTTGAGGGGGAAATCCTGGGGATTTTGGCGGGAATTTGGGGACTTTTGGCGGGAAATTTGAGCGAGAAATGCAGGGAAATTTTGGCAGGAAATCCCAGAAATTTTGGCGCGGATTTTGGCGGGAAATTCGGAGAAATTTTAGTGGGAAATTCTGGGACTTCTGGCGGGAAATTCTGGCGGGAAATTCTTGAAATTTTGGGGGGAATTTCGGGAAATTTTGGCGGGAAATTCCGGCGGGAAATTTTGCGAATTTTGGCGGGAAATTCTGGGAAACTTGAGTAGAAAATCCAGGAAATTTTGGCGGGAAATTCTGGGAATTTTGGCGGGAATTTTGGGCGGGAAATCCCGGAAATTTTGGCGGGAAATTCGAGCAGTAAATTCTGGAAATTTTGGCGGGAAATTTGAGCAGGAAATACAGGAAATTGGGGGAATTTTGGTGGGAAATTCTGTCAGGAAATCCCGGAATTTTGGCGGGAATTTTGGGACTTTTGGCGGGAAATTCTGGCGGGAAATTATTGAAATTTTGGCGCAAAGTTTGGGACTTTTGGCGGGAAATTCCGGCGGGAAATTCCTGGAGTTTTGGCGGGAAATTTTGGCGGGAAATTTGAGCAGGAAATCCGGGAAACTTTGGGAATTTTGGCGGGAAATTCTGTCAGGAAATCCTGGAATTTTGGCGGGAATTTTGGCACTTTTGGCGGGAAATTCTGGCAGGAAATTCTTGAAATTTTGAGGGAAATTTCGGGAAATTTTGGCGGGAAATTCTGGGAAACTTGAGTAGAAAATCCAGGAAATTTTGGCGGGAAATTTTAGGGACTTTTGGCGGGAAATTTTGGCGGGAAACTTTGGGGATTTTGGCGGGAAACTCCACCAGACACCAAAAACCCAAAGAATTGAGAAAAGAGCCCAAATTCTGCGTTTTTCTACCAAAATTTTTTTATTTCCGAATCCCTACAGGAAAAATTTGGGAAATTTTTGGGGTTTTCCCAACTACAGCAAAAAACCCCGGGAAAAATTGGAATTTTTCCCGCTAAAAACGCTACAAAAATTCCTCATTCTAAGGACTAAATCTGCATAAATTAGCATAAATTAGCATAAATTAGGGAAGGCAGGGAAGTCCCGGAGTTTGGGGGAAAATTCCCAAATTTTGAAGGAAAAAATCCCAAATTTTTGAGTGAAAAATTTCAAATTTTGGGGGGAAAATTCCCAAATTTTGGGGAAAAAATTTCAAATTTTTTGGGGTAAAAAATTTCGAATTTTTAGGGAAAAATTCCCGAATTTTTAGGGAAAAAAATTCGAATTTTTAGGGAAAAAAATTCAATTTTTTTGGGGGTAAAAATTCCCGAATTTTGGGGGAAAAAAAATTTGAATTTTTAGGATTTTTTTTCATTTTTTGGGGTTAAAATTCTCAGATTTTTTGGGGAAATTTTCCCAATTTTTGGACAAAAAAAATTCAAATTTTTTTGAGGAAAAGTTCCAAATTTTTACAGAAAAAAATCCCAATTTTTGTGGACAAAAAAATGCCAAATTTTGGGGAAAAAATTGGATTTTTAGGATTTTTTTTCTCTTTTTTTGGGGTTAAAATTCCCAAAACTTTTTGGAAAAATTTGGAATTTTTAGGGAAAACTTTTTCACTTCTTACGGGTTCAAATTCCCAATTTTTTTGGCGAAAATTTCCAAATTTTGGGGGAAAATTCCCAAATTTTTGGGGAAAAAATTTCAAATCTTTGGGGCAAAATTCCCAAATTTTGGGTAAAAAAAATTTCAAATTTTTTGGGGTATAAATTGGAATTTTTAGGGAAAAAAATTCGAATTTTTGGGGTAAAAAAATTCGAATTTTTGGGTAAAAAATTTTGAATTTTTAGGGAAAAAATTTTGAATTTTTAGGGTAAAAATTGGAATTTTTAGGGAATTTTTTTTCACTTTTTTTGGGGTCAAAATTCTCAATTTTTGGGAAAAAATTTTCAATTTTTTTGGGGAAAAAAATCGAAATTTTAGGAAAATTTTTTCAAATTTTTGGGGTTTAAGATTCTCAAATTTTTGGGGGAAAATTTCCCAAATTTTTTAGGAAAAAATCCTAATTTTATATGGAAAAATTTAAAATTTTTTGGGGAAAAAAATCAAAATTTTTAGCCAAAAAAATTGGAATTTTTGGGAAAAAATGGAAAATGTTTTAGGGAAAAATTTCCCTTTTTTTTTGGTTTAAAATTTCCCATATTTTGGGCAAAAAAGTCGAATTTTTGGGGGAAAAATTGGAATTTTTAGGGGAAAAAAATTCAATTTTTGGGGGAAAATTTCCCAAATTTTGGGGGGAAAATTCCAAACTTTTAGGGAAAAAAAAATTCAATTTATTGGGGCAAAAAATCCCAAATTTTTAGAGAAATTTCCCCAATTTTTGGGGAAAAAAATCGAATTTTTAGGAAAAATTTTTTTTTACTTTCTTGGGGTTTAAATTCCAAAAATTTGGCAAAAATTCGATTTTTTTGGGGGGGAAAAAATCTCAAATTTTGTGGATAAAAATCCAAATTTTTAGCTAAAAAAATTTGGAATTTTTGGGAAAAAAATTGAATTTTTTGGGGTAAAATTCCTAATTTTGGGGGAAAAAATCCCAAATTTTCGAGCACAAAAATTCAAATTTTTGGGGTAAAATTCCGAATTTTAGGGAAAAAATAATTCGAATTTTTGGGTAAAAAATTTTGATTTTTTAGGGATAAATTCACGAATTTTTAGGGAAAAAAATTCAAATTTTTGGGGAAAAAATTCGAATTTTTAGGAAAAATTTTGTCACTTTTTTTTGGGGTTAAAATTCCCAATTTTTTGGGTTTAAAATTTCCACATTTTGGGCAAAAATTCGATTTTTTTTTGAGCCAAAAATTTGTAATTGTATATAGAAAAAAATTCCCAAATTTTGTGGATAAAAATCCAAATTTTTACCAAAAAAAATTTGGAATTTTTGGGAAAAAAATTGAATTTTTTTGGGGTAAAATTCCAAATTTTTAAGGGAAAATTTTCAATTTTTTGGGGTAAAATTCCCAAATTTTGGGGGAAAAAATCCCAAAATTTCGAGCAAAAAAATTCAAATTTTTTGGGGCAAAATTCCCAAATTTTGGGGGAAAATATTTCAAATTTTTTGGGTAAAAATTGGAATTTTTAGGGAAAAAATTTCGAATTTTTAGGGAAAAATTCCCAATTTTTTTTGGGAAATTTTCTCAATTTTTGGGGAAAAAAATTTCAAATTTTTGGGGTCAAATTTCTCAATTTTTTGGGGTAAAATTCCAAATTTTTAGGGAAAAAAATTCAATTTATTGGGGCAAAAAACCCCAAATTTTTAGGGAAGTTTCCCCAGTTTTTGGGGAAAAAAATTGAATTTTTAGGAAATTTTTTTTAGTTTCTTGGGGTTTAAATTCCCAAAAATTTGGCAAAAAATTCGATTTTTTTTGGGAAAAAATATCTCAAATTTTGTGGATAAAAATCCAAATTTTTAGCAAAAAAAAATTTGGAATTTTTGGGAAAAAATTTGAATTTTTTTGGGGTAAATTCCCAATTTTTAAGGGAAAATTTTCAATTTTTTGGGGGTAAAATTCCGAATTTTTAGGGAAAAAAATTCGAAGTTTTGGGTAAAAAATTTTGAATCTTTAGGGATAAATTCCCGAATTTTTTGGGAAAAAAAAT